>NC_048226.1:93328763-93496263 GCF_002007445.2 Ailuropoda melanoleuca | reverse complement strand
GAGGGAGGGAGGAAGGAAGGAAGGAAGGAAAGAACCCTCTGTGCTTGGCCTAGGATGAGATAGGTAAAGAGAGCTGGGATTAGTCCTCCTCCCCATATTTGCCACGGAACATTTATGTAATCTTGCTGTTCCACCCCATCTTTTGATGCTGGATATTTCGAGGACACTGCATGGCTCGAGCTGTACCAGGGCACCAAGAAACGAGAAACACACTGGCCCAGCTTTTGGGCTCTGACTGTCCAAGTTCCTTGGAAATCACCAAACCGGGTCCGTCTAAATACGTCTGAAGTGAAGAGTGGATGATGTTGGCTCCTTTCTCTGGTTTTTCCTGCTAAGTTTCCATTGGCCTGTAATGAGCCCTGCGTTGTTTTGGTGGTGCTGGCAGGAAGGGGAGGGGAGGGAAGAGCTTGCCATCTGGAGGGGGATGTAGTTTCTGTGAGATTTGATGAGGTGGTTTCGCTGGAGGGCAGCCAAGCCCACCGGAGACACATTGCCTCCAGGCATCGTGAAGTCAGGAAAGTCTCCGGAGATTCGCAAAGGCAAACTGGTTCTGTCCTAAATTAGCCT
Organism: Ailuropoda melanoleuca; assembly: GCF_002007445.2. Classification (NCBI taxonomy): domain Eukaryota; kingdom Metazoa; phylum Chordata; class Mammalia; order Carnivora; family Ursidae; genus Ailuropoda; species Ailuropoda melanoleuca. The sequence goes on along the minus strand of NC_048226.1, from coordinate 93,495,696 downwards.
AGAAAGTCCAGGAAGTCCTCAGATAAAAGAACAGGGAAGGGGAGGTTTGTAGACAGGAAAGCTGGGGTCCAGCACTCTTCCCAGATAACCGCAATTCATTCTAGATCATGTGTTTTAAACTAGCTAGCGGGTTTGTAAATCAAACATTTTTTAAGGAAATGGAATGGAAATGTGAGCAGTAATGCATACAGGGAGGACGGGCGTAATTCTGTCACACTTCTGTTTGAGTCACACATACACAAATACACAACGTGAGCTGTACAGGGTCGTAATGTAACATCTATTTCTACCTGCAAAGAGCAGTTTGAAATTCTGAAAACCAGTACTTTGGTGGCATGATTATGTTTCTGTGCTTCATTTTTCTTCACAAGTGTTCCGAATTTTCTACAAAGTTACTTTTGTGACAACCATAAAAAGTGGAGGCTTTTTCCTTTCTCCAGTTTGAAAAATATTCTGTTGTACAAAAAAATTGAAAGAATAATCCGATCAACGCCTGTATGTCCTTCAGCTAGATTCACCAATTAATAGCACGGGATCATATCTGCTGTCGTGGCTCTTTACTTCTAAGTCCTTCTAGCGCCTGAGATCCGGGGCATAACCACCATACGGCTAACCTGCTCAAGACATTTGGCATGGATCTAATAGTGTTATCTAATACACAATCCATATTTAAATTTCCCTAATTGTCTTAGTAATGTCTTAAAACTGTGGTTTCCTTTTCTGTTTTGTTTTCGCTTTTTTTAAAAAAAATCTAACGGTGAATTAATTATCCCAGGCTCATGTGTTGTATTTAAAATGCATGTTTTTTCATTATCAAAAATAGAATGCAAAAGAGGGCAGAGCAGGTAGGGTGTTCCTTAACACCACACTGTGTTTCTAGGGCAGACATTTGTGCTGACCGTTGTGTTTGGGGTGGCCATTGTGACACAGGGAATTGGGGCTACGGGGTGCATTCACTGTCCCTATGGGTTCCCTTCAGCTCCTGATTGGGCACCAGTGATGATGTGAACCTCGGGAAAGTCCCAGTGACAACAGGGCAGAACTTGTATCCCAGCTCTGTTGCTTATCACAGGGGCGACCTTGGGCAGTTACTCACTTCTTGCCTCCATTTCTTCCCCATGCATGGGATCATCACAGTCCTCGCCTCATANATTATTATTATTATTATTATTATTACATCCAATGCTTTAAACAAGCTAGCTTTATGGTATGTAAATGACAGCTCAATAAAGCTGTTAAAAAATAAACTTTTCAATTTCTCATCTGCCTATGGTCAGTTTTCAGAGCCCTGAAGTGGCCTGTTTGGTGATTTTGTCCAGTTTCATATTTGTTTTTGGCCAAGAGGATTTGCCCACCTCTTCAAGCCACCGTAACTGGAAGGCCTCAATGTCCTTTGAAGAAGATATATAGATGAGTTATTTGTCTTTCTATTGAGTGTGTGTGTGTGTGTGTGAACGCATGTGTGCACACATGTACACTCTCTTGCCTAAACCATCAATTAACCACCATTATATAGTTTATTCCACAGCATCAACCAATTCTTGCCATGTCTAAGTAAAGTCCAGAGTTTGGGACTAGAGTCAGGATTGTGACAGAGGACCATGGCCAGTGTTCACTTTCGAAAGTTGGTGCCCATCAAAATGTTCCTGCTGAGAAAACACAGAGGGGCCCACAAATGGACATGGAAAGGACCACCCTGAGCGCTCTGCTTGAGGACCTCCAGGCCAGGAATATTTAGTTGACACTTCTCTCCCCTTTGTTCTACTGGCTGGTGCTGCAAAAGCTCCCTGGTGGCCTGTGTTTCTTTATATATCCCTGGAGAGGTGTCACTACACCCAAGATTCATTCATTCCTTCATTTGACAAATAACTTGAATCTGTGTCAGGTTTTCAGAATATAGGGCTAGGGGTCATTCACACAACCTCTCCCTTCCCCAAACCTACACATTAGCAGAAAAGGCCAGTAATGATAATCAAATAGGATGATTGCCACAGTGAGAGAGTGCAAGTTGTCAAGCTATTTTCTAAAAGAAAGATAGGAAGAAAGAACAAGGAAGGAAGGAAGAAAAAAAGAAGAAAAGAGGGATGAAGGAAGGGAGGGAGGGAAGGATAGAAGGAAAGAAAGAAGCGGGAAGAAAGGGAGGGAGGGATGGAGGGTGGAAGGAAGGAAGGGAGGGAGGGAGAGAAGGAAAGAAGGAAGGAAAGAAGGAGGGGAGGGAGGGAGGGAGGGAGGGAGGAAGGAAGGAAGGAAGGAAAGAACCCTCTGTGCTTGGCCTAGGATGAGATAGGTAAAGAGAGCTGGGATTAGTCCTCCTCCCCATATTTGCCACGGAACATTTATGTAATCTTGCTGTTCCACCCCATCTTTTGATGCTGGATATTTCGAGGACACTGCATGGCTCGAGCTGTACCAGGGCACCAAGAAACGAGAAACACACTGGCCCAGCTTTTGGGCTCTGACTGTCCAAGTTCCTTGGAAATCACCAAACCGGGTCCGTCTAAATACGTCTGAAGTGAAGAGTGGATGATGTTGGCTCCTTTCTCTGGTTTTTCCTGCTAAGTTTCCATTGGCCTGTAATGAGCCCTGCGTTGTTTTGGTGGTGCTGGCAGGAAGGGGAGGGGAGGGAAGAGCTTGCCATCTGGAGGGGGATGTAGTTTCTGTGAGATTTGATGAGGTGGTTTCGCTGGAGGGCAGCCAAGCCCACCGGAGGCACATTGCCTCCAGGCATCGTGAAGTCAGGAAAGTCTCCGGAGATTCGCAAAGGCAAACTGGTTCTGTCCTAAATTAGCCTAGAAAGTCCAGGAAGTCCTCAGATAAAAGAACAGGGAAGGGGAGGTTTGTAGACAGGAAAGCTGGGGTCCAGCACTCTTCCCAGATAACCGCAATTCATTCTAGATCATGTGTTTTAAACTAGCTAGCGGGTTTGTAAATCAAACATTTTTTAAGGAAATGGAATGGAAATGTGAGCAGTAATGCATACAGGGAGGACGGGCGTAATTCTGTCACACTTCTGTTTGAGTCACACATACACAAATACACAACGTGAGCTGTACAGGGTCGTAATGTAACATCTATTTCTACCTGCAAAGAGCAGTTTGAAATTCTGAAAACCAGTACTTTGGTGGCATGATTATGTTTCTGTGCTTCATTTTTCTTCACAAGTGTTCCGAATTTTCTACAAAGTTACTTTTGTGACAACCATAAAAAGTGGAGGCTTTTTCCTTTCTCCAGTTTGAAAAATATTCTGTTGTACAAAAAAATTGAAAGAATAATCCGATCAACGCCTGTATGTCCTTCAGCTAGATTCACCAATTAATAGCACGGGATCATATCTGCTGTCGTGGCTCTTTACTTCTAAGTCCTTCTAGCGCCTGAGATCCGGGGCATAACCACCATACGGCTAACCTGCTCAAGACATTTGGCATGGATCTAATAGTGTTATCTAATACACAATCCATATTTAAATTTCCCTAATTGTCTTAGTAATGTCTTAAAACTGTGGTTTCCTTTTCTGTTTTGTTTTCGCTTTTTTTAAAAAAAATCTAACGGTGAATTAATTATCCCANTTTAAATTTCCCTAATTGTCTTAGTAATGTCTTAAAACTGTGGTTTCCTTTTCTGTTTTGTTTTCGCTTTTTAAAAAAAAAAATCTAACGGTGAATTAATTATCCCAGGCTCATGTGTTGTATTTAAAATGCATGTTTTTTCATTATCAAAAATAGAATGCAAAAGAGGGCAGAGCAGGTAGGGTGTTCCTTAACACCACACTGTGTTTCTAGGGCAGACATTTGTGCTGACCGTTGTGTTTGGGGTGGCCATTGTGACACAGGGAATTGGGGCTACGGGGTGCATTCACTGTCCCTATGGGTTCCCTTCAGCTCCTGATTGGGCACCAGTGATGATGTGAACCTCGGGAAAGTCCCAGTGACAACAGGGCAGAACTTGTATCCCAGCTCTGTTGCTTATCACAGGGGCGACCTTGGGCAGTTACTCACTTCTTGCCTCCATTTCTTCCCCATGCATGGGATCATCACAGTCCTCGCCTCATAAAGCTGTCATGAAGGATTAAAGGGTACAATTTATAGACAGCTGGCTCATATTCGGTATTCCAAAAATATTTGCTAGTTATTCATAATGTTATTTTGATTCTTGTCAAGGGATCTTAATTAAGACATGCCAACAGACCGTCCCTCTGAGGTGGCCTTGTGGCTGTACCCCCAAAATGGAGCATCGATACATCAACCAGGAAGTCGTGTGCAAGTATGACCGAGACAAGGACCTGACCCGCTGGGTGGGTTCCACATCACCTCTTCCTTTCGGTCTCTGTTAGTCTCCCCTTCTATTCTTCTAGAACAGGAGGAAGAGTACCATTGATGCAGCAGAGAGCACGTGACAAGATGAGACCATAGCCTTCTTTTGGATCCCAGTCCCTTGGCCAACTCATAGCATTTGGGCCACCAGCGAACCTGTTCTGGACTCAATTTCCTTAACTGCAAAATTAAGAGTGATGGCCAGGATGGGTTCTCTTCCAACCTCATGTCCCCTGATCTTGTAGGATGGATTAAAAACACCAGTCCAACATGAGTGCTGATTCTGGCAACAAAAACAACAAAATTAGCTTGAGGTCATGCAAGGGAAGAAAACGGAGGGCAAGGTGCTGTTAAAATGACAGAAGACAAATGGTTTCTTTATTTCTCGCAGCTCTCAAGCACAGAATGTTTCCAACGTAACTGACAAAGCATTCATTGCTCTAACTTTCCATATTCTTAGATATGGTCAATTTTTTTGTTGTTGTTTTTGTTTCACAGGACCAGTGAAATCTAAAAGCCGGTCCAACAACAGATAGAGACTCCAGGTCAACCCCCTCAGGTCATTGCCTCTTTCCATGTTAAGTTCCTCACAAGAGCTCCCCAGACATGTTCAAAGTAAAAAATATATATATATCCTGGAAGTTTTTCACGGATGGATGCATATATTTTCCAAATTGCTTGGACTCTGAATGAGAATTTGTGGATTCTGAGGCATTTAAAAAATTTAGTGAACGTAAGTCCCCTTGATTAAATGTTATCTTTATATCATCCCCATTTTGATCAGTCCAGCCCCTCACTAACACTCTGGACCAGAAAAAGGAAAACAAATCCATACCTGGGGCTGCTCTTCATGCAGGAGCACTCTGTCTCTTATGTTGGAAATACAGTGGGCGATTTTAAACCATCGACTTCACCATGAAATTATCCATTTTTGTCTGTTTGAAGATCTCAACAAAGACATTTATTAACAGCCGCCCCACAGGGAGGATAGATAGATTGATCAATTCTACCTACTTCAGGGCAGATTACCATTATGACAGTTACCTATAATGGAGAAAGCATCAGTGTAGCTAGTGTTTACCAAGTGCTTACTATTTGCCAAGTACAATACTGATGCTTATGATGGAATCCCACCTTTCTGGCTATGTGTCTTTCTCACCCATCATATGTAGGACAGCACCACAGTCTGAGAGATTATTAAAGAATTGATCCATTAACATGAAACTCTGCATAACATCAACATGGACCAAGGTACCCACTCTACAGCAAACGAAGGGTATCAATGGACACAAGACCATGAGACCCAATGCTCTTTTCCCATACCATACCACCCAGAATCTTACAACCAACAGAGAAATGAAATTGCCTGTTGAAGGTACAAAGGAAGCACCAATTTGGGGAAATGCCTTCTAAGGAGTGAGCACCAGCTTCCAGGATACACTGTAAATCAACAATCATTACACAGCATGCGGCCCCAGTAGTTAGGATACAGGATGCCAGGAGTGCAGGGGTAGAAATGGGGAAGGTCATGATTGCATCATTCCCAGTGATCCACTGGGGCATTTTTCCTTCCCATGCCTGTAACCCTGGGCTCTGTGTGTTTAGAGATCCTGGCCACAGGGTCACTTGCTGTCTCAAGTCATCAAGAGTCAGATGATGCTTTTTGAACAGCACATGGTTCTCTGCTGTAGATGACATAAACTTGCTCCAAAGCTTTACATTGTGAGTCTCCTATTGCAGCTTCCCATAAACTCTTCGCAGAGTCTTCTCATCGCAGATACTTCTGTACCTTAAGGGCTGCCAGGTTATATGACCCAAATCCCTGAGCTGCTTGTACTGCAGCCTGGAGTTAGGAAGGTCCTTCAAAGTTGTCCCAAATTGAGAAGAGGGAGCCCAGCCTTCATCATTTTGATATCACTGGATGCAGGCTGCCCTGGGATGTGGGGGAAAGCTAGGATAAAGCCGTAGATGGTCCCCAGAGAAGGACACCGACACCAGTCCTCAGCAGCCAACACTCCCAGCAACTGGAGGAATCCAGACATGGAAAGATAGGCAATGCAGTAGCCTCCACTATAGCGGAAATCCATTTCCTGTGCAGTTCTCATCCTGAGCAGGGTTAATCCCTCCATCCTCGGTGTCCCAAGACAGGGCTCGGACCCCAACTGCAGGACTCATCCAAATGTACCAGTTACTCTTTCTCTACAGATCCACAGCCAACAGCTCCAGGACAAGAAGTATATTTATTTCACAGTTGCACAGTATTCAGCTGCTAAAAAGCCATCAAAAAATGTTTTCTGTTAGATAAATAAATAAGCCACCTGACTGAGGTTTCAATATGCTTAAAAACAGATAATGCACATGTTATTTTATGTCTGTCAACAAGTGATAATGACCCAACAGTGGCCTTTGTATTCCCCATAGATTCCTCTAGCTTTTTACCTGGGAATTTTGTAACCTAAAGGACTTTCCTTCTGAACACCTACTCATCCCTTACCTACGTTTAAACAACTTTATAATAAATACTTTTTTGTTTCTTTCCTTCTATATTTTATTATTATTATTATTTTCAGTAAATGCTAATTAAGATTCACAGGTCAGGCCAGGTTCTGTGTTCCCATGCTATAGATGAGGAAATTAAAACAATGGGGAGGTTGTATAACTTGCTGCAAGATCACAACTGGTAAGTAATGGACAGTACTGGGATTTGAACCCAGGCAGTCGGGCTGTGGGGTTTCTGATGCTAGGCAATAACAAGACAGATATCTTTCCTTCCAACTTGGAGTTTACAGTCTAGTGGGGTAGAGAGACACTGTACAATTTAACAAATAAAATAATTACCCGTGGATAGCACTACTATCTATTTGGGAGAGGGAAAAGCACTGTGGGTAAGATTCAAAATAATAAAGAGGTTCTACTTTTAAAAGGGGGCACATTTTAGGAAGATGATGTAAACTGAGGACTAAAGAGTATGAAGAAGGCAGGTATGAGAGGGAGCATTACAGCTGCAGAAACAAAGCTAAAAGGAGACCAAGGTGGCTAGAGCTTAGTAAACCAAGAGAAGACGGGCAAGTGAAGCATTTGAAGAGAGGAGTACCAGCAGGCCATGCTCTGGAGTCTTAAGTAAGGACTGGGCTTTTACTCTATGTGATGGAGATTTACTTTTGATGAGAAGTATCAACATCTGATTTTAAGAGGACCACTCTGGCTACCATATGGAGACTAGGCTAGACAGGAGTAAAGTGGCAGCGTGCAGGTGGAGGGCTACTGCAATAGTCCATGTAAATATGTTCATCCGTGTTACTCACCTTCCTTCCTCTTATCCTACCCTTGTCAGACTAGAGCAAACCACTCATAAAACCCGCAAGGGTGCAATTGTTTCTAAACACAGGGCAAGCGCATACAAAAGAAAAACCTTACAACCCTTCAAAATTAGCTATTTCCTTTCACATCAAAATGTTTGCTCTTTTCAATGCCCTGAATAGTGACTAATAAAAAGAACAACTCCCCTGCCCCAGCCCAAACTCTCTAAATTAAGGACTTAACATGCCATTTATAGTGTCCTTTACCTGGAATAATTAACACCAGATGCAGAATAATGGCAGTGATTAGTAATTTCCTCCCATGAGAGCCGTTTTTAGGAAGGATACAGATTGTGTCTTACTCTACCACCTCCATTCCACCCCCTCCCAGCTGCTTTCTCAAGCTGGGTTTCCACTCACCTGACAGCAGTTCTCATGGAGATGGAGCATCTTGGTAAGGAGAGCGATGAAAACCAAAAGCATCCAATGTGCAGAATTGTACCTAAATGGAAAATAATAATAACAACATAATGGCTCTCATTTATTGAGAGCTTGCTATGGGCTAGGCTCTATGTGAAGAGCTTAATACACCTTTTGAAAGTACTGAAATGCCTCACCAACTCATTGCCAGGTCATCACACCAGAACCTTAGCAGGTGTCCCCAGCACAGCAAAATGCTACAAGCCACTTATAGGAAAAACAATATAGTGGTTGCTTGGTATTTACAAAAATTCAGACCTCAACTTATTCAAATGTCATCTGACCTAACCATCCATTTTCCAACCCCAAGTTTGAAGCTCTGGATCGTGTCCTGCTCTGCTGTCCCAACTTGCTGACAACTTGAAAATCTTTCCCCTCTCCCCACCAGCCTGTACCAGCTCCCAGACATTGATGAGCACCTATGTCCTGGAGGCTAGTCCCCTCATCAGAGGCTTCCTGGAGAGACCATCATGCCAGGTTGGCCAGGTGAAACCTGCCTCTATGTCTCACTGCCCTTCCCAGATTGGTCCTAGGGATTTAGCACAGGCCGTAAGAGAAGCATGAGAACACTTTCTTTAATGAGGTGTTATATTACCTTAATTTTTTTAATTAGCAAACTTTCATCCCTGCTGACTGTCCTGAGAGTCAGCCAACATCAACCATCAACAGCAGATAGCCACTACGGTTCTTCACTCCTCCCTGTATCTGTCCGCTTGCTGACGTCACTTTGCAAATCCTCCCATCAAAAGAAGAAGATCAATTTCTCAGAGCTTTTTGTCTGGGCTAGACTTGTGACATGTTAGGCCAATGGAATGTGCTGAAAGTGATGGGCTCCCAGGTCCAAGGCTAGGCTTCTTTCAAGAATCTTTGCACACCGTCACTATCCTTTGGGAAATCTGTAACTGCTATGTGAACACGCACAGGCTAGCACACTGGAAGAGGGGCAACCGCATAGAGGAGGGCCAAGGAACACCAGCCAACCTCCAGAAGCACAGCTGCCAAATGACCTTCAGCTGTTGGCAGACAGATGGGAAAGCCTCTAAACCAGAACTATTCAGCTGAGGTATAGACGGAGGAGCAAAAGTAATTTGTGGCTACTTGAGTGACGTGGTTTGGGGAAATTTTTTATGGATGAATGGATACCTGATACAGTCAGGAACCCAATAAACTATTTGAGAAAATTGTCTAAGTCATCAGCCTCTTCTCCTCGCCCATCAGTCTCGGTTTTTACTTGTTCTGAACTCATATCTACAACCTACCTTGGTAGCTATGCGGCCCCTCTGAAATTAAAATAGGCTAACTCTGATGTTTGAAACTCAGCTCTACTCAACAGACTCTGTTTTGAGGTGTAATATACCAGAGTCTTTGCTATAAAAAAAAATTAAAACCTTGATCATGTATCCATGCAGCACACACACATTAATGTGACCCTCAATTAGTCCTGTCCTTGTAGATTCCCCTCTCCTGGAGTGCAGGTGGAATCCGTGACTTGCATATAACCAACAGAATATGGCAAAAGTGTTGACATAATCACTCCCATGATTTCATTGCGCTATGTAAGACTCCATCTTAGCAAACCGGAGCAAGAAGTTCTTCTGCCAATCTTGAAGAAGTGAGCTGCCATGTTGTGAGAGGGCCATATGGCAGGGAGCTATGGTGGCTTCTAGGACCTGAGATCAACCCCAGGCTGACAGCCAGCAGGAAAGCAGGGACCTCAGTACTACAACTGCAAGGAACTGTACTCAGCCAACAACCATGTAATCTTGGAAGGGGACCCTGCAATGGACTGAACATTTGTGCCCCCACAAAATTCGCATATTGGAATCTTAGTCCCCCAAAACATGGTATTAGGAGGTGGAGTCTTTAGGAGGTAATCAGCTCATGAGGGTGGAGCCCTCATGAGTGGAATCAGTGTCCTTATAAAAGAGATCCCAGAGAGCTCCCTCATCCCTTCCACCATGGGTGGACACAGGTGGAAGACAGCCATCTGTGACCCAGGAAGTGGCTCTCACCAGATACTGAATCTGCCATCACCTTATTTAGACTTCCAGCCTCCAGAACTGTGAGAAATACATTTCTGTTGTTTGTAAGCCACTCAGTCTGTGGTACTTTGTTATAGCACCTGAACCACCAAAATAAACCCCAAGCTCCAGAAAAGAATGTGATCCAGCTGACACTGATGCAGCCTCGAGAGATTCTGATCAGGTGACCCAATTAAGCTTTACGATCAGGGAACTCTCGGGTCATCAGAGGGATCCAAGCAGATGGCAACTCCCTGGCTGGCCTCCTTCATGGAATGGAGGTCTAATAGAGGGACCTTAAGGTCCCTTCCACCCCTGGGATTCTAAGACTCTTTGGTCTCTACCTTTCCTAGAGAGTACAGCTTCTGTGCTCCCAAGAGCATCAGAGAACAAGGATCTGTCTCAAGTCCTTGCTCGGCTGGCCTCAACCTCAGCACTGAGGTGCCAAATTAAGCTCCACTTCTCTTTCTCTTGAGTCAGTGTGGTTGCTAGGATGTGAAGGGAAGTGTCACAGGCCAGACTTGAACAGGGTGTTTTCAACACGGTGGCATTTCAGTAGGATCCACATCTTGCTTCCAAAGCACAGTAAGCAACTCCAAGCAGAGGGAGGGGAATCTTCTCGTGGCTTACCTGGAGGAGCTAACAAGAGAACCAGCGCAATGGTAAGCACATGGCAGAGGGTCACGGGACTTGCTTGAACTCCCAGAGCTGGTGTCAAGGTAGAGATTGAAATGCTTACGCGCAGCTGCCTGGCCTGCATCCCAACATGCTGAAGTGACCTTTATTTTTTTTTAAAGATTTTTATTTATTTATTTGACAGACAGAGAGACAAACAGAGAGAGAGGGAACACAAGCAGGGGGAGTGGGAGAGGAAGAAGCAGGCTCCCAGCAGAGGAGCCTGATGCAGGGCTCAATCCCAGAACGCCAGGATCACGCCCTGAGCGGAAGGCAGACGCTTAACTACTGAGCCACCCAGGCGCCCCTGAAGTGACCCTTAAATAATGTCCTGACTTATTTCTGAAGTTAGATTCTGGGTGTTAGAAAGAGGCCCTGGAGGGAAGTATTTGTCTGTGTTTCCCCAGCACTGTCTCCCAGGATGAGAGTCCAGGCCTTTAGACAGAGCTCACACAAGCACGAATGTAAATGGTCACCCTGTGGGATCATATCTAGTGTTAATGAGGGACACTCTTCTAGGGTGGACTCCCCTCCTATCTTCCTTTTTGGGGTCCATACTTCCATTTTAGCTCATGTCACATACTCTGGTAAGAATGCTGTATTCCCAATTCTAAGATGCACAAATTCTTCCATATTGAAATGTTTCTAAAATTGGGATGTGTCTTAAAAGCACTTATACACTTAATATAGTGTTTCTTTTGTCCTCATAAACCAGAGTAACTGGATTAACAGTGTGTGTTAAGTCAAGAGCATCTTAGGACCAAGGAGATCCAAATGTGGTGTTTCTTTCTTTGTCCATCTTCCCCAGTAAATGGAACCTTGAGGCAGAAATATATTCATTCTGTTATTCACAGTTCCTAGCACAGAGCAGGCTCAAAAGATATGAGATGGATAAATAAATGGACAGATGAACACAAACGTCTCTAAAGCAAGAAGAGAAATACATTTTCCAATGGCCTGGTGCACGTGGCCTTCATAAATCTCTCCGTGTGTTCAGTTTCGCACCTCCTAAACTTCCTTCTGATCAGTGGTTTGGGCTCCGGAGATGACGTTTCTCCAGGAGGAAGTCTTCCATGAACATCTGCTGTCCCAATGCTCCAGTCACTGAGGACATGATGAGGACGTCATGAATTAGCATGTTGGTCCGCCTGTCAGGCTCTTGGCCATTTGGGTGGTGTGGGGCAGGCCCTGCAACTGGTTCCACCTGGATGAACTGATAGGATCAAGGTTCCAGGCCTAGAAATGTGCTGCTCTGACTCTGGATAGCCAACTATGAGAGCTTCTGCCATTTCTCTGCCCTCCTCACCTCCTAGCCTAGATGCATGCAATTAAAAATCAAAGACCTCGAGGTTTCTGGACATGAGAGAAATTCAGAAAAAAATTACAGCAATGTCCTAGGATAATTGAAAAAGTTAATCTCTGGCCCTCCCTCCCATCTGTAAAATGAAGTTGTCTGGCTGCATCCTTTCAGATTCATTGATCAAATATTTCTGAGGACCTACTGTGTGTCAGGTGCTATGAGTGGGCTTCATGGGGCAATGATGAAGGAGGAAGTCGAAAACCACCAAGACTCAGTCATTAGGATTATGTGACATCTTTTTTATTCACTGCCTAGTAGTAACAATAATTAGTAGAGAGAGCTTTAGAATTTACAAACCCCCTTGGTTCAAAAATCAAAACAAACAAAAAATAAAAATAATAAAATAAATTAAAACAATTCACATGAAAAGAAGCTCAAAATCACTAATCATCAGGAAAAGGCAAATCGATACTACCATGAGATATCACCTCATACCCATTAGAATGGATGTCATCAAGAAGACAAGAGGTAAGTCTTTGGGAGGAATTGGAGGAAAGGGACCCCTTGCTCACTGTTGATGGGATTGTAAGTTGGTGCTGCCACTATGGAAAACTATATGGTGTTTCCTCAAAAAATAAAAATAGAACTATCAGATAACCCAGCGATTCCATTTCTGGGTTTATAGCCAAAGGAAACGAAAACAAGATATAGAAAAGACATCTGACTCCCATGTTTATTGCAGGATTATTCACAATAAACAAGATAGGAAAACCTATAAGTCCATCAGTGGATGAATGGCTAAAGAAGCATTTTGAAATTAGCCCCATGCTCCAAATGCATGACCGCTCCCTGCAAATTTGGGGGAGGCAACAGTACATAAAAGATAAGAAGCTCACAGCCTACCTGTTGGGAATCAGCAGACAGGTGGGTGTTCTCTGCCTAGTGTTTCCTCACAATCTCCCACCCCAAATCCCAGTCTTTCCTTCCACTGTCTAGCTTAGTGGTCTCCCCAAAGATGCAACACTACAGGTTGAAGGCCTACTGTGTACTAGGTGTTCGACATTCATTGTCTGCAAAGAAGGTGTTGCCTACGTTTTACTTCTGGGGCAACTGAGGCTCAGTCATTTTTAGCCACACAACGAGCAAAGAAAGGGAAAACCCTAAATTTGAACCCAGGTCTGCTGGCCCTGCAGCCTGGGGCTCTTCCCCCCACTACGCAGTGGTTAAGAGCATGCACCCTGGAGTCAGGCTGGCCTGAATTAGAAATCCTCACTTGCTGGCTCTGTGACCTTGGGCAGGTCATTAACCTCTCCAAGATTCGGTGTTCTTCTCTATAAAATGAGGATATTAATGACATCTGCCACGTAGACTTATTCCAAGGATTAGAAAAGAGAATATGTCTAAAACATATCCTGGACACAGCTCAAATAATGGTAGCTAGTATTACATAACAATGGCCCCCACCCTAATATTTAAGAAGGTCTGTAGCTATTCAGAGAGTCAGCTAGATTGAAACTGGAGTAGAACTTAGAGGGGATCTAGTAAAATAAACCTCCCAATTTCAAAGGCCATATTTTTTTTCCTTTAAATCTAATTATTTTGACATTTTCTTTCAGTAAAATCTCATAGGCAAGAGCATTCCTTCTTTCTTGATATTTTCTTGTCTCACAAAACATTTTTGAGGTTCCCCAGACCGGTCAGAGTGGGAAATTGTCACATTGCCTTTTCTTCTCAAATACTGTCTGTGACCACCTGCCGGGCTCATTAATGTCTGTTCCAGCCCAGAACTGGAAATAGCAGCCTTTAGTTAACAGCAGGAGCCAAAAATACCACATTCCCTCGGTGAAATGATTTAGCCACTTTAGACCAGACCCTTCTTCTACTGTCCTTATTTTCAAAAGCAATGTTAAATGTAGGTTTTATTCCTTATACATTGTTGAAATGTCCATATACAGATAAGGGAAGCATCACCCCTAGTATTCATTTTTTTTTCTGTTCATGTGTACAAATAATATGTATTGAGTGTGTATGTATTATTGCCAGATGTGTACTAGGCACTAGGAACAGGAGGGAGCAATTCAGGAGCAGGGTTTCTACCTGCATAGACCTCTGGTCTAGCATAGAGACAGTAAAGCAACATTTAAAAAAAAATTATTGTGTCATTGCAATTGTGATAAGAGTCGAGAGAAAAAATTGAGGGGCTCTAAAGGGTTGAACAGGTTGCCAATGTAGTCCCTGAAAGATGATGCTCTCTCCTTCTTTCATGGAGCTGAACACAGAGAAGAGCCTGGTGGGCAGGGATAGCTTCAAGGGAAGATGCCGCCCAACCAAAGTCACAAACCAAGGAACCTGGGAGGGAAGCCTCGTCAGGTCAGCTACGGGAAGCAGATATGATAAGCCCAGCTGGCTCAACATCTGTCTGGACTTTCTTTCTTTTTTTTTTTTTAAAGATTTTATTTATTTATTTGACAGAGATAGAGACAGCCAGCGAGAGAAGGAACACAAGCAGGGGGAGTGGGAGAGGAAGAAGCAGGTTCCCAGCGGAGGAGCCTGATGGGGCTCGATCCCATAACGCCAGATCACGCCCTGAGCTGAAGGCAGACGCTTAACCGCTGTGCCACCCAGGCGCCCCCTGTCTGGACTTTCTAAGGTCAATTCTGGTACTACAGCCCCTGGAAATCTGAACAGCACTCTTCTCAGACTCCCTTGCCACAAGGGTTCTAGAGGCAATTCAGGATCCCCCTAGTGGTTTTGCTCACGCAGGACAGAAGTCCAGGACCGAGCTCATGGGGAAAAGAGGAGGCAATGGGGAAGGCATCATTTTGCTGGCGCTGATCTAGAGGGAATGGTACAGCTCTGAGCCAGTAATGGCAGCAGTGTCTTACTGAGTCCAGCTCAAGACCAGTGGTAGATCTAGGTAGCGTGAGAGTTTGGAACCAATTGTTGAGAAAGAGATACTGATATCCCGAAGTAGCAGTAATGGCCATTTTGTGTGCCCCTGGCTATACCCCCACAGCCTAGCTGGGTTTAGCATGGCTTTGGTGGACAGTTCTGTGCCTGCTGCCCATATCCCACCTCAAGCCCCCCACCCCCGCCATGGAATGTCTCTGTTTCTCTGCCTCAGAGCTTCAGCCAAAGTCATGGAAGGTTGCTTAGCCTGTAGAGATGCAACCCACCAGTTCTAAGGTGTTCACAGCCTGGGGTCCACCCTCAACCAACAGGAAACACGTGCCATGAGTAATTGCCCCAGCTTCTCACCTTAGGAGGGATGACACCAAGGTACATTCTGCGTGTTTCCTTTCAGGGTCCCCAGAGGAATACCCCAGGTGCCCAGAGTGGTTACCTACCACTAATGCACCCTATTGGCTTTCCCTTCTTCTCTGTTTTGCTCTCTCTGGTCCCTCACCCTAGTTTTCTGGAATAACCTTTCAAGTAAACCACCAGTTTTATCTCCCATTCTGCTTTCCAGGAAGCCAAATTAAGATACCCAGGATACAGAGCAAACTGGATGTAATTATTCCCTTACTAGGCCACTTCTGCAGTGCTTTTCTGGGAGTCGTTCTGGAGACCCAGCCCAGAGTCAGCTCCTCCAGCACTAGCAAAAATTCTTTCAGCAGTAATATCTTGCGTCAAATCCTTTTCTAATCAAAATCACTGAAGTCATTTGTTGGATGCACTTGAACGCTGACTGCTACAGCAGGGTTTCCATATTCTGAAAGTCCTTCATCTGCCTGGTATCTGGGGAGACAGAGTGGAGAGCTTCTAGCCAACTTTGCTTTGACTACAATGCCAAAGGAGCCCTTTCTTCCTAGCAGATAAGAAAACTGCAGCTATGGCTTTACTGTTCTTCAGGTCTAACATATTTTGCTATCATGATAATTTGGAATTTTCTTTTGCCCAGATATCACGTATTTACTTGTTAAAACATCCCTTAACTCCCTCCTCTTGTCTTCTTTGGTCAGGATAAGGCCTTTGGACATGACTTACCAACAGAGTAATGTTTAAGACATGACTATACAATGGCTTATTAATGTTTCATGGACACACCTAGTTTATGGTTTTCTCTAAGCAAGCAAATGATTTCAGCATTAAGACCAAATAATACCAGTGGTGAGGCATATGGCGAATGGGGGTGAGGCGAGGATTTCTTTTTACAAGTTAAAATGTTGAAATACACAAAAATACAATGACTATTAAACACCCAGAATTAACAAATGATATCATGCTTACTTCCAGTTTCGGTTACTTTTCTAAAAAAAAAAAACACATATAAAAATATATAAATAAGTTGAAACCCCTTATGTCACCCTCCCTATTCTAATTCCTTATCTTCCTTCCCCCAAAGCACCCACTATCATGAATTTCATGTGCAATCTTTCAGTCTATATAGACATAATTCTGTTACAAGATCGATCCATAAATACATATTAGTTTGTTTTTCTAATTTATATAAATAATACATTATATCAATTCCTCTGTAACCTTATTTTACTCAACATTACTAAAATCTATCCATACAGATACATCTATTTTCTTCATTCTAACTGCTATGAATACTTTTATTCATTTCTCCACTGAGCCATTGATGGACAAACAGATTATTTCTAGATTGATGCCATTAATAACTTTTCTTCAGCAACTACCCTTATGTAACTTTCCTTGTAAACGTATGTGAAACTTTCATTAAGCGATATACTGAGAAATGGAAATGCAAAGTAAATTCTCTAGGGTGTGCACATATTCAGCTTTTCTAGACGTTACCAGACTCTTTTCCAAGGTGGTGATTGCAATTTATAATCCCACCAGCAATATATGGAAGTTTTTGCTTCCTCCCACCTTTGGCAAAACTTAGTGTTTTCAGAATTTTTAAAATTTTGCCAAGCTTATGGGTGTGAAATGGTGTCTTATTTTGTTTTTTAATTTGCATCTCTGTGATTTACTGGTAAGGATGAACATCTTGTCTCATATTTATATGGGAACACAAATTCTGGAATGCTTATGCATCGATTATGTGCCTGTTTCTATTGTGTTTCCTGTTTATTACTGACCCAAAGAATTGTGTGTTTGTGTACACAAATGTAAACTTAAGATGGGTTAAAGATGTAAATGTGAGACCTGAAACCATAAAATTCCTAGAAGAAACCACAGGCAATAATTTCTCTGACATCGACTATAGCAACATTTTTCTAGATATGTCTCCGGAGGCAAGGGAAACAACAGCAAAAGTAAACTATGGGGACTTCATCAGAATAAAAACTTCTGCACAGTGAAGGAAACTATCAACAAAACAAAAAGGCAACCTCCTGAATAGAAGAATGTATTTGCAAACAATATATCTGATAAGAGATATATAAAGAACTCGTACAACTCAACGCCAAAAAAACAAACGATATCATTAAAAATTAAGCAGAGGACCTAGATAGACACTTTTCCAAAGCAGACACACAGATGGCCAACAGACACATGAAAAGATGCTCATCATCATTAATCATCAGGGAAATGCAAATCAAAACCACAATGAGATATCACTTTACACCTGTCAGAATAGCTAAAATCAAAAAGATAAGAAGTAGAAAGTGTTGGCGAGGATGTGGAGAAAAAGGAATTCTTGTGCATTGTTGGTGGGAATGTAAATTTGTACAGTCACTGTGGAAGGCAGTAGGTTACTTCCTCAAAGAATTAAAAATTGAAATATCATGTGATCCAACAAGTCCACTACTAGATATTTATCCAAAGAAAACAGAAACACTAATTCCAAAAGATATCTGTATCCCTATGTTTGTTACAACATTATTAACCAAGATACGGAAGCAACGTGTCCATCAGTAGATGAATGTCTAAAGAAAATGTGGTGTGTGTATGTGTATACACGTACACACACACATATATATGGATAAAGAATACATGGTATATATATATATATATGTATCTATGTATAGACACACACACAGCAATATCACACAGCCATAAAAAAGAATGAATCCTGCCATTTACAGCCACATGGATGGACCTAGAGAGTACTATGCTAAGTGAAACAAGTCAGAGAAAGACAAATACCATATGATTTCACTCATATGTGAACCTAAAAAACAAAACAAATGAATAAACAAACAAAAAGCAGAATTAGACCTACAGATACAGGGAATAAACTGATGGCTGCCAGAGGGACGGGAGGTGGGGGATGGGCAAAGTGGTCGAAGGGAGTAGAAGAGACAGGCTTCCAGTTATGGAATGAGTAAGTCATGGGCATAAGAGGTACAGCATAGGGACGATGGTCAATGATACTGTAATAGCGTTGTGATTTTGTAATACACGTGTGCGCATGGGGTAGCAGAAAGATGTTGAATCACTATGTTGTACACCTGAAATTAATGCAACATTGTGTGTCAGTTACACTCAAATAAATTTTTTAATTCATCCAAAAAAAAAAAGAAGAAGAATGTGTGTGTGTTTATGTGTGTGTGTGTACCCTGACTACCCAGTCTATAATATATGTTGCTTCCTCCGGTCTTATCTTATATTTTAATTTTGCATACTTTGCCTCTCTTATTAAGAACTTTAACTTCTGACATAGTTAAGTATCTCAAAGTTTTCATTTATAATTCCAGATTTTTGTATCTTATTGAAGAGAATATTTTCTCCCTGGGGACATTCTGGCTGTTTGCCAAACTCATGTTCTCTTTTCCTTGACACATTTCCAGATACCCCACCTCTGCCATTGGCTAGTGTGGTGCTAGTAGAAGTAAGTTGTCTCAGTTCCAGGCCTGGCCTCTAAAACCTCCTGTGTGATTCCCCATGCTCTTTCTTCCTTCCTCAGTAAGGTAGATGCAGAGAAGCCAGGGAGGACCCAAGGCCCTAGGGCCACTAGATAAAAAATATCCTGGATCGCCCAATGGAAGACTGCCCGATGAACACCCAGTTGAACTGCAGTATGAGTCAGAAACACTTGTCTACAGACCCCTTGCATGAGACCACAATGATCTGATATTTTATTTGTAATCTCAGTAGAGTCTAGCCTTCACTAACTAGACATCACACTGAATCTAAAACTCTCCTATATTTGCTTTTCAAGTTATAAAATTTTGCTCTTCTGCATTGAAAGTTTCAAGCCTTCTGGAATTTGTTTTCTATAAATAGTGTGAAGAAGGAATCCATTTTTTCCTTCTGACAAGCTAATTCCATCAACTGTACATTTTAAACACTTATTAAATAGTCCTCTTCCCACTGTCATCTCTTTCATATATCAAGTACCCAATTTTGTGCGTAAATCTGTTTCTAGACCCTTCATCCTGTTATGTCACTTATAGCATGTCTGAAAAATTAAGAAACATGAAATACATTTTTTTTAAGTAAGCTCCAACCCAGTGTGGAGCCCAACACGGGGCTTGAACTCATGACCCTGAGATCGAGACCTGAGCTGAGATCAAGAATCAGACACCTAACCTACTGAGCCATCCAGGTGCCCCAAAATAAATTTATTTTTAAATAATATATTAATTACATTCTTCAAATCATATGCTCAATTTATTTGTAATCAGCCTTTGGCTGATATCAGCTATTTTTTTTTAAAGATTTTATTATTTATTCGACAGAGATAGAGACAGCCAGCGAGAGAGGGAACACAAGCAGGGGGGAGAGGGAGAGGAAGAAGCAGGCTCATACCAGAGGAGCCTGACGTGGGGCTCGATCCCATAACGCCGGGATCACGCCCTGAGCCGAAGGCAGACACTTAACCGCTGTGCCACCCAGGCACCCCTGATATCAGCTATTTTAAATCTCTACATATAAAGCAATGAATCTAATTATCAATCTGAGAATAGTACAACATATGTACTATTTTCCTTCTGTCTCCCAAGGTTTTTAGACCCTCTTACTGTCTTTATTTTCCAGAGTAATCCTTAACTTACTAAAGATTACAGAGTTTAGTCACATTTAATCTTACTTGAGATCTTTGCTTCAATCTGATTAGGTGTCTTTTCCCAAAAAGAATGTTTTTGCTTATTAGTTTAGGATTAAAAAACAACAGAAACTAGAACATTCAACAGCCCAGAATGCAATTAATCAGTTTCATGACCAGAGTTTTGTTTTTATAGTTTTCCTTTAATTAAAGCTAATTTTCTTCATAAAGAGAGATTACAGTTTCTGATTTCATATTTTCCTTCCTCAAAGAGCTATATTATATTAATTCCTATCTAAAAATAAAAATTATCTGGGGGATTTTTATTAAAGCTGCTTTAGAAACATATATTAATATAATATTTCCTTGAACAATATTTTGTAACTTTGTCTGTGAAAGATTTCCATATCATTCATTAATTTGATTCAAGTACCTTTATGTTATAATTATAAATTTGATTTTTTTCTATTCTCCAGTATGTATTCTATTTTCTGTTCAGTTTCTAACTGGCTTTTTGCTAGCATGTAGGAATACTATTGACTTTTGAATTTTAACCTAATTTATGTTGTTTCTTTGTGGTACCATCCAATTTATTTTTATAATTTGTCTGAAGACTTTGTTTCCTTTTCTATGTAAGTGACCATGTCATTGCAAATAAAATAAAAGTGTCTCTTTATCTTGAAAACTTAGATACCATTTCTGTTTTCTCACATTATTACATTGGTTTGCCCTCCAGGAAAAAATGCTGAACAGTTGATAATGGTAGATTTGTTGATTACCTCTTACATTTTTTTTCAATTATTTGCTTTATATCATTTAAAGCCACATTATTGGGTGCATAGAAGTTCAGAGTTATTTCATTTCCTTCAGATAATAAGCTTTTTATTATAACATGGTGACCTCCTTTATCTCTATAATGAGAGTTTTCATACCTGCAGACTTCTCACATAGGATTCGGCCTTTTTGTTTATCTTCTAACTCTCACTGTGACTTCATTCTTTCTGGTTTGTGATTTATGGTCTCTCCAGGTTTTTTTTTCTTTAATTGAGATACAGTTCACAAGTCCCTGGCTTTTTAAATAAAGCAATTAAATCTATGCATTTACTCTCCAGTACTATTTAACTGCATCTCACACATACTAATATGTAGCAAGGCATTGGCATTTCATTCTGAATGTTCTTTTAATTCTTGTGCAGCTTATTTTAAGGCAATGCTATGAGTAGTGTTTTTTTAATCAGTCTAAATGTATGTACATTTTTACAAATAATATTTTATTTATAAATTTCTAATTTAATTGCATTTTGGACTGGAATATGGTCTCCATGATGTCTTTGGATTTTTTTAAAACTTTCTTCATGGTTTAATATGTGGTCAGTGTTTTCAAATGTTCTATGTGTATTTGAAAAAAGTCTACATTCTCTATTTGTTAGATGGAGGAATATATATAATTTCAAGCTTATTCTCGGTTTTCAAACTTCTCTATGGTCAATGAGTTGGTAGCTTTGTGACCTATAGTTTTCTGAAATAAATATATTAAAATCTCCTCTGAATAGCGTAGGTATATCAGTTCTTTTTTTAAAATTTATTTTTTTAATATTATTTTTTTATTATACTATGTTAGTCACCATACAGTACATCCCTGGTTTTTGATGTAAAGTTCAATGATTCATTAGTTGCGTATAACACCCAGTGCACCATGCGATACGTGCCCTCCTTTCTACCCATCACCAGCCTATCCCATTCCCCCACCCCCCTCCTCTCTGAAGTCCTCAGTTTGTTTCTCAGAGTCCATAGTCTCTCATGTTTCATTCCCCCTTCTGATTACCCCCCTTTTCTTTATCCCTTTCTTCCCCTACCGATCATCCTAGTTCTTATGTTCCATAGATGAGAGAAATCATATGATAATTGTCTTTCTCTGCTTGACTTATTTCACTTAGCATTATCTCCTCCAGTGCCGTCCATGTTGCAGCAAATGTTGAGAACTCATTCTTTCCGATCTGAGTAATATTCCATTGTATATGTGGACCACAGCTTCTTAATCCAGTCATCTGTTGAAGGGCATCTCGGCTCCTTGGTGTATCAGTTCTTCTTATAACTGCATTGATTTTGCTTTACATGTTTTCAGGTTGTATTGCAAGGTCAACATAAATTCATGTTTATTATATCTTCTTTGTGAATATTTCTTCTCTCTTTTATATAGTATAACCACTAGCCTTGTGATCTCACAAACTAGTTAAAAACTGAGTAGTTTAAAAGCGTAAATATTTATTATTGCTCACAGGTCTTTGGGTCAGCTGGGCAGTTGACCTCGTCAGGCTCTTCTAATCTCAGCTGGGCGTGCTCCTGCTTCTTGGTCAGATGGTGGACTGATAGGGAGATGACTGCTCTAGGTTGACCTTCTCAGTCACACATCTGGTGTCAGATGGCTGTCAGCAGTGACAATGGGTGTAACTGGGTCTCTCATCATCCAGTAGGGTAGCTCTGGCTTCTTCATATGGCACTGTCAAGGTCCTGGAATCACAAGGCTTCTTAAGACCTATGCTCAGGGGTGACTAAGTGGCTCAGTTGGCTAAGTGTCCAAATCTTGGTTTTGGTTTAGGTCATGATCTCAGGGTCGTGAGATTGGGCCCCTCATTGGGATTCACACTGGACGTGGAGCCCTAAGGTTTCTCTCTCTCCCTCTCCCTTTGCCCCTCCCCACCCCACCTGCACACACACACACACACTCTGTTTTAAAAAAAAAAAAAGCCCTATGCTCAAACTGGCCCAGTGTCACTTCCAGAACATTCTCTGGGTCAAAGAAAGTCACAAACTAGCTCAGATTCAAGGAGTAGGGAAAGAGACTCCTCTTGACAGAAGGACCAGCAAGATCACTTGCAAAGGGAAAACAAAGAATTGAGCACACTATTTATTTACTTTGTTGAATTGATACACAATATTATATTGGTTTCTGGTACACCACATAGTGATGTGACAATTATATATACACGTTACAAAATACTGAGCACACTATTCAAATCAATCTGTCACGTGCAATGTTTCTTCTTGTCTCTAATAATGCTTAAATATTAACATACTTACTAATCTTGACTTAGTTACTTAATATTCTTTGATATTTTCTCTGGAAAGTCCAAACTTATTGAATATCTCTCTTCTACACCCAATAAGACAAAAAACTTGGCATGTGCGAAATCATTAGAAGCGCCCCATTCCCTGGTTATATATATACATATACATGGAATATTACTCAGCCATTAAAAAAAAAGAATGAAATCTTGCCATTTGCAACGACATGGATGGAGCTAGAGGGTATTATGCTAAGCAGAGTAAGTCAGTCAGAGAAAGACAAATACCATATGATTTCACTCCTGTGTGGAATTTAAGAAACAAAACAAACAAGCAGAGGAAAAAAAGAGACAAAAACAGACTCTTAAATATAGAGAACAAACTTGTGGTCACCAGAGGGGAGGTTGGAGGGAGAAATAGGTGATGGGGATTAAGGAAGGCACTTGCGATGAGCATAGGGTGTGGTATGGAAGTGTTGAATCACTATATCGTACTCGGGAAACTAATATAACACTGTATGTTAACTACACTGGAACTAAAAAATTTTTTAATGAAAAAAAACTGCCGCATTCTCATCTTTCATGTCATTATTTCCAAAATTTTACTTCCCTCATTTTATCTCAATACAAAGAGGTGTGTGCATAAATGTGCGGGTTCTACTGTGAAGCTTTAGTCTCTTGCATATTTTACCAATTTCTTCATTCATGGCTTCTTCTTGAATCTTCTTCCTTCCATGTTCATTTTTCTTCTTGATGAATTTTATCATTCTGTTTTCTTTCCACAAATATGTATGACTTGTAACTTCGTTTACTTTTTGTATGCCTGAAAATATCTTTAGTTTTCTTTTGCTCTCGAACACTTCATTTGGTTTCCTATATAATTCTAAGGTGATGGCTATTTTATCTACGCACTTGGGGGAGGTGGGGGGCAAAAAATCTATATCCATTACTTCAAAGCCAGAATTTCAAACATATTGTTCTTGTGAAAACGATAGGTTTAATAATGAATTGGTTTAAGTGACTGATTAAAGGAAATAATCAGTAAGGCAAAAATTATATGATGTTACTGGGAAAATTTAAGTATGAGAAACGTCTTGCTAAGCTATCCTAAGTTCCCTTCTCCCTCGTGCTCACGCCTGCCGGCTGCCCCACAAGGCCTCTGTGGATGAGCTAGCTGTCCTCTAAATTACGAATCTGAAGAAAGCAAAAGTTCAGAACTTGTCTCTCTACAGCCTTTTCCAGAATTCCCTGACACTTTGCAGAATTGTTAGCTTCATCGTTTCCAGTTTAGGGAAACAGTAAATGCAAGAGCCATTTTAGAAGGACAGAACTAGAAATAGTTGGTCACTGAGGCGTGAAAAAATATCTGAGATGACTTCAAAATCCCTAGGACAAGAATTCCCATTGACAGGGGCAATTTAAGCTTTGCTCCATCAATTTTGATTTTTAGAATTCCATTCCTCCCCTAACGTCTGTTCTTCTCCAGTTCAGATGCAACTCACAAGTTGCCCCTCAATGCTATTAAATGAAGACATCAATGAAAATTTGATACCACATCTCCCTTGATAGAGCATCACGCTCAATACCCACACGTAAGCGTTACCTGTCAAATGTCCATACGCTCCCATGACCAGACTGTACTTGTTTAGGGGGAAAGCTTAACTAATGCTCAGAAAACTGTACTGAGTTAATGCTCAGTGGACGATCGGTACTGCAGAGGGAACTGGCATCTCCACTCTCTTTGGGCTTGTTTTCCACCTGTAAATTCAGAAGGGCAGGAGAATTTGCCTTCTAGTTTCCAGGACTCAGGATTCCAGAAGAATGATGATGTCCCTTCAAGCCTCATCAACAAATAACAGAAGATTGGAAGGCTTTTTTTAAGAATGAGAACATCCGTTCTTGTTTAGTATAGAGGAAAATGAACACACTCCTATGTTGCTGAAGAAGTATAAATTTCCTTTCTAGAAAACAGTCTGGTAGAATCTATATAAGAATACACATGCTGGGGTGCGAACAACTCTTGGTTTCAGCTCAGGTCGTGATCTCAGGTAGTGGAATCGAGCTCCGCATCAGGCTCCATGCTCAGTGGGGAGTCTGCTTGGGACCCTCTCTCCCTCTCCCTCTGCCCCTCCTCACCTAAAATAAATAAATAAATCTTTTTAAAAATCAAAGAATACACATGCTTTATCTCTAGCATTTATGTTATCTTGAGAGAATCCTGTGAATGAGGACAAATTCATATAGGGATATTTGTTGCACAGTTATTTGCAATGGCAAAGCAGTGGGAACAACTTTAATACTCATCAACAGGGAACTCGTTGAAGATCCATGCCATGAAATATTATGTAGTTCTCAAAATAGAGAAGCGTAGGTATTGAACTGAAGGAATTGTCCATGATTTTTTATTAAATGGATAAAAAGTATTAAGCAGGAAAAAGCAAGTTACAGAGTAATGTGTAAAATACCATCCAATATTTCATTTAAAAAAGAAAAACTGCATATACGAGTATATAAAATTACACATACACACACATGAAAGAAGAAACACATGTATATATGTAAAAATCTGGAGGAATACCCCTCACCCACACACAGAGAAACTGTTACCAATGGTTAGTCTGAATGAAAGGGACTGTAAGAAGGAAAGGGGGAAATAATTGACTTTTTAAATATCGTTCTTGTTTTGTTTGACCAGCCAAAATAGCGTGGATTGTTTTTATAATGTAAAAATATAATAAAGTTGTCGTACTTTGAGCACAAAGTATTCCGCTCCTGTAATATCAATAGCTGAAATAATACCATCAAACTAATATTCTTAAATTGAGATCGTCGATTAAATCGTTCACTAATTCACCTAATGGGCACTGCAGGCAGTCAGTCTGTATCTGGGGATGCCTGACTTGCACCAGGCACTTCCTATATTCTCTTTGATCTGCAGCAGAGATCAAACCAGAAACAGACACTGTCTTCATGGAACTTTCAGCAGACAAGGTGGAAGAGACTAGTAAAGCGTATGAACAAATTGTAGCAAGGGCTACAAAATGAAAATATGGGAAACTGTGAAAGAATCATAGGGCGGGTATGGCACTCCTCAGATTGTGTGACCAAGGAAAGCCACTCTAAGGGGAACACACATAGACCGAGACCCAAAGCCTTAAACTCTTGTTTGCTGAGAGTTTGCCAGAAGCTGAGATGAGCATCCTACCAACTTCCCCGTGAGACGGCAGATATAAGAAGCATGTGCAGCTGGAAGAGTTTGGTATACAAGGAACTGGAGGAAGGCCAGAGTGTGGGCAGACCCCCTGAGCAATGGAGGGTAGGATGAGATGAGTTCAGATAGAAGGGCTACATATGCACGGGATGGAGTTGGCTTTTGTTATGAAATGCACAGAAAAAGCTAATGCAGAGGACTTCCATGATAGGATTTATATTAAGAGGTGGGCATTGTACAGATGCCATTGATGCCATTCCCCACTTTGAGGGTCCTGGTCATCTGGTGGAGACATTTAAACAAGTGATGTGGTGTGGTGCGGTGCTACAACAGAGGTCCATAGAAGTGCAGACCTCTGGCCAGGAGAATCAAGGGAGTCTCCACCTCTATTCGATATGGGTCTTGAAATGATTAAGAATTCACCAGGCTGGGGCCAAGATGGTGGAGTCAAGCAGCACATTGCAGACCCATGACATAGTGTGCAAAGATATGGATGCTTAGTAAGAAGAACTTGGGCAGAAAACGATCTGCATTTCCATATAGCTTGAGAATCAGGCACAGAAGAGCAGGGAAATAAGGATAGGGACGTAGGCAGGACACAGATTTTGAGGGCTTCTGTATACAGCCCTACTTTTGGGAATTTATCCCACAGGACACATGATTTTTAAGACAGAAACGTGTAATGATCAATTTTAATAACCATAAACTACATTTCAGTTCACCACTATGAATCTTCGATTGTGCCGTAAAAGAGGAAGATGTGATCATAATTTCTGAATTGGATTTGCTGTCATATGGTAAATGTATGTTTAACTCTCTGAGAAACTGCCAGAAATTTTTTCAGAGTATTTGTACCATCTTTAACTCCCACCAGCAAAGTCTGAGAGTTCTATTGACTCCACTTCCTCGCCCACACTTGATATTGATACTCTTTCTAATTTAAGCCCTTCTGCTGGAACATAGAAGTAACTCATTATTACTGACAGGGACCATCTTTTCACACATGTATTGTCCATTCAGCTGTTTGAATCTCTGGCCCATTTTTAATTGGAATGTGTGGGTTTTTTATTATTGATGTGCATGAGGCTTAATACATTCTGGACTCTTTGCTTTACATCCAGTCTAATTCCAGGCAAAAGAATGGAAAGCAAAATGAAAGCTTGACAGAAAATGGAGAAGCAGAAGGGAATGAATATGTATGGACTATCTGGTATGTGTCAGCCAGTCTGCTAAGTAAACTGCGTTTGCTGTACAGTAGCCCTTGTACACCAGGTATCACTGATCTCATGGAATAAATGAGGACACTGGTTCTCGGAGGGCTTGAGAGACTGGGCCAAGATCAGTCAAGTAGGATGTGTCAGGATCCGTGCTGAATGGAATCCACGTCTTGACCCCTTGGGTATAAAGAGGCTTCCTCTCCAGATGGCCCTCGGCTCACTCAAAATCCTGGGGTCGATGGGGTTTTAACATAACCTCTTTGGGCCCCCCCCAAAGAAAGCCATTTATTCCCAAATCCCAGCTTTAATTAGAGGATNCCTGGCATCGGGATTTAACAGACACTTAGATTTGTAGAGGAGAAAGGTGCCTCAGAGTATCTAATCCAGTCCCTTCATATCACAGACGGGGAACTGAGGATTAAGTCCCTTTCTTAAGACACATTCTAATATCATCCCCATCCTTAATGGCTTCTCACCGGCTACAGAAAAAACCCTAATAATAACAACAAAGAACATTGTATTTCATCTAATACAATCTGCCATCAGTTAGAAGTTGCGCCATTCCTTGTTTACCCTTAAAAAGAGAAATGCTCTGCCACTTAAACTATGACACAGAGTCCTGTGGGATGAGATGATCACGCCAGCATCCCATTGCTTTGAAATGTTTTTCATCTGTTTTGAGGAATTTGGAAATTTCTGTTGCCGTCAGTTGCCATGCTTGGTGTTTGACAGGCTATCCTTTTGCATACGTTGTGGTAACAAAACATAACACAGTAACAAGTGTCTCCTCGCTCAGGGCCTGTAAAAGGTGCCTGGTTCTTGCTTTGCAATTAAATATCGACTTGTTATTCCACAACTGAATAATTGCTTCACTAATTTAAAACCTAGCTCCTGCTGCTGTTGCTATGCCTTCCTGCAGACACAATGACTTTTCAATCCAATACCAAATCCTAGTGGATTCTTTTAGATGTATTTTACATGGCAACTAAATTCAACACCCATCATTTCAGTGCACATGGTGTAGCTCAAATTCACATGGCTGTGCCCAAATTCACACACACAGAGGCAGAGATAACCCCATGATGTCCGCTGCCTGGTGGACAGTGATTGTAAAGTACCATTCAACATAGGTCACATCCAAAGTTTAGAGAGGTTTTGCAACAGAAGAAGAAAAATGTGCATCTTGAAATCAGTGAAATATAAGACCAGCATTTATTGGGAACTTATTATACACCAGGCATTTTTCCAAGTCTTCCTCCAGTCTACTAATTTCATTTTCACTACCCAAGTTCACGTGACTGGAACTAGTCATCCAGTAGGGACAATATTGCTCTTGAGATCTCCTCACCTTGTGCTATATTGACTTAATTTCATATCCCTCTAATTCGAGGACCTGTCCATCTGGGGGCCTGTCTCTGCAGCCTTAACTCACACAGCCTTTGTCCTTCAATGCCATGCACCCGTGGTGCCTTGACACCCCACACTGCCTTTTCCTTTCTCGCCTTTGCTCATGACCTTTCCTCTCTGGACTCCCCCTGTCCAACCCTCCCTCATCTTTCAAGATTCAGCTCACATGCTATATTCCCCCAGATGCTCTCCATGACGGCTCCTCCCAGAACATGAGTGGGGTGCCTGCTCTGTGCTTCTGGGATCCCGGCACTTCCCTCACTAAGAGCATTTACCACATGGCACTTTCCTCATCCCTTCACGGAGCTGGTAGCCAATCCACATGCACCGGCTAGGATTCCTGATTAGATGGACCTTTGTGCTGGTGGGTCAGGGCCCGGTGACCGCCAGTCATCAAATGGTGTGGACAGCACCACTGCTGGTCTGTCTCTCCTTACTAATGAACACTCTTCATATCCTCATCACAGAACCCTGCACGTGGCACTTAAACAGCACTCAAGAAATGATTACAGAAGTGAATTCAATTGAAATCTGCCATGGTCACACAGCAAGACACCATAGAATGGGTCTGTTCATCCAGGCTTGGGTACTGAGGGAACAATCTTTGCAGGATCCATCCCATCTCTATTAGAAGGATCTGCATGAGGACAGGAAAAAGGGTAGGAAGAGCAATGTCTCTCTGTGAGAAGTGATAGGCATCATGGTATCAGCCACAGAAGGGAACCCAGGAGAGGCAAGGCCACTGCTCATTCGATGAATGTCAGAGCTGGGAGGGACGTGGAGTTTGATCCACCAATTTTAGGAGGGAGGAAAGTGGGACCCAGCTCTCTGTGAAGCAGAGCTGGGACCCCCAGGTCCTCCTGCCTGTCCTGAGCCTTCTCAAATTCAAAGGCGAACATCACAGCAGGTGGGTTCCTATAAGTAGATGAGGAATTATAAAAAGACCACGTTCTTCTTGGAAGACTTCTCCTTTGGCCAGGAGCTTGCTTGCCACATTTAGGAACAAGATGAATGAATCACTCGGAGTTAAAAATGACTTTGAGGGATGTGCATGAGGAAAGTGCTGATGGACCCTCTCTGGACGTCTTCACCAGCCTGCAATCTTAAAAAATCTGGCAGAAATCAATCCTCCTTGTTCTGCAAGGTAGGTGATGAATCTAGGCTAAAAAGGAGAGCATTGGGACTGGAGGCAGCACCACATCCAAACAAAAAATGGCAGAGCTTACCCCCAAAGCACATAGATTTCTAATCCTTAAAGAGAAAAGGTGGAAGGATCCTGGTCCTAAAAGAAGACAGACAAGAAGTCTCTAAAAGTACGAGGGATGGGGGAGGCTGTGGATCATAACATTACTGAGCCCCTACTTTGCATTGGGAACTTTACGTACATGATTTGTTTATCCTTGCAGGAGTGCGTGAGTGGGTATGCCCATTTCACAGATGAGGGAACTGAGGTACAAGGAGGTATAATGTCTTGCCCAAGGTCTCAAAGCAGGTCAGTGGTGATATCAGTTAGTTGGTCAGACAAACTGAAAACGGTCTAGGCATTTTAAACTGAAAAGGATTAGGTGTGTGAATCCTAATACAAAACTGTAGGAAGAACCCAAGAAGTGAAAAGTCGGGGGAGTGATGGATGGGCCTGCCCGTTGCTAGGTTTCAGGTTGCCATTGCTACTGGGGGATAAGGATTTCCACCCAAAGATGAGAACAATGCAGGAAGACACTGTCAAGGTCATGCTTTTTCTGAAACCCCAACCTGGAAACAATTTCTGGGGAACAAGAGAGAACCACTGTAAAGAATTTCACACCTGCAAAAACTGCTACTAGCAAAACCAAAATGGCTTCCACATCCCTTCTTTCTTCCGTGTCTCATGGGCATGCACTTCACTGGAAGAACTCAAAGAGTTCTCAGTCTTCCAACCCCTCAATACAGGAAAGAGCAAAGAGAGGGCTGGGGCTGGTGCAGGGCAGGGTTGGGGGGACCTAACAGATCATTTCCAGAGCAACAATGGAGCTGGAAAACTCTCAGGTCTGTCTGATTCCAAAACTTACACTTTTCCCTCCAACTATCCTTCTAACTTGAAGAGGATAAATAGGAAAACAAGTACCAAAGTTCAAGGTTTTATAGGATGATAAGGAGCAACTGCATATTGCTTTTTTAAAAAAATATTTATTTTTTATTTTAGAGAGAGAAAGAGCACATGAGAGGAGGGTAGGGCAGAAGAAGAGGGAGAGAGAATCTTAGGCAAGCTCTATGCCCAGAGCAGAGCCCACACAGGGCTCGATCTCATGACCCTGAGATCATGATCTGAGCTGGAACCAAGAGTCGGATGCTCAACCGACTGAGCCACCCAGGCACCCCTACACGTTGCTTTTTGAAAGAATAACAAGGAAGAAAGAGTTCAATACTTCCTTCAACATTTAAATTTAATAGTAGAAGGACTACTTACTGCCAGGAAAGTAGATCGGAAGTTAGCGAAGGATGTAGTTGAAAAGAGTTGATGGGTCATAATGGTTTACTGATACCTACGTGGGTATCTGTTCAGAAACCATTGAATCCTGAATCCATGTACATGGAGGAAAAACTAAAAATCTTACAGTCCGCTAACAACAATAAACTTGAATAGCTTCAAAGTTTATGAAGTGATTTTTTTTCTTTTCTTTTTTTTCACTGAACTGAACTGTTGAAGCAGATATCAACAGCACGTGCAAAACTCAAGTCTTAAAACACATGGCATATATACGTGAAGACAAGATGTTTATGTTTTGCCACCAAACTTTTAAAAATACGTACCAATAACCAAAAAAAAAAATGTATCGCTTTCTGAATTAAGGGAAATATTTCAGCAGATTAACCAAGGAAATAAAAACGACAAGATAGTGCACAGGGTTTTACAAAACTGGAAACTTGGCCAAGTCCCATAAAAGAAGGGGGTCAGAGGCTAGTCAGCAGAAGCTGTCCCATGACGCTTGTACCATCTCTTTAGGACACAGACCACGGTGGGAAAATGTAGGTGTTATTTGGGAACGTGCTTTCCCACCAAAGTTTATGAAGTGATTTTACCTGCGTTAACACAGTAGAAATTCACGACAACCCTGCAAGGGGTAAGAGCGTCCATGACTCCTGCTCCTGGTCACGGGAGAACCGAAGCTGGAGCTGGTGCTGGGCCCAGAACGGAGTTCCATGCTGACGACAGACAGGTCCTCCTGACTCTCAGCCAGCCCCCGCCTTCCTCGTGGGCTTATCTCAGCCCGATGTGTTACCTTTCCAGAATATTCACACCGACATGTTTATCTGACAATATTGTTGTGAGGACCATCTGTGTCAACACGTGAATTAAACATCTATTCTGCACCATGTGCTGAATTACCTTAAAATTACACCTGTGAGAAAGAAACTTGGATAAAGTTAGAAGAGCCTCATGAGTGCAATTAGCATATTAGCGTCTTTTCTTGGCATTTGCTTTGTTCTTTTTTTTTTTTTTTTTAGATTTTTATTTATTAGAGAGAGAGAGAGAGGAGCACGAGAGGGAGGAGGGTCAGAGGGAGAAGCAGACCCCCACTGAGCTGGGAGCCCGACATGGGGCTCGATCCTGGGACTCCAGGATCATGACCTGAGCCCCCCAGGCACCCCTGCCACGTTCTGATAAAAGCCAAATGTGGGGAGAAATTTGGCTTGTGTCAATTTACTTAATTCTTGTTAACTAAAACTGTAGAAGAGAGAGGCCTCTGGCTTGAAGAACCTGAAAGTATGATAGAGAAAGTAAAACATGACCAGACAGGCCTCATCTGGCCCCCTCTCCCCCCAGACTCTCCAGGGCCCAGAGAGGATGCATTAGGCAGCATTTTCTAGAGAAACAGCACCTGTAGGATAGACACATAGGAAGAGATTGATTATAAGGAATGGACTGGTGTGATTATGAAAGCTGAGAAGTCCCCCGGCTTGCCACCTGCAGAGACCCCAAAAAGCCAATAGTATCACTCAGTCCAAGTCTGAAGGGAGAACCAAGAGCACCGATGGCAGGAGGGGATGGGCATCCCAGTTGAAGCAGCCAGGCAGGAAAGATTGAATTCCTTCTCCGTCTTTTTGTTCTATTCAGGCCCTCAACAGATTGGATGATGTCCACCCACGCTGAGGAGACCAGTTGGCTTTACTGGATCCACGGACTCAGATGCTAATTTCATCCAGAAACTCCCTTAGAGGCACACCCAGAAATCATGTTTCATCAAATACCTGGGCACCCATGATCCAGGCAGGTGGGCACATAAAATTAATCATCAAAGTGGGTTTCGTGCAGTGTAGAATTCAACGAAATAATGTCTTTTTTTTTTTTTTGACTACTATTTCATGGGGGCTTAATGGTGGTAGGGTTTTTGTTTGGGGAAATAAGAAAGTTTTGGGACTAATGGTGATGATAAATGACATTGTGAATGCAAGTTAATTAATGCCATTGAATTGCACACTTAAAATGGCTTACGTGGACATTTACATACATAATAAAGAATTAATTTAAAAAAAGAGAAAATTGCTATGGGTGGGGGACACTGGGCTTAAGGCTGGGATCCTTAGGCCAGTATCCAGTAAGGCTCCAGTCCTGCCTCCCACTCATTCCTGTGAGGTCCCTAAGTTGGAAGGGACATCAAAAGGAAAAACAAGGCAAAGGAGTATTTATAACCAAGCTAACCGGCTGCTTACTAGTCACAGAAGATAACAACAAAAAAATGTCATAGGTCCTCCAGGGAAGGGAAGGATGACAACATGGAGAGGAGCCGGGTGACCACAGATGGGTGAAGCACGTGCCAAAAGCTAGGAAAAAGAGCAAGACAGATCTGGCCACTGGTGGGGCGTCGCTCCGGGGCAGGCGATGGAGAAGGGCTGAGGAAGAGCAAGAGAGCCTGGCCTTTGGCCAAAGGTTGGAGAAGTGACTCAGTAAGGCAATTTCATGAAAGGACTTGATGGTCATGATAAGGAGTCATAATCTTGGACCATGATAACGCCCCACACATTGGCATTAGTCGGCAAATTATCTACTCCTTACTCTTCAGCAGACGAGAGACTTGAGTCAGGGCCTCACAGCCAGTGGCACAACCTGGAGGAGATCACTTGTCCCCTGAGTCCCAGACCTCCACCCTTCACGATTTTGAGTCCAGCGCCATGGCAAGGGTGCCCAAATATTACAAATTATTCATGAGCTTCCCTCATTCTTTTGTCCTTGTATTTCTCACAGGATGCAATGACTTGCAGTTTGAAACCATCAAGACAAGACAATAGATTTTTATGAAAGAGTGGATCCTTCTTTCTTTTACTTGTATACCACAGCCAACCATTTTTCCAGTCCTTTGAAATCTAGCAGTTGTTATGGCCAAAGACCAAAGGGCCAGAACAAACAACTAGCAAATGCATGAATCTGGCTCTGTTTATTCTTCTTTTGTGAGGGATAATCATGTGTTGGTTGAAGTGAGACCGTTTGAGTCAATTATGTGTTGTCTGAGCAAAACCACTGTTATGGAATTCAGAAGTTACAGTTGAAACATGTTTGAAAATTCAAATATGGCATCATTTGCTCCTGAGATTAATGACTATGATGGAGATAACCATTGCATATCAAGGAAATCACCATGTTCCCTTCAGCAATAAATAAAGGAGTATATACAGAGGGGTGACCCAATGTCCTGGTTTGTCAAAGACAGAGGTTCCTTGGCCTTGGGACTTTCAGTGTGCAAACTAGAAGTCCCAACTAACCGGGACAAGTTGGTCAGCCCATGTGTGCACCCACTATGTGTGCATTCACTACGTGCTGGGCACCAGAAGGAAGCATAGAGAGAAATGGAATATGACCCTTTCCTTAAAAACATAATAATAATGGCAGAGATGTTTTTAATGTTAGCATGCCTTCATCTTTGCATTTCCACGTGCATGACCTTCTCTTCCATCAGCCAAGGACATCTGTTTGCCTTGGCCAAGAAGTAGAGGGACGTGTGTGATGCGGACTCTGACAGCAGAAATGCAAAGATAAAGAAACTACACTTGGTATTTAGTTTTTGAATACGAAAACAGAATTTTCAAGGCAGTAGTTTGAAAATCATCCTTTATCAAGATATATAGTATCTATTCCCTAACTGTTGATTCACATATCAAGAACCAGACCTGCCTAAAGTGAATGTTGAGTTTTTCAAAGGAAGGCACGGCGAGTACTTAGGATATGACCTGGGGAGGGGGGAGTCCCAACTGACAAGACAGGAAATGGTTCTCTTTCTGACCCAGGGGACAAAGGAAAATGAGGGAGGGGAGCAAGCAATTAGAAATGTGTGCACCACTGGCTTCTATATCCAGAATTTCAAAATTGGAGGTGAGATAGTTTGAAGACATTCCTGGTGTCTCGACCACCCCCCACAAGGGACAGCCACACGGACTAGATTGGTGATTTCGCCAAGTTAGGCAGAGAAACAGCCGAAATGGGCCCTCCTGCACTTCCTCGGCCCCGCCCTACCCCCAGCGGGGAATGGACCCAGAAGTCTCCGCAATCCATGCAAAGAGGTCTGAACTTACAGGGTCAAGAGGTAAAGTGGCAGAGCCACATGGACCACAGGAGTGGGCAGCCCTGCCAGAGCAGGAGAGAGGGCATGCAGCATGTCTGTGTGAGAGAAAGAGAAAGAAAACAAACCCACGTTCACCAGCTGCACCTCAGGACCACCAGGGCAAGTGACCTGGAAACATTCCAAACCACCCAGAGATCACCCAAGTCACCCTCTCCCCACAGATCCAAGACCTCCTTTCCCAGAGCCACGAAGGCACCTAAGTCCCTCTTCCCACCAGACTCCATCTTTGGGAGAAAGGGGTGGGGGGGCAATGGTGAACACTGAGTGTCTGAGCATTTATGAAAATGAACTGCTGAAAAATAGAGGAGAATGTTTCAACCAGGAACACTTAGATAGAATTTACTGACAAATAAAATTCTTTCTACCCCACCCCCTCCTCTCTCTCCCAACCTTCTACCCGTACGTCAGGAGCTCAGGAAAATCTCATCAGTTACTGAAAACAAGCAAGCTCCTCTTTTTTGCACATATAAAAAGTGGTATGAACTTTTTTTTGACCCTCCTCACAATTTGTAGGTCAAAGAAGATCACAAAGAGGATATGTACAATTTGAAAAAGAGAAGGAATTATTTAAAGATAGATCATTTCATAGCTTGTTGGGTGTGTCTTGCAAATAAAGGCCCAGAGCAGGCACATTTGAAGGGACAAAGACTTCCTGAACACTTCATCTTATCACCTCAGAGGCTGGTTGTGTCGTGGTGACAAATGACCCCAAAATTTCAGCGGTTCAGATCCAAAGATGATTATTTCTTGTCCTTGCCACATGACTCTGGTGGGTTGGTGGGTCTATGTTCACCATACTTCTTCAGGGACCCTGGCTGATGGAACAGTCACCATCCAGACCTTTGTCAGTCACTGTGCAAAGAGCTCAAAGTGGTCTCAAACCTACAGTTTAATGCTTCAGCTCCAAGCGCCAGCAACCACTCCTACTCAAAACTCATTGGCTGGTGCTGACCCCATGGCTCCCCGTGAACACAAGGGGGCCAGGAAGCCTAACACTGCCGTGTGCCTGGAAATAGCAAACCACACGTGAAGTGAGACTTTGTTAATTCCTTATATCATGCTCTTTCAACATCATATAACTCAAAGTCAAATTGGCTGCATGTACAAGCTTATTAATTCACTAAAATTTTAATCTGCAGCAGACAGTAAACTGTAATATTAGTCACAATATTAGACTAAATTCATTGAGGTCAGAATCTGTGTCCTATTTGTCTCTTCAATCTTCAGTGGCTAGTGTTTATCAATGAAGATTCTTTACTACAAATAATATTAAATCCTGTTCAAACTAGTTTGTAAAAAAGGAAATTGATTGGCTTATAGGGCTAAAAAGATCTGGATTTCAGGTAAGGCTGTATCCAGGGCTCAAAAAATGTAACCAAAAAACCCCTCTCTTTGTTTTTCAGCTCTGCCTTCATTCTTCATTTTCAGGCAACTCTCCCCTTGAGGTCCCACGGTGTCTGATGGCATGGTTCAAAGAAAAGTCCTCGAATGGGGCGAAT
This sequence comes from Ailuropoda melanoleuca, assembly GCF_002007445.2. Lineage (NCBI taxonomy): Eukaryota > Metazoa > Chordata > Mammalia > Carnivora > Ursidae > Ailuropoda > Ailuropoda melanoleuca. Next base: position 93,458,719 of record NC_048226.1, on the reverse strand, counting down.
GGGGTTACATGCTCATTTTTTAATCAATCACAATGGCCAGGGGTATGGATTGTGTGGAATGGCTTACAACAATCACTCCAAAAAATGGGGATGGATGTCAATAAAAATGGGTAACTTTTGTTGAACACTTAATATTTCCAGGTATGCCACAACCACCCTACATACTCACTAATCCTGACAACAGTCCTGTTCAAGAAGGAAGAAGGGGCAAGGCCGTGGGTGAGGAGGCATCAATGTCTGTCACATCGCACACATTGCTATTGTTACCGAGGCTCTATGAGAGTGAGGATGCTATGCCAGTGCCCTTTGCCTGGTCACAGTGACTCCAGTCACTTCTCCAGGACTTTTGCCACCCCCAGGCACCTCTCCTCTATCACTCTCCCTTGTCACTCTAGGCACCAGCTTCCACAAGAGGCAGCCACATGAAAGCCCTACACCATGCAAGGTGCCAGAGCCCCTTCCAGCAGCTAACACAAAGTGCTCGCTCATTGTGTTCCTGGCACTGTGGTCATGCACCAACCCTTAGCACATGATGACCAGAAACTCTGATTATCCACATTCTATAGGAGAGGAAGCTAGGCTGTAAGAGATGAAGTAAATTACCCAGGATCATGCATTCAACAGTGGCAGCACATGGATTTGAAGCCAAGTCTATTGAACTCTGGATTCTTGTTCTAAACTATCGTCTACCTTCCCAGGGCCATTTTGCATGGATGTGGAGGACAAAAAAACTCTCTCTCCTTTTGCATTTCTCTGGTAGTTGAGCAACAAAGCAGCACTCCCTAGGGCTCAGATGTCTCAGAGTGTTAGTGAAAACAATTCTTCCAACTCGTAACTTACAGCATTTATCCCTCCCACTCTCCCTTAAGATTCCCTGGATATGAGACAATGTGGTCAGGCCAAAAATCAAAGCCCAGACACAGGCGCCATATTGGTTTCCAAGTCAGCCCTCCCCTCCACTGCCTAGGGCTTTGTTACAAAGATCAAGATTCCCACCAGTTTCCTCCATCATTCTGTTTCTGCTTCTATCAGAATGACTTCTCCAGAAGCTCCTAAGCTCCTCAGCCCCTCAGCCCCTCAGGCAATACCCACACCCCAACCTACCCCCATCAGGGTGAGCTGCCCAAACATGTCAGAATTCTCCACAGTGGACACTACTTAGGCTCAAACTTGTTCTTATTAATTCTTATCATCCTACTTGATAACAGTAACACAAATGCCTTATTTTTTTTTCTAAAGTACTATATAAACTGCATCATAACCAGACAGAAAAAAAAGCCACATAAAAACAACATTCTGGAAGATACTTCTATGATCTTCTTCATCTGAACACAAAAACTTGAAATTTTCAGAGAGGGTCTATACAGCCTGTAACTTGGAGGGATCTGTAACTTAAGATGTTATTAGTAACCCAGACAATAGCTGCGTGCTCAGGGATTTGTGTAAAATTAACTCAGATCCCTTCTCTAAGGTCTGTGGAAGCCCAGAACCCTCTTTGTGATTTCTTGTGTCTGTCCAGAGCTCTCATGAGCATCTCTTGTCAGTGTCTATGTCTTTGTTTGCTGTCACATAATTGACCCACGTCATTCAGACTCCACCCTTTATCCAATTTCCATAAGATACCCACGCCCAGCAGACATTCGTGAATTATTTAAACTATATTAAATATCGTTAGTGTGAAAATAAATGTAATATATAAAAGTCAAAAAATAATATTAATTTCAATAACAAATAAATGCTATTTAAATTCACTGACTATCTGCAAGTTGCAAGAGAAGATCGGACTACACCACTGTGTTAGTCTTCTCTGGCTGCTGTAACAAATACCACAGGCAGGGAGGGGCTTACACAACAGACATTTTACTGCTCAGAGTTCTGGAGGCTGGGAAGTTGGTGATCAGGGTGCCGACGTGGTCAGCTTCTGATGACAGCCCTCTTCCTGGCTTGCAAGCGGCCACCTCCTTGCTGTGTCCTTATACGGCCTCTCCTTGGAGCAAGCAAGGCTGGACAAGAGAGAGATCCTCTCCCTCCTACAAATAACCTACTTTCCGCAAAGAATTGGCTGTTGCGCCGTTTCACCACAAGGTGGCAGTATCCGAGACCTTTGGTGCTTCCTTCCGCATCAAAAGCAATAAGGAAAAATAGCACAAGAGTAAAACGCAGCAAGCAAGTAATAACCCGCTTCCAGCCCTTAAACGTAACAAATATTTTCTCATAAAGCAGAGCCTGCCAAGAGTATGTGATCTGCTTTGCAGCTGGGTATTCCATGATCAAGTGACTGAACTGCTTGCTAATCCCGGAGCAGAGTTCTCAGGGAGGATGGAAGAAATGATTTTATTTATGTAGAAAACAAAAAACAGTGGCAGGAGTAAAGAAACTGTAAGGGATGTAACGCTTAGGATAAAAGATGTTGCATTCAAACCTCCTCCTAGTAAAAGGGAAAGAAGAGAATGAGAAATCTAATACCAACCCGGGTGTTGGGGACCCAGCCTGAAATAAAGCATAGAAGAAACATACCCCTTCACCATATGGAGTCAGATATGCTGCAGATTGTATCATTTGTTCCCTGTGGTTTAAGTCGGGAAGTATGTACCAAGCGTTGCCCGTGCACCATGTCCAAAGTTAAAAACATTATGGTTCAACGTAGAAAGAATTGTAAGATTGTCCGTGGCACCACGAAAGCATCGGGGGGGGGGGGCGGATCATACAGCCTTCTCCAGAGGGTGACATTTTAGCTGAGCCAGGGGAAGCTGGCACATCTCAGGAGTGGTAGGTGGGGGGGCACAGGACGAGGGTTGGGGGGGAGGCATTGAGAGGCACCGAGGGAGGCAAGAAAATTAGCAAATACCCAGGGGTATGAATAACTATATTTGAACAACAACGTCCTATTCGGAAGACCGGGGAGGAAGGGGCCAAGAATGTGGCCAGGAAACTAAGCAGAGCTTTGTTTGCCACGAATGCTTGAACACGATGGGTAACAGAAATCACCAAAGACTTAAGCAAAGGATAAAACTGGTTGGTGCTGACCAGAGCAGTCCGTCTGGGAGCACTCAGTCAGAGAGGCCAGTTGGGAGTAGTTTGTCCTGGTCCAAGTGGCTCACAGTGACCTAAACCATGGCCGTGACAGTGAGGATGGAGGGTAGGTGCAGATGGCAGAGATAGCCGGGAGGCCAGTAGACACAAAAGAGAGAAGATTCCAGAATGAGTCAGTTGGCTATCTGGGGAAGAAAGAGAAGGAGAAAACAGAGGAAGGGAAAGAAGGCAACCCAGATTGTTAAGAACATAGAAACAGGCCCGGGGATGCCTGGGTGGCTTAGTGAGTTAAGCGTCTGCCTGGGGCTCAGGTCATGATTCCAGAGTCCTGGGATCGAGTCCCCCATCGGGCTCCCTGCTCAGGGGGGAGCCTGTTTCTCCCTCTGCCTGCCGCTCCCCCTGCTTGTGCTCTCTTCCTCTGTCTGGCGAAAAAATAAAATCTTAAAAAAAAAAAAAAAAAGGCCCAAAGTGGGCTGAGTGGGCGGGTTGAGCATTGCGGATTTGACCAGGATAAAGATACAGGCCGCACAGGAAAGGATTTACTTGCTGAGAAAGGTTTGATCCTTGCCCCAGCCTCTGGAATGAAACCACTAAGCTCTTGGAATGTCTGTCCTGCCTAGAAAGAGTCTTGGCCCACACTTGACGTTCCATGCTTACACTGTGGTTTAGGGTGGGAGATCCTGGGGCTGTGTGGTATCTACTTGACCTCTGGGGAGGTGGAAACCAAGGTCAACTACATGGCTGTCCACCGGGAGAAGACAACTAGCATCCCATGCCTAGAATGCTCCTGGGCCCTGCCCTGTGTGCCTCTTCTCTTTGCTCATTCTGATCAGTATACTTTCACTTTAACAAAGCATCACTGAGTATTCCAACTTTTCTGAGTTCTGCGTTCTGTGGGTCCTTCTAGAGAATCACTGGACCTAAGGATGGTCTTGAGACTTTCTGAACTGCACAGGTGGAGAATCAGAATGCTAACTACCAACCGGAGACCCTGTTGGAATGATGATAATTGTGACAGTGCCCTGACATGGGACCAATAGCTTAACAGACTTATTTTATAATCCTCAAAATAATCCCCCAAATAGTAATAATTACTTCCATTTTATAGATGAGAGACTATGGATGAGGCTCACATGTGTGTCACAAACAATCAATCAAGCACCTTGTAATTAGGGTTTGAACCAGGTCACCTGACTTCAAAGCGGATTCTTCCAACATCAGGTGTACGATGCAGCAGCAGGACTAATATTGTGAAATATTCACATGGTTTGGTTTGATTTTGTCCTGTGGTCTTGTAACTCTGCATTTAAGCAGCAAGTAAAACAGTCAACGTTTATTGGCTCAGGGAAGAAATGACCCAGAAAAAAGTAGATGGAACAAAGGATGCAGTTGGAGGTGTTCAGTTTTTAAAGCCCAAGCCCTCCAGCTCCTGGCCCAAGAGAGAAGAGCACATGGGGAGGACTGAATAGGCTCTGGTCTCCCTGAGACCTTGTGGAGCTTGCCTGGGCTCAGGCAAGGACAGAAGAGTAGGGAAGGGACCTTGGGTCCTGCCACCACCCCTGGCAAGTCCAAGGAGGAGATGAGGTGGCCAAACTCCCTGAGAGGTTTAGAGAACCCAGCAGCAGGAGGAGCTCAAGCTGGAACGGTGTGGGAACAGAAGAAATGTTTCTGTGGCAGAACTAGATATGCCTGGGAAGCAGCCACATGGAGTCCTGAAGCCTCCGTGGTCCATGAGAACAGCAGAATGAGCCCAAGATACAACGTTTCCTTTACAACAGAGCGGGCAGCACTCTGTTGCAGAATGTTCTCCCATCCCAGAGGTTCAGAAGGCCAAAGGAGACTCATGCTCAGGGACAAGAGAGGACAGAGCCATGGACTAATGGCTGAAGCCCAGGCAGGAGCGTCACATGTGGTGATGACACACGGAGCTCCAGTGCTCCCCCCACTCAGTTCCTTGGAGCTCAGCAAACCTCCCGGAGCTCAGCCGTACCTCCAGGCAAAGATGCCCAAAGGGACGGAACGATGTTTCCACCACCTCACTCTATCAGATGCTCGAAACCCAAACCAGATTCCCTTGTAGAAAACAACATTGTTTTGGGTGCATCTGAGGTCTTGAACCCAGACTCACACCTGCAGCCTAGCTGTCTATGTGTTGGGGGGCACATGGGTGGTCTGCCCTGGGGTTCTGGCACAAACCAAGACAAGTGCATAGTGCTGTGAAACTCCTTCTCACCTGCTCCGTGCACCCTGGGTGACAACCCATTGGTCACACTCTACATTAATGCACCAACTCCCCGAGAGGGTTCACTCTTGGGTCCTCACAAGTGGCTCACAGCGAGGTCTCCAGCGGAACATCTAGGAGGACACCAGCCAAGGCCCTGTGACGGCACTGTTCAGGGTTAGGAAGGATACACAGAGCTTCCCTAGGGGGGCTCTGGGTTTCGGAAAGGCCCTGGACTGGAGGCCAGGGGCCCGGGGCTCCCGTCCATGCTCTGCCATAATCAGCAGTGACCTTGGGCACAAAAGTCAGCCTCTCTTAGCTTCTGTGTCCTGTCTTAAAATAGAGGCAGTGAGTGCTTCATGGTTTAGTCACAAGAGCGAAGTGAGGAGGGAATGAGGTCAGGCACTGAAACCCGCAGTGGGACCAGAGAAGAGCTCAACGTGAGCCCTCCGTCCTTGCCCTCCTCTCTTCTGAGCCTCATGTACCCGAGGGACCAGGACTGTGTCTCGCTTCTTGGAATGTGTGCCCACCTCCGCTGTGGGAGAATGTAATAAGACAAAGTCCCAGCCCTCAAGAGCCCTCTGTTCTCCAATCCCCTGCCCTGAGCCCTGTGCAGGCTTCCTTCCAGACTCAGAGCAAGTGCCAGAGTCCTTCCAGGGTCTACACCATGCTCCACAGGACCCCACCCGGTGCCTGTGCCCAACCTCTTCACCTGTAATGTCACTGATCCTTGGGCTTCCCCCCTCTATGCTCTTCCTGCTCTCAAATGCTCCAAGTCAGTTCTAGCCTCAAGGCTGTCATCCTCGAGGTTCCCCCTGCCAGGGACGCCCTTCCCTCAGGTCTCTTCACACCTACTCACTCACTTTCTTTGGGCCTCTGAGCAACGTCTGTGCCAGAAGCTTCCTCCACTCTATTCTCTTGCTTGGCAAACAGCTTGTCTTTCGGTTTTCAGCTTGAACATGGGTCACATCCACATGTGACCATCCCGTCTCCCTTCCCTTCACCCCCCCACACTACCCTCCCCCAACGACCTCCTTTGTTTGAAGCCCCACCTTCATAACTCCAGCCCCGCGGACTCCAGAAGGGTCTTAGACTTTGGCAAACAGCAGCAAAACCTTCTCTCTGTCTCCCCTGACTGCCATTGCCTCTCTCCCTTAGTCCCCTTTGAATTGCTCCTGCTCACAGCTTTCTTTGGGGCTTTAAACACTTTGAAAGGCAAACTTGAAAAGTGCAATGGTAACTAGTAGGCTCCCAGATGTCTCAGAAAAAAGGGGCTTCCTCAGTTGCCAGCCCAGCTGTGTGACTAGCTCTGCAAATCACATTCATTCTCTGCGCTTCCAACCCCTCACCGATAAGAGCCAAAGGCTTTTACCTAGAAGGTCACCGAAATTTCTCCCCATTCTGACAACTCCTTGGCAATCGGAAGCTTCTTTACTCACAAGGTTTCCTGTCCCTCATGCCACTTAGGGTCCTCCAATCTGCAGTCATGAGTACGTTTTATACAATCAAGGCCCAGAAGGGAAAACTCAATAATCTCTGTCCAATACCGCGTTTCCCACCCTGTGACCAAAGGCCACTTCTCCGGCCCAGCAATTTTCTTTGCCTTCAGAGTCAATGAAATAAAAGGATTTTCTTCAGGCTAACGAAGTTAGAGAAGGGCTGGGATTCTAGACAGATCCGCACACACATGGCTCCGTTTGAAAGGCTTTCCTATTGTTTTTGGAAGCCCTAAGAAAATGAAGCATATACTCCACTTTAAAAAAAAAAAGTCTCGTGAAAATGAGTCAGTTTATAGCGTGTTTTGAACTGAGTCTCGCATTCCTGTGGGCTGGTAGCTCTTGAAATCGGCTAAACCCACCTCCAGAGGAGCCGACTAACTCCAAAGACTCTGACGCCGATTTCTACAAACCAGAGACCCAAGTCTCATGGTCTCGAGGACATTCTATCCGGACTCAACGTGGTGACCTCAGGTAAACCTGACCCTCCTCGGCCCAGAGCCGAGCCCTGCCTGCGCCTCCGTTCCATTAACGCTCTCCCCCTGCGCCTGGACCACGGCGGCATCACCAGCCACGCCAAAACGAAGTGGCCTCAGACAAGGACGTTAATGTGCTGTGGAATTTGTGGTACAGAGCAGGGTTCCGTGGGAACACTTGTCTCTGCTCTGAAGAGCACCTGCTGGTGCCCTTTGAAGCCTGGGGCCAGAATCATCTGAAGCCTCCTTTGCTCACTTGTCTCCTGGGCTGGGAAGATGCCAGCAGCTGCGAACGGAATCGCTGTGGGGTCTCTCTCCATGTTCTGTCTAACATGCCCTCCAGGATTTCCTACAGGTCACCTCAGGGCTCCCAAGAGAGCCTGCCAGGTGGAAGCCATATTACCTTCTATGACCCAGCCTCGAACACCATGAGGAATCAGTACTGCCATAGTCTGTTGGTCAAGGCGGTCCCAAGGATCTGGCCAAGTTCAAGGGAAAGAGACATAGACATCTGCCCCCCCCATCCCCCCCACCTTGCCCCGTGGAGGCATGTCACATCCTCATCGTAGAAAGAGCCTGCAGGAGAGGACATGTATTGGTGTTGCCATCTTTGAAAAAGAAAACCTGCCTCCCCCTGCCAACCTGTCAGGTAGACATCAGTGCCCCCAGTGATGGATGCAGCGAACGAGCCTGACGGAAAGTGACTTACCCTGGGGCCACATGGTGAACAGGTGACAGGGCCAGGATTCAGGAGAAAGGGAGCCTGGAGAACGGAAGGTTTGGGGATTAGGGGTGAGAAGCTCCCCGGCCATCCCTGAGTCGCTGCAAAGGGAAAGGACAGAACAGGCAGCACTGGGAAGCAGGGGCTTTGCCTCGTGACCCAACACGAGAAAAAGACCCACGGGGACGGAAACCACCTGCTCTTCGTTTTACACCAGCAGAGCTTAGCACCGAGGGGACAGAGTGGTAAGGTGGGCAAAGCTCAGGCGCTGGAACTGGCTCAAGGTTGACGCTGTGGGAACTCGATCAAGGCTCCTAACCTCTCTGAGCCTCAACATCCTCCCCTATTAAATGATAAGAATGATGCCTCCTGGGGGCGCCTGGGTGGCACGGCGGTTAAGCGTCTGCCTTCGGCTCAGGGCGTGATCCCGGCGTTCTGGGATCGAGCCCCACATCAGGCTCCTCTGCTATGAGCCTGCTTCTTCCTCTCCCACTCCCCCTGCTTGTGTTCCCTCTCTCGCTGGCTGTCTCTATCTCTGTCGAATAAATCAATAAAAAANCCTCTCTGAGCTTTAACATCCTCCCCTATTAAATGATAAGAATGATGCCTCCTGATTAGGCTTCATGGAGGATTCCAGACGCTTGTGTGTAAAGTTCCTGGCATATAGCGCCGAAACAGACCATGGTGACTACCATTAGCAGACAGATATTTACAAAACCCGGCAGGTTCTGGGAGTCAGTGCTTGTGTTAATCCTTGGGCGGCCTCAGGCAGACGATCTGTCAGGACCTCTGATGTGTGGGTTGATAAGGAGAACAAAGCTGCGTGTGAGCAGAAATGGTGTAAAGGAAAAAGTGTGCGCTTATGGGAGGGGTGAAGCAAGCCCCCTACATGGGTGTGGATGTTGGAACCAGACAACTTTATTTGAACTTGGTCAAATTGCTTAATCTCTCAAAGGATTTGTTCCCTCATCTGTAAAAATAATATAAATGTACTGACCTGATGATATTGATATATAAATGAAATAATCCATAGAAAAACCTAGCAAACTGCCTGGCTTATAATCAAATTTCAATAGGCATTAGTTCTTTCTCTTTCCTTGATGTCTGAGGAAGAATAGTATTTTGCTCATAATTATATTAATTTCCATATTCAATCAAGTTGTTGAGCTGAAGATGTACCGTTCATCCCAGCGGGCTGGTCTGGATCACGTAGCCACGCAGTCAGCGTATGCTTATTGAGCCCCTACCGTGCGCGAGGCACAGTGCTGGCTGTCCAACGCACACCTGAGAGATCAAGACACAGTCATTGCCCTGCAGTTGCTTACAGTATGGAAGGGAGGATTCAGCAGGAACTTTCCAGTTACAGCATAGAAAGAAGCATTTTCGGGGCACCTGGGTGGCACAGCGGTTAAGTGTCTGCCTTCGGCTCAGGGCGTGATCCCGGTGTTGCGGGATCGAGCCCCACATCAGGCTCCTCTGATGAGCCTGCTTCTTCCTATCCCACTCCCCCTGCTTGTGTTCCCTCTCTCGCTGGCTGTCTCTCTCTCTGTCCAATAAATAAATTAAATCTTTAAAAAAAAAAAAAGAAAGAAAGAAGCATTTTCATTTACTCCTTAGCATCTCTGGTCAAGTCTGGTTCTTACACGTGAACTCCAGAACCCCCAGGAATGTGTGCTCCTGCGTGTGCGGGCAGGCGGGATAGAAGGCACAGCTCACCCAGGCCGGAGCTCGGGATGGTTGTGGGCAACCCGTCTTGTTCCCCCTCTCTGGCCTCCCCAGCAGCCCTCCTAGTTTGTAGGACATCTGGAGGCAGAATCAGCTGAAAGGAGAAGGGGGAAGTGGGCTGACACCTGCCGGCCTGCCTGCTGCCTCTTCCCTCTGTGGAACCCCCGTCTGCCACCCTCTACTTATGGTGCAAACACCCTTGTGTTTTCGCTTCCGCTCCGGACCAAAACCTGCTCTCCACAAGAAATGGGTTCACATTTTACAGAGAAATTTCTCGAATGGCCTCACAACTCTACAGGTTAAATTGCATTGTCTCCTCCTTACAGAAGGCACTGAGAGGTTAGGTGGGGTTTGGGGGAGAAGTTGGGAGGGGGGAGGGGCAGAGGGAGAGGGAGAGAGAGACTCTTCAACAGGCTCCACAGCACAGAGCCCCATCTCACGACCCTGAGATCGTGACCTGAACCGAAATCAAGAGTCAGATGCTTAAATGGACTGAGCCACCCAGGCGCCCCAGAGAGGTTAGGTGTTTGAAGGGTCAAGCTTGCAAGGGGTAGAGCTGGATGTGAAGGCAGGGTCACCAGTTCCAAGTTCACCTGGGTATCAGTTTGGTTCTGTTCGACAAGCTTTTTACACACACCTGCCTTACGCCGAGCACTAGGGAACCAGTGATGAACAAGACATGCTTGCTGTTCCCCAGGGGCTGACACACTAGCGGGGAAGACAGGCACGCCAGGAGGAATTTAAATTCAAGGTAAATGGAGATAATGCACAGAAAATGCTTGTCGTGCTGCCTGGCACATCGAAAGTTCTCAGTCAAGGTCAGCTACTGTGACTGTGTAAGTGCCAAGGGAAAGGGGAAGGAGGGAGGCCATGGAGGGCAGATGAAGACAGAGAGCCGTCATGTGGACACACCACACATTCTCCATCCAGACTGATCTACACTTGAGCTCATTTTGTATTCAGTTTAGAGCATCATTTAGGAGAGACGCAGGGGAAGACTGGAATGGCTCCCAGTAAGACAACCTGAACTCTATCAAGGAGGACTCCTAAGGGAAGGCAGGATGTTAAGCCCGAGGCAGAGAAGATCAAGGGTCCATTAAGAATTTCATTTGCCCAATTATAAAAATGACCAGAAAATACACTATTTTTTTTTAAGTCTCAGTGAAAGAAGCCTAAAGGTAAGGATTGCAGGTCCATAAACATCAGGGATCCAAGCTTCTTACACCTTTCTGCTCTGCCAACCTTAGTACTGGCCTCTTGTCCTCAAGGTTGCCTCATATTCCAAAATGGCTGCTAGAGTTCCAACCATCGTATCTCCATTCTAGTCAAAAAGTGGGAAGAAACCACAAGGAAGGACAAGGAAGGAGAAAAGTCCAGCTCTCTCTTAGGCCAGAATTTAGTGACATGGCACCAACTACCAGCAAGGGAGATGGGGAAATGCAGTCTTTGATTAAGAACATGGTACATCTGAATAAACTGTAGGCTCTGTTCTAAGGAAGATGGTGAGAATAAATATGGGTAGAGGACCAGGAGAGTCTGCTGTAAGGAATATAGCACCTGTCTCTACGCACTTACACAAAGCATCTGGAGGGAGAGGAATGAGTGTATTTCATGAGGACAGAATGAGAGGTCAGGTATCAGCCTAATCCAAGGAAGGACGTCTTCATTTCCAGAGTTCAGCAAATCACGGAATGGGCTGTCTCTTGCAGTAGTGAGAATTCCCCTTTACCAGAATATTCCAAAAGAGCCTGGCTGGAGGTGTGAGGGAATGCTGTGGGGAAGGTTTGGGGCATCCAGAATAGGGCTGGGCTTCAGGAAGGCTAGGGTTCTCTTTCTGATCATGAAATGGACGATGCGTCTCTTAGTTAAAGAATTCCAGTTGGAAGAAGAGGTATTTCAGGAGAGTCGGTGTACCCTCCCCAAGTGCCTGGGAGTCCCTCTGTAGGCAGCTCTCTGCCTGAAGCCAAGTGAACCATCTGCCCATTTCTTAAATGATATTTACATGTGAAAGATACACAATTTATCGAAGAAGAATTAGGAAGCTCCAGTAAAGAGAAAGAAGGAAAACAAAATCCGTTTATGATGCCTTTAGTGGGAATCTGACAGCTCTGATGGAAAGAACGATCTTGGTGTCAAATCCTCCCCAGTTCAAATGCAGTTTACACCAGCCACCTGCACTTCATGCCTGAAAAGTCATTCAACTTCTCTGAGCCTCAGTTTCCTTATCTGTAAAACGTCAGTGATAGCAAGAACTTGAAGAGTCATAGTAACAATGAAAATTTTTGTAAAGTGCTTAAGGAACATAACACATGTGTACTTAATACGTCATCAAAAAATATTAATTTCTTCTCTCCCACTCTGTCTAAAATTAGAGCATTTTATTCTGATCTTTATTTTGTTGTTTGTTTACTATGATTGCCAATATATTTCTATATTCTGCACTTTATTCAGTTCATGTCATAATTGTTTTGTTAGAACAGACTCTCCAGAAACATGATTTTCATGGCTGGGTAATGCTCCAGCTAGGAGATACATCATAACTAATTTGCTCTTGGTAATTAATATATTTCACTTATATTTACATAGAGAGAAGAACATTTTGTGAATAAAGCCTTTTTTTGCATTTTGGATCATTTCTTTAAGATATATTTTCAAAAGTGAAATCGTTGTGCCAAAGAGTAAAAGTAATTTAAGGTCTTAACACAGATTGCCAAATTCTTTTCCAACATTTAATTTTTATATATGAGCTGGTTTCATAATTAAGGTTTTGTCCATTACTCCTTAAAAATTGTGGACTAAGTCCTCATAAGTTCAGGATAGAAGCTATATGGTTTCATCCTGTAAGGCCATCCCTATTACAGGGTATATTTAAATAAATATTTATTTAATGAATAGAAAGAATCGAGCCTATTCACATTCTTACTAGTGCAATAATGCCCGTTGCGTTGCATCCTCATTATAACTAAATATACTGAGACAGTGGAAGAGTGGGCAGTGGGTCCAGAGGACGAATTCCTAACATACGTCTTTGTTACCTTTCCAGAGACGCCTGGGCTATTTAAAAACTTACAAAGGCTGGCAGAAGCCAAGTTTCTGACTTCTTCAGTACCTGCTGTCCCTAACTAGTACGCACACCTGGCCAAACTACATATTTAGAAGCACTCTCTGCCTACTAACAAAAGCAATGAGCTAGAAATGGACCCTCGGCTCTATGGTTCAACTAATCTTTGACAAAGCAGGAAAAAACATCCAGTGGAAAAAAGACAGTCTCTTCAATAAATGGTGCTGGGAAAATTTGGACAGCTATATGCAAACGAATGAAACTTGACCACTCTCTCACACCATACACAAGGATAAACTCCAAATGGATGAAAGACCTCGATGTGAGACAGGAATCCATCAAAATCATAGAGGAGAACACAGGCTGTAACCTCTACGACATCGGCCACAGCAACTTCTTTCATGGCACATCTCCTAAGGCAAGAGAAACAAAAGAAAAAATGAACTTTTGGGACTTCGCAAGATAAAAAGTTTCTGCACGGCAAAGGAAACAGTCATCAAAACAAAGAGGCAGCCCACGGAATGGGAGAAGATATTTGCAAATGACACTACAGATAAAAGGCTGGTATCCAAGATCTACAAAGAACTTCTCAAACTCAATACATGAGAAACAAATAATCAAATCAAAAAATGGGTAGGAGTTATGAACAGACACTTTTCCAATGAAGACATATAAATGGTTAACAGACACATGAAAAAATGTTCAAAATCATTAGTCATCAGGGAAATTCAAATCAAAAGCACACTAAGATACCACCTTACGCCAGTTAGAATGGCAAAAATTGACAAGGCAGGAAACAACAAATGTTGGAGAGGATGTGGAGAAAGAGGATCCCTCCTACACTGTTGGTGGGAATGCAAGTTAGTACAGCCACTCTGGAAAACAGTGTGAAGATCCCTCAAAACGTTAAAAATAGAGCTACCCTATGACCCAGCCATTGCACTACTGGGTATTTATCCCAAAGATACAGACGTAGTGAAGAGAAGGGCCGTATGCACCCCAATGTTCATAGCAGCATTATCCACAATAACTAAATTGTGGAAGGAGCCAAGATGCCCTTCAACAGATGACTGGATTAAGAAGATGTGGTCCATATATACAATGGAATATTACTCAGCCATCAGAAAGAATGATTTCACAACATTTGCAGCAACATGGATGGGACTGGAGGAGATTATGCTAAGCGAAATAAGTCAAGCAGAGAAAGACAATTATCATATGGTTTCACTCATTTATGGAACATAAGAAATAGCAGGGAGATCAGTAGGAGAAGGAAGGGAAGAATAAAGGGGGGGTAAACAGAAGGGGGAATGAACCACGAGAGACTGTGGACTCTGGGAAACAAACTGAGGGCTTCAGAGGGAAAGGGGTGAGGGATTGGGATAGGCCAGTGATGGGTATTAAGGAGGGCACGTATTGCATGGTGCACTGGGTGTTACACGCAAACAATGAATCATGGAACATTGCATCAAACACTAATGATGTACTGTATGGTGACTAATGTAACATAATAAAAAATTTTTTTAAAAAGCAATGAGCTTTCTGCACAATGTTTCTATCAGTCTCTATTGCTCTGTAACAAACCACCTCAAAACTTAGTAACTTTAAAAAGCAACCAGTTTTTTAGTTCATGATTCTTCAAGTCAATCATGCTTAGCCTGGGCTCAGTTGGGCAGCTCATCTGATCTTGACCAAGCTAACACATATCTGCGGATGGTGACCTGGGCCGCTCCCGGCTTGGATGGAGGCTGGCTGATGGAGGCTGGCTTCTCTTCCCTTCCAGCAAGCTGGCCCAAGCTTGCTTACATGGCCTCTGGAACGAGTTCCAAGAAATAGAAGACAGGAAGCATGCATTGCCTCTTGAGGCTTTAGCTCAGAACTGGAATACAATCACCGCGTTCTAGCAGCCAAATCATGTCACAAGGCCAGCCCAGATTCAAGGGGCAAGGGAATAGAGTCCACCTCTTAAGCAAAGGTGCTGCAAAGCCACACTGCACAGGATACCAATGCAAGAAAGGAAAGAATGAAGAATTTAGCCTTTTTTTTTTTTGCAATTGACCAATATTTCCCCAACTGATAGAATGAATTAGGCTACTGGGTGTAGTTGCTTTATCTTGTCCAATTGGAACTTGAAGATTATTTATCTCCAGTAATTTACATAGTACCACAGAGGTTTAAAATTGGAAATGGCGTTACCTTGGCTAGTTTTTTGTGTAACCAGCACTTTGGGCATGTTGGACAAAAGCCATCAGTTTTTAGACAAAAGTTGAGTCTCAAGGAGGCTGAGCTGACATCAAGAACCTTGTAGATCTGACCGTTACCCAAGCCTCTCCTGCTCACAGGGGAAGTTGCTTGTCTTTATGTTCAGTAACCAGAAGCCAGAATTCCATTCATTGCGAAACTGTACTGCATTGTTCAAAAATGTATTTTAAGGGTTGGGACCAGGGTAAAATTAGAACAGAAGCTGTCACTGGTCCATTTTCACCTACCCTGGTTCTGGCAACGGTGTTTTGAGTCAGGCTCTGCAGTGACATTAATAGCCTGGATTTGTGCCAAGAACTCGCAGAATCTTCCAACGGGCTCAGTTTTGCTCACCATAACTTGGGATCTATGAGATGTGATTTTAGAAGGCACTACCCTGCAAACCCTGCTTGTTTAAAATTCCCCTAATGGAAGACCGGGCCTTTCCCTCCCCAGTGAGCAGTCTGTGTTACAGTACAAACCACTAGGACATTAATCATCATTATAATAATTACATAAAACATCATATAATAACTCATCTATACATAATGTGTATATTCTTTTAATGAATGACCAACCATTCCTTTCACAGTGAGAAATCTTTTTTAAAATGTAAACCACCAGGCTTTTAATTATTGTTAATTTATTATAATCATTGTTATACAAATTCTATAATATATATAGAAGTGTGTGTTTTATATATAGTATATTTGTGCATATATTATATAATTGTTATATAGCATTGCATAAAATGTTATATAATTATAACACATATATAATTCTGATATAGTAATTTAAACATGATGAATATTTTAATGGACAAGATGTAGGAAGCGTTGGCCACCAGGCAAGGCAGGACAGTGATTCCCTGAGAGATGGGAAACAAATGGGGTGAGCCACGCCATGCCCCAGAATGTGGACTTGGCCATGAAAGGGTTCTGTGCCGCATTAGTGATGCCTGACCTGGGCTCAGGGAGCACTGATAACAGCCCTGGACCACATGTTGCCCATCCCTGTACGATTGTGAAAATCTTTGGCCTTTCCTTACCCTATTCTCCTACCCTTTTCCAGATCCTGACTTTCGGGACACTTCACTCTGTATTAATCCTACTTTATCTTGGGCAATGCACCAGGCAATTTATCTGTGCTGTCTCTTTCACTCCTCCTAATTGTCCAGTGCATCCGTTAGCACGCTTTCAACTTTGGGTAACAGAAATCCCGATTCATAATGGCTTACACAAGAAAGGGACTTCTTTTCTCAGACACCAAAACGCCTGGAAGCAAGACAGTTTCACAACTTGTCCATCCACTTCCCCAACAGCACCATCGAGGACCTAGCATTTTCCTATCTTTCTCTAATGTCACCCTCTGCTGGCCAGCCCTGTACCTCATGGCCCACGCTGGCTGCCCCGTGTCCAGACACTACAGGTGGACACACAATGTTCCCCGGAAGAGACACCTTTTCCCCTGGCCTTTTCTACATCGCCGTGGCTGCAGACTAGCAGGGCCTCTCCTCAGACCCACTCTGACTCCAGAGCTGGAACCACTTTTTTTTTATTCCAAGCAGCCTTTTAGGATGATCCAGCCTTGGTTATGGTGAATGACTGAGGTGAATTGTTGACTCACTTTCAGCAGGGAATTTAAAATAGTAATTACCAGGTTTGATTTCTCCCAAAGAGGAAGTTTAAATTTAGCGTATACCTGCAGTTCTCCTCCGTAACTTTGAAGCAGGTCTATTCAACATCACATAGAAAATACTAACCATGTCACAGAGTTTGGGGATAAACTAATTATCTGTTATTGCGACTGTGAATGCTAGAACATTCCTAATGAGACGGCCTGAGGAATACGGGCTTTGTTTACGACCACAACAGAGAACCCAGGATGGTGGCACAGGTCTTCAAGCTAGCCCCCCACCCCCTGCTCTGGCAAGGGAGACACGGCCATCGTTGTTTAAGCTGACAATTTACTCTGATGGCAGAGCAGTGTGCCTGTGCCCTGCTATAACGTAAAACCAAGCAAAACCCAAAACCAAACAGTGAATTAAATGATGAAATGCCTATCAGGAACCATGTGCTGGAGCTCTGGCTTCAGGGAGACACTCTCAGTAATAGAGCTTAGTGGTCAGGGATGTACCTCGCTGGTGCGTTTGGACCCTCACTCTGGCCCTTCTTCATGGTATAATCTGGGCCAGGCTGTCTAATCTCTCTGGGCCTCACTGTCCTCATCTGTGAAATGGGACCAACAATTACATCTATGTGACAGAGTATGTAAAGTGCTCAGAGCTGTCTGTGGCACAAGGAAGTGCTGCATATCACTGTTTGACCTCCTTGTCTCATTTATTTGTTTCTAACCACCCCCCCCCATGATGGATGGAACTGGGATACTAATAGCGGTCCCTTGGAGCTGTTACAAGGGCAAGAGGAGAGCCATTATTGGGGAAGTACTCAATTAATGGTTCCAAAAACCAGTCCTCCATGAGGAGACAGAGGCCAAATGACTAAATGACTTAGCAGGTCACTCAGGCGAGCTGGCCCTCCAGGTTCTCAGCCACCCCTCCCTTGACACATGGTTTCTCCCCCAGCACCACTGTTCGGAGCTAAACTCTTTTGCTCACTTCCACCAATCGTGGCCCATCATGCGGAGGCCCATCCAGGTGGGATCTGGGCAGTTTGCAGAGGACCTAGCTATCTGACCTCTCTCGTCTCCTCTCTGGCTGTCCCTCCCCTGGCTCACCCTGATCCAGCGCCTGCCTGCAGCCTTCTTTCTCCCATCTATGGACCTCTGCCCTGACTGTTCTCCCCCAAAACCCTAACTCTTTTACTGGCTGACACCCTCTTATTATTCAGAACTCAGGTTAAACGTCACCTCTTATAGACACCTTTCCTGGTCACACACTAAAGTGCCCATTCATCACTGGTTAATGGACAGCTGTGCTTTTAAGTGCAACGTGAATGTACTTAATACCACTAAATGGTGTACTTAAAAAATGGTGAAGACAGTAAATATTATGAGTATTTTACCACAATACAATTTCTAATAAGGCAGTGACCTCTGTTTTTTGTACCCTCTCTCTCTTTCCCTCTGGCTTGCTTGCTCTGAGGAGGCCAGCCTCCGTGTTTGTGGGCTGCCCCATGGAGAAGAGTCCCCAGTTCCACCCTCGTTAGAGAAACCCCGAGCTTGAGGCCCCGGACTCCTGACCAGAGAAGCTTCGAGATAAGGGATGTTAGCTGCTTCTATGCCACTAAATTTGTGGGGTGGGGCTGGATTTGTTACAGCACACTAACTATTGTTTAGTTCATTTGTAGGTAAAACAATGGAGACAGAGCAGCCTAACCCAGGTGAGAGGCCTGACACCTTAGAAGGCCCCAGTCTCTTCCTCTGTTCCACACGTGTCCTCCCCAGTGGACAAGGAGCCAGAGGGGCCAAGGGAACATACCACCCTACACACGAGGTACAAAGACTCCAGAGTCCCCTGCTCGAATGCCCCTGAGCCTGCCTCCAGAGTCTGGGGGAGGGAGTCTTCCCCCTCCCCAGGACAGACCACTCCATATGAGCACAACTTAAGGCCCGGGGACAGCTGTTGGGGGTTGGGGGTTGGACTGAGCCGGATATGTGGGTGGGGTGCTGACAGTGCGTGGCCTGATTGTCTCCTTTATATATTTAAACACAAGGCTTTGTGCCTTGTTAGCGCTCCTGTCCCTGACACCACACATCTTGGAGGCGGCCCTGAGTGGAGGTAATCATAGCTGAGGACAGACTGGGATCATGTCTGTGTAAGGACCTATTATTACAGGGCACGATGCGCAGCGAGTGTCCAACAGATCCCAGCATTGTTCCTGCTTCCAGCATTCCTGTGATGGAAAAGGGGAGAAAAGCCGGTTTGTCACGGGAATCAGCTTTCTTCCCAAAGCATCCCTGGTGGACAGTTCTGGGCCTCCTGGGGTGTAAGACGCGTCTGGTCCTGGGCAAATCCCCAGCTCCTGCCTGCAGCCAGGAACACACACTTCCTGTCGTTTTCAGAAAGAAGGAGCAAGACGCAGGCCAGCCAACTGGGGATCTTCTGCCCCTGCCCCTCAAGGCCTCCGGGGAATTTCGGCAATGGCATTGGCATTTCTTCCTACCAGGAGGCAAGAAGAGGGAGACATCCCGAAGTTCCCTGGGAGATGAAAATGTGCTGTTTTATCTAAAGTTGTTATTCATTCAGCAAATACTTTTTTGAGCTAGTACAGCAGAAGGAATAAGTTATTTCTTTCTATCCAGTTCGTCTGAGAAAAATCTGAGCCGGAGTACTGGAATTTGCCTCTCACTCGCTGTTGGGCAAGTTACAAAATCTTTCTAAACCTCAGTGTCTTCATCTGTTAAATGACAGTTGAAAATAGGCTCAGTTGCATAAGGTTGAGTGAAGAGCAAAGGATAATAATGAATAATGAACAGGACCACTCAGGTTGCTCATCTGAAAATGGGGATTGGAAACACAGACTCCTAGGTTTGCCATGTGAATGGTGAGGCCATCGATCTTTCCTCTAGCACCTGCCACATTGGAAGGGCTTGCAGTGGTTGGATGGTGGCCCGTAAAAGACACAGCTGCCTAGAATGTAGGAATATGGCATTATTGGGGAATAGGTTCTTGCAAATGTAATTAAGGATTTCAAGATGAGATCATCCCGGACTAGGGCAGACCCTAAAACCAATGTCAGGTGTCCTTCTAAGAAAAAAGCAGGAGATACACAGAGGAGAAAACCCCTTGAAATCAGAGGCAAAGATTGAAGTGATGCAACCCCAAGCCACGGGCAGTCTAGAACCATCGGCAGTGGACAATGCAAAGGAGATTCTCTCTTAGAACCCTCAGAGGGAACTTGGTTCTGCCAACCTCTTGATTTCAGACTTATTCCTCCAGAGTGGTGAGAGAATACATTTCTATTGTTTTAAGTCACCAATTTTGGGGGAATCGGCCGCAGCATCCTTAGGAAAATAATAAAGGGCATAATAAATGTACACTGTTGCTATTATCTGTTGTTTCTCTTCGTCCCACTTTGCATTGTTGCCCACAGAAGGAGAGCAAACATCCGTGAGGGGCCTGAGCTGGGTCACAAAGGAGAAGACCCACCTGCAGGAAGGCAGGTCGCTGCTCCTGCCCTGCCCCCAGCCCCGCCTGCTGGGCAGGGCTCCTTCCTCTGGCTGCCTTTGTGCCAGGGCCCCTGAGGCTGGCAGCGCCCCCCCCTCCAAGCCAAGAGATTCCAAGTCGCGGCATGAAGGGAATAATTGTCAGTGAGATCCCAGATTGTTTTGTCACATACATTTTGCAATATGACAAGTAGGCGTCCAAAATATGCTCCAGGAGGGGGGAGCAAGACATTTTCCAAAAGCCTACTTGGCAGCCCGAGTCACTGTGCTGAATCAAGTGCCCGTCTCGTTCTTGGCTTCGCTCCTCCTGCCATGTGATGCTGTGTCACTCAGGAGGGGGAGTGCCAACTGAGCGCCACCAGGGAAAAAGAAAAAAAAACAGAAGCCTGCTCTCACGGGGTTGGAAGCATCAGCTTGACTCTATTGGCTGCTTTGGGATTTTTCTAGATGACGTCATAATAATAGCTCTCTTCCTGTGATCCTAAAAATAACAAGCATCGATAGCCATTAGGTACAGCCCTTTGCGTGGGGCGCCGCCCTGCGGCATTTATGTGCGCGATCCCTTTTTATCTTCACCGTAATTGTCTGAGGTGGGAATTATTATTACCTCTCTGTTTCAGAGCAGCAAACTGAGGGAGAAGCAAGTTAAAAGCAATTTGCCTAAGATGCCATTTCTAGGACGCGGTAGCGGTAAGATTCTAGCTCTCCGGAAAGCTGGAGGTGTGAGCAGCGAACAGCCACTCTGTATCACGTTCTACGGTTGGGTGGAATCCAGATCCTAGCTCCTCACCCCCAGAGATTGCTTGTGTGTAGAGCAGACTCCCTCGTGATTCCAGGTAGGAGGTGAGTGGGTAAGACTGTTCAGATGTGGAAAACTTGCATAGCTTTATCAGAGTTATTTAAGGAGGGCAGATCAAATTTTCTCCCTTTGCCTTCTCTTCTGGAGCCCAGCATGGACAGATGCTAAAGGAAGAGAAAGTCTTTTGTCATGTAACTCGGGGCTAAGAAGGAGATGGACACTCTTTTAGCACAATATGGTACACAAGAAATGTTTGCAATAGGTTAGTGTTGGTAATTGAAAGATTTAATGGAGGCCAGGTTATTTCAAGAGTCTCTTCCCTCCCCTTCTAATCATAAGACCTCACTACAGATTGTCTACCCCACATTCATTTCTGTCCTCTTGCTTCCTAACCAAACTCAGGCGTTGTTCTCTCTCTCCAACATTAGACTAAGTGGCCATTGACCTCAGTCCCAGCTCCAGGGATGGGCTCAATGACCTAAAAGTAAACCTGCTCTCACTGCTGGTGATTGGTTCTGGAATACTCCCAATTCTTTCCCAAGAAACATGAGAAGTCCTCTGGAGTGACTGTTGGCTTGGTGGTTTCTGAGGAAAAAGTCTGTGCTTCAAGGAAAGAGCCACAAAAAAAAAAAAAAAAAAAAGAGACCCCTTCTTCCTCTAGATCTTGTCGTCTGGAGAGGATGCTTGGAACTGCTATCACCGTCTTGTCACCAGCCTGAGAAAGAATCCGACTGATGATGGCACAGCAGAGAGAAAGAGAGAAACTCTTCCTGGGTGCCATTGTTGAATGGCTAATTCAACCAGCTTTGGACCCACCCTGCCCCCTGGCATTCCTGATATGTGAGATAATCAATTCCCTATTGTTAAAGGCAGCTTGAGTCAGGGTTTTGTTTCTGCCACCAAAAGCATCCTGACTAATACAGGACTCAAAGCAGACTCCCCTTCCCCCCCCCACCCAGCAGCTGAACTGAATGCCACTGAGAATTGCCAACAACCCATTCCAGAGGCTGCACACAAGAGGAGGAGGGATTGGGCGGGGTGGTGGTGGTGATGGAATACAAGAGATTTAAAGGACTGAGGGGTTGTGCAGAATGGGGACAAAGAACAAAGGAGCAAGGGAAAGGACCCCTCTGTGCCACGTGAGTGGGGTAGAAACATGGTAGAAACATGTGTTCACGAGTCTATGACCTTGGCTCTATACCCGTGGGCAAGGTGACACACGAGAGCTGCCCGTACTGAGTCTCTACTCAAAATGTGTTGGGCCGTAACGTTTGAGCCCAGAGCAAAAAGCAGACTGAACGCTCTCCACGTGTTTATATGGTGCTTCCCTGGCACCGTTAACCATCCTGTGGGAGGCCATACCAGCCTTTTTTCCATGAAATACAGTGTACTGCGGGGTTTAGAGAGTGTTGGCCCCGGTAGTCTTAAAAGGCCAACAAAGCTGAACTGTCTTATTTTGTGAATGGGGATCCAAGGCCTGGGAAGAGAAGGATTTCCCTGTGGCAGTACCAAGGGAGTTTGTGGTAGAGATGACACTCAAATGCAGGCCTCCCAAATCCCAAACCAGGGCTCTCCCCGCCCCCAACACCGCCATTCTCCTGAGTGCATACCTAGAAACTGTCAATAGATTTTAACAACCAGAACAGTTTGGGATGGTCAAATACACTCGGAATGTGTTGCATTAAGTAAATCCCATTAAAGATTTTTCAAAACAAGAGAACTTCCCATAGTTTTTTGTTTTGTTTTGTATGTTTATTTATTTGCCAGTAATGCTTTCTGAATCTCCAAAACTGCACCTTAGTACACACTCTTTTTCAAAACTTTTGGACCATGGAACCTTTCTTTCTCCCAAAGTATTTTACAGGAATAGTGCTCCACAAATTATATTTTAGCAAATGCACAATATGGACCTGCCTCCATAAGAAGGGAATGAGGTCAAACCATGAAGAGAAGCAGAGACAGGCAGGGGTGAGAAAATGGATAAAGGAAAAGACAGATGCATGGACGGATAGATGGAAGGATGAAGAAAATCAACATAATTTGAGCCCCCGACCTAATGCAAACTTGCAGCTTGAACCAATACATTTTTTCCTCTTGAGCTAGCTTGAGTTATATATGAATTGGGTTTTGGATTGTCATTGTTACTATGATAATAAAGCTTAACAAACAGTCCCCAAGTTACTGTTTCAGTAACCTGCTACCACAAATGTTTATATTACACGGTTGGATCAGCTGGACCAGGCTGGACCCCAGCTTCTGGTTATGGTTAGACCTTCTTCATCTGTCTTCATTCCAGGCTGTAGACTGGAATATAAGGCACCCAGGGGGTGTTCTTCTTACGGTGGTAAGAAGAAGTTCCAGAGAACTTAAACATCAGCTTGAAAATGGCAGCTTGAAACTGTCATTTCCAGCCATAGTCCGTTGCCCAAAGCAAGTCTTACTGTCAAAACCCACAATCAACAGGAGAAGAAAACTATACTTTGCTCATAGGGAAACCAAGACAAGAGCAGGGAAGGAAGGAAGAATTGTGGACAAATAAGAAAACACTAGAAATCAAGTCTTTCATTACTTAAAACTCAGAGTCCCGATATATTCAATTAACTGTTTAATTTGTGGGTTCCTACTTGGTTAAGTGCCTTTAAGCTACAGAATACTTTATAGCTCAATAAAGTTGGCCACTTTACTCTCTTGGACTGTTCCTCACTCCCATGACATCCCGGCTTCTCCATTCATTATTTCATCCTTCTCTCCAGATCTGTCATAAATTATTGTTTTCCCTTTTTGTGTGTTTAATAGACTTTTGTAATCACGTTATGGATGAACAATTCAAGCTATTAGGGTATGGGGGAGCGGCCTGAGAGCTGACCCCTCGATGTTGGCAGGGTTGCCCTATTTGTACAGAAAGTTTGTTCAATTATTTGACTGTTTTTGTTGCATTCACGATTTCTAAAAAAGGAACTGCATCAGAAAAAAATGACAGTACTGATCTTAGCAATAAGAAGCACAGACCTCATAAACTTCAGTTGTTTGCCACAGAGATGGAAGTCATTAGGCATCCTCTGAGTTGGGAATCTTGAATCTCAAGAGGATCAAAATCTATTATTTAATTATGAAAGAAACAAAATCAAAGAACATATCTGTGGTACTAAAACTTTATTGTTGAAGACTGTGCTATAAAAGTGAGGTGTAATTGGGGATTTAATGATATTTCGTAATCCTCTGGGGTCTAGACCCCTTGGTGGTACGTAAGGATATGATTTGACTTTCAAACACTGGTTTTCAGACATTCTCCAAGGAAGACCCCAAAGGGGAAAAAGGGGAACTTACTACCTGTATTAAGAAAATATTAACATGAATAAAGTCACCTGCCAAATCTGTGAGCAAGATTTGAGAGAATACGTGAATCAAGAGAGTGGAGCATGGTGTATTGTGTACAGAGACCCAGTTCAAAGTTCCAGTTCTAGGACTTTAAGGCAAATTACTTGACCTCAGGTTTTCCATCAGTAATATGGGCACAACACCATGGACATCTCAGGGTTGTTGAGAAGTTAAGATGAAATAATACTGACTAGAGAAATATTCTTGTTATGCGCCAGGCACTGTTTATATACTTTACAGACGTTAGCACATTACTTAACAACATTTTATGAGAGGAGACAACTGAGGCATAAAGAATACAAGTGACTTACCCTGGTCCCATGCTAGCTAGCGGTAGAGCTGAGACACAAACCCAGGCCAGCTATCTCCACAGTCTATGCTCTTGACCCCTCGCTATGGAGTGAATTTTGGTGTCCCCTCAAGATTCAAATGTTGAGACCTAATCCCCAGTGGGACGGTATTTGGATATGGGGCCTTTGGGAGGTGATGAGGTCATGCAGGTGGAGCCCTCGTGAATGGGATTAAGGGCCTTATAAAAGACACCCCAGGGAGCCCCCTTCAGCCCTGATGCCATGTGATGACACAGTAAGAAAATGGACATTTGTAAACTGGGAAGAGAGTCCTCACCAGACACAGAATCTTCCAGTGCTTTGATTCCAGATTTTCTAGTCTCCAGAACTGTGACAAATCAGTGTTTGTTATTCAAGACACCCAGTCTATGCTGTTATAGCATCCAAACTCACTCAACGTTATCATGCCTTTCCAACAAAGTACGTGAACTTCAACAGAGGATTCAGGGGAAGTGTGTGTCTCCCTTCTTTCACCTCAGTGAGGACCAGTAGAGGCACTGACACGATTGCTTAGAACCCCATGTGTGCGTCTTGCACATCTCGTATACCTCCTTGCTGACATGCAAGTGAATGGGGCAAGTCTGGGGTGGCCCTGCTTCCTTCCAGCTCTGTGACCTTTGGCAAATCATCAAACTCCTTCACCCCCTACTTCCTCATCTGTGAAATGGGGCTGAAAATACTCGCCCTTAATAATTTTACAAAAGTCTTGTGAGTTCGAAAGAGATAACAAATGCAAACATCCCTTGAAATTTTAAGTCCTCTACAAATGCTAGATTTCTTTTATAATGTAACGAGGCTGATCTTTTACAATAGCATGCCAGAACTTACCCTCCAAATGAGAGCTGGGCCTTCCAAAGCATTCTCCTGCTCTCCTACCAAGCCGTGGGCTTATTCAAATGAAGCCGTTTTTGCTTGAGATGTGCTTGGAATGTTTCTTTGGAAATTACCTTTACAGCTGGTTCCCAATCCAAGTGAGAAAATCAGTTTTATTAACTTACCGGCCTCCATTTCATTTGGGGAGCCAAAAATAGTATTTCTGAGCTGTTCTCCCATCTTATTTATAAGAGGCAGTTCTGAATGATAGATGTCTGTTAAAAATAATGAATCCACCCTCCCGGGGTGGGGGCAAATTTGCCTCTGGAGGCCATGAAAGGACCCTGCCTTAGGACACTGAAAGGAGTCTCAGACTGTCACCTGATCTTTTACACCCCTCAGACCTGAACAACTGCCTCGTTGTACCAGCCTGGGTCTGTGAGCTAGGGCTTCACCTGTTGAAATATTGGGAAATCCATCCCTAGATTCATCTCTGTACTGAAAAGAACCTTAGAGGTTATGTCATATCTGGATCACTCCATTGCTGTATTCCTTCAAAACAGCACTCCCAGAGCATTTTCCCAGCGCCACCGGGGAGCCCAAAGATGGAGCTGGCCCAAGGCAAGGAGGTGCGACCCACAGTGTAGGCCTGGGTACCAAACGCCACACTGCTGGACAGTATTTCAAGCACAGCATGGGGAGATGGGGATTCTTAGCAAATTTTTCAACTTTCAGCTTCCCTAGAAGAGGTGGACAAAATACACATGCATTTCTCTAGGGAACGAGCGGGAGGGCTGAGAAGTACCTGCCGTGCTGTACTGGGGCCTCCGCAGCCTGAGTTCTTCTTTGACACGAGGATTTGCAGTGGAAGAGGAGGTAATCACATCTGCGCTGGGGAAGACGATTTCTTTGGCAACCGAGAGCGGGAATGAGTGCAGTGGGGAGCCCTGAGGGGGGTAGGCGGCTTGGCCCCCACAGGCATGAAGAAGGCCTACACCAGGGAAGTGCGTGGGTGGTGGTGCTGAGTTCTGTGGTATTTGGCCTGAGGAATCTACAGGCCTTGGCACCCAGGGAATCAAGTGGCTCGAACCAGGTTGGAGCCCTGAAACCTAATGAGGGTCTTTTCCCCACCAGCGGTGCTGCCCCAAATCAAGAAAATGAAAATACTATGTTCCAAAGCCAAATATAATTCATGCAGGGGGGAGAAACATGCCAATTTCTTTAGAACACTTCAGTGGATTTGGGTGGTCAGGAGAGAGTTTGGATTTCCCACAATCACCAGCTCAATTCTGCACACATTGGTGGAGCTAAAGCTCAGAGAGGGGCTTGAGGACAGAGGACAGGGACACGGTGTGGCCCAAAGAAGGCACCCTGGCATTTCAGACAGGCTGAGTCTTCATCGTGGGCGACCATTCTGTGCATTGCAGGGCATATAGTGTTCCTGCTCCCCGGGTATTAAAGGCCTATAGGACTGCCTCCTACATGGCAACAGTCAAAAAGTGCTCCCCCACATTTTCAAGTGTACCCTTGGGACGTGCGACCACCTTGCTTGAGAGCCACTAGGTTACAGACAGAAGTAAGGGTAAGAGATACCCCATCCCCATCTGTGTAAGAGTCACTCCCACAATCCTGCAGCAACACTCTGTTATGAATAATCTAATACCACGATTCTTCTCCGCGCATGCTCCCTTTAATGCCTCCGTGCCTTTATCCTGCTGTTTCTTCCTCGGGCATGCTCTCCTGCCCTGCTGATTTGCCTGGCCAACTCTTTGTGTCTGGCATGTGGTCAGAACTCAATAAACATCAGCCATGACATATCTCTGCTCTTCCCACTGTTGCGCTTCACTGGGGAGAATAAGGCACGCTTTCCATGTCCGCTGTGCTTTATGCTTTTCTCCATTAAAACAATGACCAGACTGAGTTGGGATCATTTATTTCCAAAGAGAACATGCATTTCTAATAGACACTCAAAAATACGTGTGAAATCAACGAATAAATAATATCTTAATTTGCCCCGTGATCTGCAGTAAATCTCAACAACCCAAGAGGAGACAAGGAAGGTAGTATTTCTCTTTTGCTGAGAAGAAAACCACAAGCCTCCTTCTCCCCCCAAATCTACCATGTATCCGGTGCTTAATTGGTATTGGGCAGTATACTGTCACTGCCATTTAGATACACTGTATCATTTAAAAGCAAGTAAGAGTAAGTGGCTCTCCCAAGGTCAAGGGCAAACAGCCAACAATGGAAAAGCTGAGCTGCCCATAGAGGTCTTCCGCCTCCTAGCCTCCTAATCGGTGGGGCTCATGGGAGGCACAGCAGGAAGTAGGGCACAAAGCAAATCCCAAATGCACACATCGGGTTTTAGAAAGAGGGCATATTAAGGCTAGAGCTGTCCTTACAAAAGGATTTCGGCATGATACCTTGAAAAGCATAAGCTCTTCTATTAATTTTTAAATTTTTCTGACCCAGTCCTGCAGAAAGTGACCAGTTGCATGAAGCAGACCCACCTGGGTTTCTGGGAACCCAGATACCCCAGTCAGTGCCAGGGAAGCAGTGAGGGTCCTCAGCCCATGGGAGCACCATCTGGATCCTCTCCAGGTTTTGCAACGCCCCCGCTGGCGTGTGTGACCAGGTTCTTGGTCCTACTTGCTTGGAGCTCACCTGGGAGGGACCCCAGCACTGGAGAGACCACAGGGCATGTTTGGCTCCAACAGGCAAAGGCTTCGGGCTGAGGTTGGGGGCTGCATTTTGCATTTGCTTCAACGCTTGGGTGGTCTTCAGCGCTGGTGCCAAAGAGCACATCTTGTAGCAATTTACTGAGAGACCACAGAAGTGGGTAAAGCAGCAAAGCCTGGAGTGGGCTTGGAGCTGGGCTCCACACCCCACCCCTGCCAACCACCTCTTGCCACCCACAGGGAAAAGCAGTGCTTCTGGTGGTGCACAGAACTCCTTCCAGAGCCTTGTTCTCATGCTGGACAAGCCCTTACCCATCACTCCCTTCTCTGAGCCTCTGTTTTATAAAAATAGGGCTACCTGGGGCACCCAGGTGGCTCAGTCATTTAAGTGTCTGACTTGATCTCAGCTCAGGTCTTGATCTCAGGATCATGAGTTCAAGCCCCACATTTGTTTGTTTGTTTGTTTGTTTTTAACTAGAGCAAGGACCCCTGGGTGGCTCAGTGGGCTAAGTGTCTGTCTTCAGCTCAGGTTATGATCCTGGGGTCCTGGTATCAAGTCTCGCATCCCGCTCCTTGCTCAGCAGGGAGTCTGCTTCTCCCTCTGCCTGCTGCGTCCCCTGCTTGGTCTCTCTCTCTCTGACAAATAAATAAATAAAATCTTTTTTAAAAAATTAGGGCTAACAATGTCCCTCACTTGGGTCTGACATGAGGGTGAGATGGGGCCTGTTCAAGTGCTCATAGTCATGGAGGGCATGGTAGAGGGGGAAGCTTTTGTGACCCGCGAGGCTGAGAGGGTGCCCAATCCAGGTCTGAAGCCATTTTACATTGAGCAGACGCACCATTCCAGACCCTTCCGGAGAAACAGAGATGGAAAAGATACAGCCCCAGCTGTCACAGCCCTAACAGGAGGTCTGGTTTTTGTTTTCTTTCAACTTGGAATGGCCCAGGGGACAGCAGCTGTGATGCGAGGGGAGACTGAGCACCAGGTGGCTGGGGCAGAGGCTGAAGGAGTCCGAGCGAGGCCCAGGTTGGATTAAACTCCCAGCAGCTTTGCTTGGGCCGGCCCCGCGCTGCACACAGCTGGGGGCCGTCAGATCACCTTTGAAGTTATCGTGGGGTGGATGCAGATTGTCGTCCGCCCCCCCAAAGCAGGCATTATTCACCCTGTTCAGAGAAAGGAGGTTGATCTGCAGACAGGCCACAGGTGAAAGCATCGGAGCTGAGCAGCTGTGTGACTTTGGGCCTCCACTTCTCCATCTGTGAAACGGAAAACATGACGGGCTCCCTCCCGGATTCCTTCAGCAAGGGTAATATCCACTTCACTGCTTAGCACACACAGCATCCGACACATCAACTGGGTTGTTATGAAGTAATATCTAGGTATGCAAGTCACTTCCAGATGTTCTAGATACTCAAGGCAACGCTAGATATTTAAGATAATATCTAAGTATCCAAAATACCGTGGACACTTGATGCACATTAGCTTTTTGCCATCACCCCCACCCACTCCAGCCACTCCTGAGCCCTGGGTTCCCAGCACTTGGCACAAAGTGAGCACCTGAGCACATGAGGTGGCGGAATGCGGGGCCTCGAGGTGGCAGGTGTCCTCTGGATCAGGGAGTCTATCAGTGTGCGGTCGCATCGTTTCGGGAACGCGAGCGTGGCTCTCCCCCTGGCGCACGCACATACACCATTAATCTCCTAGCAGTCTTCGGGTTCTAGGAGGGGACCCGTGTCCAGACACACTGCAGCCCACGACCCCTCGGCCGCAGAGCATCCGCTCACCAGGACTGTACCTCAGGAGAGCTGAGCCCAGACAGCCGGAGCCAGGGCTCCCCACCGGGGAGCCCCACCCCTGCATCTCCTTCACCTGCTGCCCCGGCCCCGCCCTGCTGCTTCCCAGCCAACGCAGCCTCACTCCGGGAGTTGAAAGGATCCCGGGAAGAGCTCTACCCTGAACACGAACGTCTCCAAGAATGTTGTTAATGGACTTGTGCTTTCCTATGGCAGCAACACAAAACACAGACAGAAATAGTTACTGCGGAACATTTCCCTCCGAGCTCCCCTGTCCAAGGAGATGTTTATCTTCATCAAAAACGCATTTGTTTCAGAAGAGATGACAGCCCACAGGGTCTGTTCAGGCCTCCCCTCTCCTAGGAGCGGGGGCCCTGTGTGTCCACTGCCAGCAGCCATCGGAGCCCAGCCACCCCTATCCACACACACACAGAACCAGACGCCCCCAAATGGGAGTGATCCCCCCCCCCGGAAAGAAACCAGCTGCTCCTTCTCCTTTGATTTCCCCCTTTCAGAGACCGATTTGCTATCCTGCAGGTCTGGAACTAACGGACCACTGTTGTTGCCAGACAATGGGATTCTTTTCCCTCACTAGTTGGAATTCGGGTCTTGTTTCAATATAACACATTGAGTTTTCATTAAATTAAATTCAACAAACATGGACCAAAGGCCAGCTACAGGCCAGGTATGTGAGCGAGGTGCTTCGGCAGTGGGGATGCAGCCTTACTAGCCATCCCTAGCAGCACACCTGACCCAGGAGCTTGCCCTGTGTAGCTCATGACCTTCCCAAGCCCCTTCCCAGTACCCTGGAGTTGGTTAAAGTCACTATTTACCCAGTTGCTTTCTCTTGGACCCGGGCAATCACCCCCAACCCCTCAGTCTCCTTCTGCAACATGTTCAGACAATTCTAACTGCCACCTGACCTAATGCATTGTCCTCCATGGGGCCCTTGTTGCTACCATTCTGTTCACCTTCTATGATTTCTACCCAGACAGGTGCTAGAACCCCATTCTTGGATCCCTCAGTGTCTCCACTTCTAAATCCTCTTCACTCCGCATCCAGAACCATCTTTTTCCCACAGACTCTGACTCAACGCAGCTGAAGCACATTTGATGGGTGCCCACTCCCTCTCACATGAATGTCTTACTTTGGATTTCCCAAGGCCCTTCTCAAACTGAGTTCAGCTTGACTCCTCTTCACCCACCACATTCCTGCAGGGGCTCAACCACAAGGAACCACTGGAAGCTGTCCTAATGTGGCATGTGACTCACTGGCTGCCATCTGCCATCAGGCAGCAGGAGTGAGCCAGGCAGCGGGTCATTTT
This sequence comes from Ailuropoda melanoleuca, assembly GCF_002007445.2. NCBI lineage: Eukaryota > Metazoa > Chordata > Mammalia > Carnivora > Ursidae > Ailuropoda > Ailuropoda melanoleuca. Next base: position 93,427,485 of record NC_048226.1, on the reverse strand, counting down.
AAACCTACTATCTGGTTGTACTTGACCATGTTACTCTCACATCAGCATCCCTGCTCAAGGGGACCATGTCCTCCCTGCGGAAGAGGGCTCGTGGGTGCCCCGGGATGTTGGAGGAGATGCGGGAACTCTGGGATTGGGGGCTGAGATGTGCGAAGAAGGCTAAGCCGAGTCTCCGGGCACAGAGAGGTAGCTCTGCTCGCTGGTAATGGGATGGCCAGTGCCCGTGGGGGAGCCTCAATGAACAGGTCCTCACAGAACAGCCCCACACCACCTGGGCTCCATAGACACTGACTGAATTATTTACAGACAATGTACCTTGCCCTGTCTGCCCTGGACAGTCGCCTTCCCCCAGCCCCAGGAGGACATTGCTGACTGGTTTCGCCTCTGGGTACAAGTGGGGACACAGTTCTCATACCACTGTTATGAAGTGACAGTTGCTTGTCTACACGTCTTTCCTTGCCACCGGTCCAGGACCCATGGAGCTGGAGACACGCAGGCCACTAGCTGTGAGAGGCATTCTGTGACCTAGCTCTGTCCCCCATTCACTCTCTCTCCCTCCTGCCTGGCAAGCCATTTCCTTTATCAGCCACGTCGCTCATCAGAATGCAGTGTGCTTTATGGCCTAAGTTATTTTCCTGAAAGCCGTGAAGGGATCACTAAAGCATGCCTACTAGGCAGAAATCTATTTTGAGTGAAGAGGAGAAGGCCACTGCATCTTTGCCATTGTTGTCTCCTTCCGGCTGCTGGGCTCCTCAAAGGCTGAGCCTCCCATGCCGGCTCAGCGTGTGCCTTTGTCCCCAGCTGGGACTGTGTTCCAAGGAATGATCCAGACATCTCACAGGGCTGGGAAGTTTTTATTTTTCCTGTCAGTCCGTTGCAATATTTAGCAAGGAGGCTGGGGAATTATTCTATTGTGTGGCTTTTGTATTATCATAATGACTAACATGAGCGAGCTTGCACAGGGACCTTAGATGTGCCACATGAGGCTTTGAGCGATGCCCGACCGCTCTGCAAAACAGCTCCGCACCGGGCATGACCTCATCACTCCCACTTCACAGACAAGGACACCGGGGTACGTGACATTGAAGCAATTTGCCCTAGGTCAGACTGAACACCAGACTCAGAACCTGTACCAGATTTGTGTGTCTTCAAAGCCTAGACCCACAGCCCGACAACGTGCACCGATGGCTTGAACCGGCTTGTCCTGGCACCAGAGACAGTTACCACACGTGTCTTTCCCCAACTTGGAGTTCAGTGACATCACATTGGTGGCTTGGACCCGGGCGCAGTCAGAATACTTACACCATAGACACTGGCAAGCATTACAGATCGGGGCTTCTTTTCCTCTGGAGATATAGGGTCAAACATTCACCATTAAAAGTGTGGTCTTCTGCAGGCGTGGAAGAAAAAGAAGGAAGAGGAGGAAAGGCAGAGGAATTTGTTTTTTCTGAGGCTCTAAGTCTACTGACCCGCTTAGAGAGCATCCTGGAATATGGTCAGCTTAGAAGGAGAGCTTAGAAAGGAGGTGAGAGTCTCTCAGTTTCATCCCTTCCAACACTCTCTGGCTCCAAATCCCAAAGGTTCTTCCCTCACCCAAATCGGGGGACTGCTGTGTGCCAGGCCCTGTTCTGGGAGCTGACAGCCAGGGGCTGAAATCTTTATGCCGACATTCTGTCCTTCCAGCTGGAAGATGTGTGGGTCTGTGAGTGGGGCTCTGGGCAGTGCCTGGAGAGGAGGAGATCTGGGGAAACATCCGGGTTGGGGAAGCCTCCCCCTCACAGGCTTTCTGCCTAGCTAGCCAGTAGAGGTGGGGTTCCAGGAACACCAGGCCTGGGGAGTCTGGGTCACACCCCAGGGAGAAGTAGGCAAGGCTCCAGATGTGGCCCCAAGCTGGGGCAGCAGCCAGGTAAAGGTGAGAGGAGACCCAGCTTGAGGCTAATTTCTTCTTAGCTAGATGACAACTAGCTAATCTATAACCTTTACAGTTCAGGGCTGAGAGCAGAGAGTAGTGGTCATGGGGATAGCCTCTAGAACCAGTCTGTTGGTGTCCAAATCCTGCAAGTTCCACAACTTTTAGCTATGGGGTATTAGGTAAGTGGTTTCACATCCCTTGGGCCTCAGAGGTTTACCTGTTTTTTAAAAAATTATATTTATATATAGATATAGATATATAGATATAGATAGATATAGATATAGATATAGATATAGATATAGATATATATTCTGTTTGCTCTCACTTGGACAATTCTATGTACCAGGCATTTGCAATATTTTAATTCATTGAACCCTCACAGCAATCCAACTTTATTATCATTATCCCCATTTTTCAGATAGGAAAACTATCTGAAAGACACAGAGAGGTTAAGCCACTTGCCCAGGTTCACACAGCTTGAATCACAGAGCAAGAATCCAAATCCAGGCAGTCTGGCTCCAGACTCATGGACATAACCCCCTACTCTACTGCCCTTCTTGGTAACAAGGGCTAATAACCACGTCTATCTCATAAAGGTATCATGAGGATTAAGAGAATCAACACACGTACCGTACTAAGAAAAGCATCTGGCTTTTATTCTTCCTTCCTCGGTGAGGACAGACAGTCAGACAATTCCCTGGCCAGATTTGCTTATTAACTGGCAGATATTTATTGAGGGTCTACGATGTTCAAAGCCCTGAGATAGGCACTGAGGATATCGAGAAGAATAAGACAGAACCTGGCTTCTAAGAGCTCACCACCCATGGGGCAACATAGACAGATCAGGGGGTAATCACAGTGGAATGGAGCTTGTGCAATGTGGACAGAAGGATGGGGCCTGAGAGCAAGGGTGAGGTGGGACCAGCTTCAAGGAGGACGGGGCTTGCGGCAAGGTCACTACAGAGCTGGCCCCTGAGGCAGGCCTTGAACAGAACTCACCAGGGGTGAAGGAGGATGAAGAGCAGGAAGTTCAGACAGCAGGACGGACCTGTGCAGGTGGTCAGTTGAGTGAACAGTTAGTGACGCATGTGTTTGGGGAAGCATGGCAGCCTTCTGTGCCTGGAGCAGAGGGTGCTTCGAGGTTGGGTCTGGGAGGAGGTGGAAGGGGGCTAGTGAACGCGTGAGCTGGTCAGGTTGAGCCATATTTGCCTTATTTTCCATGCTGACCATATTGGACTTCATTCTGAGAGCTAAGAGAGGCTTCTGAAACTCTTAGGATAGGTTAAGTCACAATAGGGTTAGTATTTTAGGTACGTCCTGTAGGTGGGCCTGCGGGGACAGACAGGGACGCTCTCAGAAGAGAGTGGAAGAAGGGCTTCAGGAACGCTTGTGTGTGCGGCATGCATACCATGCAGAGACATGGCATGGGGAGTGCAAACCCTGTCCCCTGTCCTCACTCTCACCCTTAACTGCTGAGGCTAACCAACATTAACAGCTTGGTGTGTATCCTTCTTGACTTTTTTCATTGATTTATGTGTGCATGGATGTATTCTAGCAACTTTAAATGAGAAAGCGTGTGTTAATATATCTAAAGATCAGATGTGTCCACAGCTCGCGGAGACCTGCAGGTCCTGGGATCAGTTGGTGGAGGTGCAGGCACTTGGGCAACAGCAGGACCCCCAGACTAGGACTCCGCTGCCTTGGGTTCTGAGCAGGACTTTGCCTCTTCCTGATTGGGTTCATTGGGCAAGTTTCTTCTCCATTCTGGTCCTCTTGATGTTGAACTGGAGGGTCTCTGACATGGATTGTCATTTTCCCACTCAGTATCTACACACAATTCTCTTGGTAACTCTATGTCCATTTCCTCTTGGAAACATCCCCTTCCCCACCTCTAAATGGTCTCAGAGGAGGTAGGTTCAGCCCTCGGCACTAGGGGTGGAGTCCGGGATCAGACCCGGCCGATCAGGATGCCAAAATCTTCCAGCCCCATGATTGGCCCTGTGGTCTCCATGCATGATTTTGCCTCATGGTCTCTTCAGCAGAAGGACAGATTTTTTTATGCTGCATCTCATGCAAAAACAGAATTTCCTTCTATTGTTAATGTATTACAAGTTTATAGCATGAATGTATGGTATATTTTGTCAAATATTTGTTTCTACATCATGGTGATGATCAAATGGCATGTGGATTGAATATTGGCATCCTCCTAATATTCAGATGTTGGAGCCCTAACTCCCAGGGTGGTTTTATTCAGAGATGGGGTCTCTAAGGATTTAATTAAGGTTAAATGAGGTTATGAGGGTAGGGCCCTGATCCAATGAGATTAGTGTCCTTATGAAAAGAGACACAAGGGAGCTCTCTCTGTCCCCATGTGACCACACCAAGGAGGGGTCACATAAGGACATAGGAGAAGGTGGCCGTCTGCAAGCCAGGAAGAAAACTCTCACCAGAAACTAAATCAGCCAGAACCTTGGTCTTGGACATCTAGCCTCCAGAATTGTGAGAAAATAAGTTTCTGTTGCTTACGCCTCCCAATTCATGGTATTTTGTTATGGCAGTCCAGACAGACTAATAAGACATGGTTTTTACTTTTAAGTCTTTTAACGTGATGAAATAGTTATTTGATCCATATAGACCAGCTTTGCATTCCTGGCATAAACTACTTGGTGAGGCTATATTATCCTTTTTCTATATGGTTGGCTTGTATTTGCTAACTTTCGTTGAGGATCTTTGCCTCTAGGTTCATCAGGGATATTGCTCTGCAAGCTTCCTCTGTTGGTAATGACAGTGTCTTTTTTTTTTTTTATTATGTCATGTTAGTCACCATACAGTACATCAGACAGTGTCTTGTTTTGGCATCAGGGTAATACCGACCTCATAAAATGACTGAGGAAGTATTTTTTTCCTCTTCAATTTTCCAAATGACTTTTATATAAAAGGAGTATTATTTCTTCCTTAAATGTGAATAGAATGTCCCACAAAACTCTCTGGACCTGAGGTTTCCTCTGTGGGAAGCTTTTATTCTCTCCCAGAGAATAGGGACTTTCTTAATCACAGCAGTAGTAGTAGCCGGAGAACCAGCATGTTGTTGAGCCAGTTTCTAGAGTCTCGATTCCCACAGAACAGCACAAAGAATGTCAGGAGGCTCCTGCATTGCGTTGCATTACAGGAGAGGAACCCAGAGCTTGGGGAACCTGATTCTTTTAAAATGGACAGGAAAGACACCTGTCCTGTGCTCCAGAGAAAGATTATTTTGATCATCCAGAGCTGTAAACAAACTTGTCCTTTGCTCTAGAAAGATATGCTCTATATTCCAAGTTTGTTTGCTTTAAAAAACATCTTTGAGGGGTCCCTGGGTGTTTCAGTTGGTTAAGCATCTGCTTTGGGCTCAGGTCATGATCTCAGGGTCCTGGGATCAAGCCCTGTGTTGGGCTCCTTGCTCAGTAGGGAGTATAGTTCTCCCTCTCCCTCTGCCCCCTGCCCCTGTTTGTGCACTCTCTCTCTCCCCCGTTTGTGCACTCTCTCTCTCTCAAATAAATTTAAAAAAATCTTTTTAAAAATCTTTGAAAAGATGGTCCAGTATAAAAGCAATCAGTGCCTCTGCTTACAAGACATGCAGAAACATGAGAACTGTCTTCCAACAAACTGTTAGAAGTTACAGTCCTTGTCAAGCCCCACATTGGGTTCCACGCTCAACACGGAGTTTACTTGTCCCTCTCCCTCTGCTCCTTCTCCTGCTCTCTCTCTCTCAAATAAATAAATAAAATCCTAAAAAAGAAAAAATAGGGGCCCCTGGGTGGCTCAGTTAGTTAAACATCCAACTCTTGATTTCAGCTCAGGTCATGATCTCGGGTTTGTGGGATTGAGCCCTGGGTTGGGCTCCACACTCAGCATGGAGTCTGCTTGTCCCTCTCCCTCTGTTCCTCCTCCCTCCCTCTCTCTCTCTCTGAAAAAAATTAATAAAATCTTTTAAAAATATAAAAATAAAAAAATAAAAAATTAACATTAGCAATACTGAATTTTGAACAGTATACCAACTACAGAGCTATTGAGCCACGGCTGTCCTTATTGGGATTAATCACCATAAAGCTGTGGCAAAGAAATGTTGAAACAGGGAGCAAGGAAGCTGAAATAAAGCCCTGGCTGATGATTTAAAAACTGACAGACAAACCTTAGAGGATACAGTCAATCCCAGGAACAAATCTGCAAGACCAGCTAAACCCTATGGGGTTTCATATTATATATACATAGATTGGTGTTCAGCCAGAGACTGAAGGGAACTCTTAGACAGATTTCTGGAACTCTTTCTTTGCATCGACTTCTCCTCTCCAGAAACATGTCCCACAGATTCTCGCTGACTTGGCATCCTCAAATTCCAACTTCGTCTTCTCAACTCAGCAGGATTCCCAGCCTCTCTTTGTGCTCCCTTTTCCTGTACTGTGTCCTGGAAACTGCCTTTCGCCTTCAATCTGGACCAAGCCTGGGGCTCGCTTTTGTTGCTTTCTGTTTCTCAGAGATCGCATTCTTGTACTGCCTAAATATAATGTCTGGAAACAGTTGTTTTCTGTATTTTACCCTAATTTATAGACATTTACAGTGGAAAGACAGTTCCTATAGAAGTTAATGGTTTATCATTTGAAAGAAAGCTTCAATATATTGTTGAATAAGTGATTGAATAAGTGAATAGCTGTGACTCAGTCATTACTCCTCTCTCTAGCAATGGGTGTAGCAAGGGAAATACAAAACTTTGGTTGGAAAGCCCTAAGTCATGTGACCACTCCAGGGGCTGGATAGATTCAATTCCACCTAACCTCACCTGAAACACATTAGCTGAGGATATATCTCAAAATTAGCTGAGTACTTCCCAAAGGAAAATTTTAATATAATTAAAATTATAGAGAAGGGGAAAGGGATATTGGGGACAAAAAACAGCATATCCATTATAGTTATCTAGTCAACTTCCCCGCAACAACCCCATGGTCATCCAAAATCTTCTTGGATTCCTGCAGCAATGGGGAGCTCAGCACTTCTGGTGCCAGCCTACTCCACCCATGGTCCGTCTCAATTTTTACAAAGTTCCTCCTCTTGTTGAACCAATCTGGCTCTTCCTCCTGACTCTCCCTGTTATCCTGATTTTGCCCTCTGGAGACACAACACATCCACATCTCCTTTCCACGTAGCAGTTCTTCATTCAAATATTTGGATCGGGTAGAATGGTGTGCAGGAATGAAATTAAATTACACCGAAAACACTGGAGTAGAGTCCATAGATCAACTGTTTGAGAGAGTTGTTGGTTATGTCAATGTTAGAGGGATAGAAATGGTTGCTTAATTCATCATTCAAATGAGAATATATTGGTTGTGAACATAGACTTTGAACTTGGGAGTCAAATCCTGGTTCTGTCATTTACAAAAGGCTATGTGTCACTGGAAAATTTACTATGGTATTAGTTTCTTCATTTGTATAAGAGAAGTAATAACAGCTTCCTACTTATGAGGATTCAATAAGATAATATTGGTAAGGTGCATATTTTAGGTCCTATTACACAATAAACATTTATGAAATGGTAGCTGTTATAATAACAGTTAGCCTGAAAAATTAGTCAATTTATTTACTTCAAGCCCTATGCTGGGAACTAGAATGAGGGATGGATAAGATGGCTCATTTTCTCTAGGACCACAGACATTAACATGATGTGCTAAATACGAGACTAACAATGAAAACAACATGCAAAGGATGCAGAGACAAGAACATTTTACAGAGCTGGGCCTTGGAGAATCAGTAGTTTTCCAGGTGGCCAGGAGGGGTGAACGTGAAGGAACATTAAAGACAGAAGGAATTTTAAGAGCACATTCACAGAGTTGCTATAGCCATTCTAAAACACAGACCCCAAATTCTTTGTCACACCTCCCGAGTAGAGGGGGAGTCTGAGCTCTGTGACCGAAGAAGCCAACAGAATACAATAGAAGTGAGACTGAGCAGTTCCAAGCCCAGGCTTCTCCATTTTGTCTCTCTGAACGCTCCTTCTTGGAACCAACTTGGCACTGGGTGAAGAACGAAGGCGACCCTGTGGAGAGGCCATGGATGAGGGCTCCAACTGCCTGGCCCATGTGTGAATCATCCAGAAACAGATCCTCCCATGAACCCAGTGGAAGCTGCAGGGACCTGAGGTGAGCCTTCCCTGCTGAGCCCTGCCCAAACTGCGGATTCCTGACCCATGTAAAGGATGGTTGCTGTTGGAAGCCATCAAGTTTTGCCATGGGTTTGTTCTGCAGGGACGCAAATCCAGAACATGGAGAAAGTTGACAGAATGTATTTATTGGCTGGTGGCTACTCTGATCTTGGAATAAGCAGAAGATTCAAAGCAGAGAGTGGCAGGAGAGGCCTTTGAGGTGTTCCACGTGGAAGAAGATGAGAACTTTCTGCCGGATGGAACACATGAGTGCACGGCCATGAAGACAGAGTGGCAAGTGGCAATTCCAGACCATCTCCGCTGCAGTATTGTCCGTGAAGAGAATATTCTATGATCACATAAGTTCCATAGTCACCAACAAAACATATTAACATACTGAAGACTCCTTCCAAATATATTTTGCCACCCACGTATGCTTTTGTTTCTGGGGAGCCTAGTAGCATAGTGTAGTTAGTAGTGGTGTTCTGGGGGACCCACTTTGAGAAATTCTGCTCTGTCCCCTCTATCTAAGTGGTTGGAAGATTTCAGAACTCAGCTTCACTACAGCGGGGAGGTCCAAAATACTCCAAAGGGTTAATGTGTAGCCTGCAGAAAGTCCCCTCCTGGCCTACTTTGCCTTGGGAGAGTCTGATTCAAAGGAATGAGGCACAGTCATACACAAGGACTCAGGGAAAGAAGGGCTTATGTTTTCCAAGAACCAAATCAACACCAGCAACACTTTGACTTCAAAGCTTCCACACCTTTCATGAAGACTTGTCAGGCACAATCTGTTTACTGGCTGGTATGTCCCAGGCTCAACAATCCCTATAAATACATGTGCTTCATCTGTTTCCCTTATTTGGGACAGGTGGGTTTCCCAAAATTCTGTATAACAGACCTCTACTAGTTTCTTGTAGGTTCTGGACATACAAGATCATATCTGCAACCTCAGCAGAGGTCACTTTTGGTGGACACAACATAGGGGGGTGCAAAGGGGCAGCCATATGTGGTGCCCATTCATTCAACAAACTGTCGCTGAGCATTGGACTTGGCACAGAGCACACAGCAGGAAACAAGACAGATGAAGATGAAGGCCCTAGCCTGATGGGGCTTCCAGTCTGGAACTGCAGACAGGCAAAACCAAAAGAAGACACAATTATACATGCAAAAATTATAGACTATGGCAAAGCTACAGACTATTGGGATAACAGGGGGAACATAGGAGGAAGAGGCAGTCTATAAAAAATTATAGAGTGTGGTTTCCCAAAGGAAACCAACAAGGTGCTAAAAGGGAGATAATGGGGCAGCTGGGGTCTATAGTAGACCTTGTGGTCAGGGAAGATGGATCTGTAGAGGTAACAGTGAAGATGAGGAGGGGAAAGAACATACCAGGTAGCAACAGGCTTTAGCATCTACAGGACCATCAGGCCAGCTGTCCAAATTTTATGAGGTCCTATGGAAGGCCCATTTGGATAAATGCTCTCGGTAGGGAGCTAACCACCCATTACCGAGGACCACATTTCCAGTTCTAGTTTAGTGTCATCATAGGTTGGATTCCCCAGAAGCAGATCCCGACACAAAGATTCACGTAAATGGGATTTGGTAGAAAGAATTTCCAGGAAAAAGCAATAGGGGTTGGTGGCATGGGAAGGGAAGAGGAGGAAGCCAAGCAAGGACTCAATATCAGGCAGAGTCTTGCTTTGACTTGCAGTCAATCCCATGGGGGAAGGGGGTCTTTAAAGACAGCATAGGACATACCTGAGTTGTCCCAATCAGGGGACAAGGGCACTGGAGAATTTATCCCCTTGCATCCTTCAGCACTGGTCAGAAACTGCCTCCCACGGGGCGTAAATTCCCAGGCACTCGTGGTCTTCGCAGGGCACAGGCCAGACAGTCTCCAGCAGCCTGTAGCTGCCTCGCTGGCCAAGAGACATAAGAACTGGCTGACGGAGCTGAGATGACCTGTCTTGAGTGTGTCACAGACACCTTCTACAGCCAGCGTATTTATTTATTGGTTTTAACTATGCTGTCAGTGTTCATTGCAGTCACTCCTGCCTGCTGGGAGGCAATCGATACCTGGTTGAACCTCCAGGTATCGTCTTCCTAACCTCAGTCAATACTGTCTCGGAATTATGGTCATTATGAAAGCACCAAGCATTCTTAGCTGAAGCTAAGAAACGATCATCCTCATCAGAGTTGTAAACAGACCCGAAGCAATATTATGTCTAATGCAGCAGAAGACTGTTTATCTGGGAGTCCACATTCAAGAAGAATCCAGATGATATAACTAGTCTACATAGAATTTTTAAAACACCATCCATTTTAAAAATCATGCTAGTGGGATCACTGAAAAACAATTGACTTCAGTTCACGGCACTGGGCTGCAAATGCTGGGTACATAACAATCAGAGCAATTGGAGGGCATCAGGGAGGTTGGAAATATATGATCATGGATTAGACACACGTCTCTCTCTCATAACGGTCCTTGGCGATTGTTCTCAGCCCTCTATTTATCTATTTTGGCAATTTCAATGTCTTCCATTAAGCTTTTTAGGAGCTAAGATATCTAAACTTCAGATATATTATTAATCCAGAAATAAATCAGGTAAATTCTCTTCTACCAAAGTTGTTTCCGATGGCGAATCTCAACGCAATGTGGTTTTCACCCCAAACCAGAGAGTAAATCCTTTTCTGTAACAAAGTGCTGGAAGATTTCCAGGTGTATAAGGCCTTGTAGGGGGGTTCGGGGGGGAATTAGATTTATGAATAAGGATGGAACAAAACAGTCTACTGTGCCCAGCACTGAGCTAGGCAGTGAGAGTGAAGGGGGAGAAAATTCAGCAAGAACCCTACCCCATAGACCTTAGCCTTGAAGAAGAGAAGTATCTAAAAAAGCAGTATCAATAAAGGACAGTGCATTTTGCATGAAATGGAAGATCTGGGGAGCAGATGACAGAGGCTTCTTTCCTCTTCTACAGAGAAGGGCCAAGAAGAAAAGCCTGGACATGAGTCACAGCCAAGGGAACAGAGTGGAATCAGTGTTTCCATCAGAGGGAACAACAAAGTGAAGTCTAGATGTCAAGAGACTGAGATGGTGGGGGAGGGCAGCTTGAGGACGGGTCACCTGTGTCTAGAGAAGAGAATGCCTGTGGTGGAAGGAGGTCGGAACAGGTAGGGAGAGGCCAGCTCTTCAAGGCCCCTGGTGGAATCTGGAATACATTCTGGGGTTAATAAGGAGATTTTGAAGAGTTAATTTTAGAATATTTTGGTAGAAAGCCTCCCTATCTTTATATTTACACAAACATAGATATCATAGAGACTAGGAAAAAATTCACTTGAGTTTTTAAAGATAAAAACAGATCAAAAATTTGCGCCATCATGTGACCTGTCACTGGCCTCTGCCCCTAGAGACATTTTCGTGGGAAGGTTTGAGAAGCACTGCTTGAAAGTCAATTAGTTCTCCTAAAGGGAAAGAACCATCAGGAAATCAAGGAATTTGGAAATCTGATTCCTAAAACACAGATGCCAGATGCCAAATGTTTCTCTGAGGCTTTACACTTTGATCTCAGGTGGTTTCTTAGACAAGCAGTCTAGCTTCCAAGTATGAAAGCCGAATACTGTGAAATCCTCACACATATTTGCACAAGTCAAGCCCACCTTTAGTTACTAACACCCACTAGTGTACTACGAGTAAAGAAGAACCTGTCTGAAAAAGAAATACAACAGTATGGAGGTTTTTCAAAAAGTTAAAAATAGAATGACCCTACAATCCAACAATTGCCCGAGCAAGTATTTACCCAAAGGATACAAACGTACTGATTCCAAGGGGCACCTGCTCCCCAATGTTTATAGCACAGTGTCCGCAATAGCCAAACTATGGAAAGAGCCCAGATGTGCATCGACAGACGAATGGATAAAGAAGATGTGGCATCTATGCACAATGGAATATTACTCAGTCTTAAAAAGAATGAAATCTTGCCATTGGCAATGACGTGGCTGGAGCTAGAGGGTGTTATGCTAAGCGAAATACATCAGTCCGGAAAGACAAGTACCAGATGATCTCACTCATATGTGGAATTCAAGAAACAAAACAAATGAACACAGGAAGGGGAGAAAGAGAGGAAAACCACGAAGCGGACTCTGACCATAGAGAAGTTGATGGAGGGAGGTGGGCGGGGGAGGGGCGTTAAGGGGGGCACTTGTGATGAGCGTTGGGTGCTGTAGGTAAGTGATGAATCACTGAATTCTACCCCTGAAAGTAGTACTGCACTGTATGTTAACCAGCTGGAATTTAAATAAAAACTTGGAGGGGGGGAACTATAACTACTTTGCATATTAAAAGTGAAAATGAGGATGCATTCACTTTTTCAATAAGTACTTATTAAGCTCCTACTGTGTGCCTGGCACTGCTCTGGGCACTTGGGATACATTAGTGAGCAAAACAGACTAAATCGTTGCCTTTATGTGGAGCTTATATTCATGGAGTTGGTATTTTTTTCTTCCTTGATGCCAGGACGGGAGCCAGAGAGGATGACACACATCTATACCCACACTTTCATATATTTGTCTTTGGGATATTATTGTCTGGGATAAAATGAGTTTTAGAGCCTGTGAAACTATGCAGGATCTCTAAAAATACAAACGAAGTGGATTTTATTCTCAGCATCATTTCTATCCTTCTAATTGGTTGCTAAACTCGCACTTCATGCTCATCATGAAGTGAGAACAAATCCAGTCACAGCATTTGAAAAGCAATTAACAATATACAATTAGCATCCAACAAGGATATGCTACTGCAGTCCCCCCTCCCCCGCCAGCTCACAGGGGTCTCTCTCTGGTCTCAGATTGCTGGCAGAGGTGGAAGCAGCCCAGCCCGGTAGCTCCCCTGGGCTGCAGCCTGGCCTTATCTGTTGAGTGATGTGAAAGTGTTGGGATATCACAACTAGATGTTAAGTTCCTTCAGATAATGTGCCTTTCCCACTTCTTCTCACCTGGCTTCCAAACAGCCAAGCAGAGGTGAGCATTTTCTCCTCTGAATCTGGAAAACAGGAATTAATAGAAAAAACTAGAATCATCAGTACTACTAATTAGCACTATAATAGTAATAATAATAATAATAGTAATGACAGCAATGATCTTCATAGCACTTCACTTTTATACAGCACTTTACAAATGATGATGGCTGCCATGTCTATTATTTCTTTGACTTTCACCCCAATCCTGTGCAGTGAGCTCCATGGGGATTGCTAATAATTAGCACCCAGTGGATGGTGGTAGGGTGGTGGCAGTGTGGATTTGATACAAGTTTATGGGATCAGTGCCATTTTTCATACAAGATATTAGGTCTTGTGTTTATTTCTGGTCTTTTTTTTTCAATTACACAACACATGTTCACTGTTGAATTAATAGTATGCAAAAGGAAAAAATAAAATAAAATACAACGATACTCTAGAGAAAACCACTGTTGATGAATAGCCTTTGAGATTCTTCCCCATAGAGTTATAAATACGTGCATGTATATTCAAAGGGAAAGAGGATATTTACTCTTTTTAACTTGATTATCATTTTTAAAAATGATTTTATTTATTTATTTGACACAGAGAGAGAAAGAGCACAAGCAGGGGGAGAAGCAGGCAGTGGGAGAGGGAGAAGCAGGCTTTCCCACGGAGCAGGGAGCCTGACACGGGGCTCCATCCCAGGACCCTGGGAGCATAATCTGAGCTGAAGGCAGATGCTTAACATACTGAGCCACCCAGGTGCCCTTTAACTTGATTATCATTTAACATTATATTATTGACATTTTCTATGACAAAAAGTATAAATTTACTTAATCTTTATCTGATACATTACACTGATGGACTACAATTTATTGGACATTTACGTTTTCAGGTTTTTGCTGTTAGGTACATTGTTGCAACAAATACTGATATTTATTACGCTTGTCCAATTATCTATTTAGTACAATTTCTTGTAAGCTAAATCTCTAGGTCATGATTTCTAGAGCTTTTCTGGAGTGTGATTGTGTGTGTGTGTGTGTGTGTGTGTGTGTGTGTGTGTTATCAGCTACATTGGATATATAGGAATTAAGCATCATATTTAAGACAGAAACATGATACAAATATATATTTCTCCTGGCTATTTATGGACATGCCCATCCCCCCATATCCAGGGCCAAACTGGATATTATTAATAAGATTTATATGTCCTTGGCTGCCCTCCTTCCTTCCTTTCTTTCTGAATAATTCAGTTCAAAACCCATTTGGCAGGCCTGAGTGAGGAAGGTCGCACCATGGGATCGGAACTCCAGTGAGAAAAGCAGCCAAGCAGGTGTCAACCCACTAAGATTGGGAGGTCGGTTAGATCTGGGAAAGGGGAACAAATATGTAAATATTTGAGGATAGTGGGAGTGAGGCCTCTCACTATTACAGAAGGGAGTTACAAATATAGAGAAGGGAAGCTGGAATGAACCACGTGGTACTGAACTCCAGATGGAGAGAAGTTACAATGAGCACACCTAGCGCCCAGATCTTGGTTTCAAAATAACATTTCCATTAAATGGAACTAGGGCTCCTTAGAGAAATGGCTCATTCCAGGGCTGGGTCTGAAGAAGTACAAGATAAGACTGGAGTATCTTACTGCACTGGAAAATGCTCTAGGTGCTCAAAGAAGGATGGGGACACATCACAAGGATGTAGGATCCAGGATGAATCCCACTGACCAAATCTAGGACAATTTGCATATCAAAATAAATAAGGATAATAATGGATCAGGTATCATTGAATAAATTAAGAATCTATACCCCCACATTGATAGAAATACATAAATAAATAAATGGGAAAAATAAAAACCTTTTGTTTTTATTTTTTAAGATGCTATCTATCTATCTATCTATCTATCTATCTATCTATTTATTTCAGAGGGAGAGAGAGCACGCAAGCATGAGTGAGGGGGAGTGGAGAGGGAGAAGCAGACTCCCTGCTAAGCAGAGATCCCCATGTGGGGCTTGATCCCAGGACCCTGGGATCATGACCTGAGCTGAAGACAGATGCTTAACTGACTAAGCCACCCAGGTGCCCCGAAAAGCTCTTGCTTTTAATAAAATACCAGCCAATAAATGTGGAAGGAATTATGGAATTAGAAGTCACCACTTGGCAACCTTTACAGTAAAAATTCAGACAACCATCGATGGGTGTTAACAATAAGGGGTATAAAATTCAATGAAGAAGAGGATATTTGCATAGTCTTATAGTATCTCTCCACAAAAATACTGATTAGTTACAAAGGGGAGAAGGGTAACTTTCTAGTGGAGAAGTATGTCATCTTGATGGAGTGATCAAAATTAAAACACCAGTGATGGTTAAAACAGCATTGTATGCCACTTGAGAAGATGTAGTTGAGAGATCACAGTCACTTCTGTGACTGCCCCTCACTCCTACCAAAAAGACGTAACCTCAATCCAATAATCAGGACACATCAGACAAACTCAAACTGGAGGACATTCTCCAGAATAAATGTCCTTTTGTGTTTAAAAGTGTTTTTTTAATATCATCATCCAAGAAGAGTCAATGGATCATAAGAATTCATAAGAATATCACCAGATATTCTAAGTGCATTTTCCAGTCAAAACTTTACAATGAACCTTGAACTTGGCCAGCATCTACCCCCATTACTAATCTGCTTTTTTTCTATTAGAATAATCACTGCTATAAATTTAAATTTAAAATGTCATATTTAAGGGGAAAAAAAAAACAATGCCAAAATCATGAATATCAAGGCAGACTGAGGAACTGTTCCACCTTGAAGGAGACAGACAAGACATGACAACTAAGGGTGACAGTGATCCTGAACTGGCCTCTGGCTACACAGTCCCCTATACTGGGACATTGGGCAAAGCTTGGGTGGATCCTGGGAGGAAGAAATGTGGGAGTTCTTCATACTGTTTTTGCTACTTTTCTGTAAGTTTCAAAGTATTCTTAAAAAATTTTAAATGAGTCATAAATAAGTAAACTATTCCATTGAAAAGTACTGAGGTCATATGCCTTGAAAGAGATAGGCATTTTATGATGTGTTCTTAGGTCTTTCCTGCTGAATGTGTCTAAGCCAAAGTATTCTCTTGCTGTTTCTTTGGAATTCTCTTTCAACAGATTCCCCCTTTTAGTATTTGCTCTGCCTTAGAATGGTTCCTTGAAAGATACCCATCAATGTCTCTCACTTTGGGCTTGACCTGCCTGATAGTTTCATGAGAGCGGATGCCAGCTACGAGTGGTACAAGCCACACTAATGCCCACCAAACTTGACTAAATATTCACTTTCACCCAAAACAGAGAACTGCCATCCAAGAATTCATACTGCCACTCCCAGGGGGACAAAGGATAGCCTTGTGGAGGCAATCTGCCCGGTGCTGATGCACCCAAAGTCTCATTTTATCCTAAGGAGCCTATTATAATGGAGATACATTATCATTTCCACTTTATAGATGGAGGAACAATGTCCTAGAGAGTTTAAAAATAACTCTGGCTTAACAAGCAGGTGAGGTAGGGATCAGATGATCCTAATAAAAATTGGCATGTTTATCTCCTCAGTGTGGTCAAGTGGATTGGTCTATATTCAAAATCCAGCTCAGAAAAGTCTGTGAGAAATAACCGCTATCTTCATAAAATTCAATGTCTTCACATAGCCCAGCTGGTGCAGATTATTCATGGTTCTGTGGTTGATAATAACAGCTGCCATTGCTTGAGCACCTATTATGTGTCAAGCACTCTGCTAGGAATGTTAATAAATTAGCTCATTTGTAAAATCAGCTTCTGGGTTGCTTGGCTGGCTCAGTCAGTGGAGCGTGCAACTCTTGATCTAGAGTCATGAGTTTGAGCCCCACATTGGGAGTGGAGATTACTTAAAAATAAAATCCTTAAAATAAATAAATAAATTAATTAATTAATTAAGGAGTCAGGCTCTACTGATCCGATCCACATTTTTGTCCAATTTTTTTCATATAATGAGTTATTGGCTGTTTCCTGATATTAAACCAACCTTGCATTCTTACAACATATCCTGCTTGGTTGTGGTATATTCTTCTCTCTATATGTGCTACATTTTATTTCCTAACAATAGATTTTCAATTCTTGCCTTCATATTAATAATTGAGATTTCCTTTTTGTATACTATCATTCTATTATACTATCATTCTATTAATTTTGTATACTATCATCCTATTTACGTGAATTACCTTACTACTTATAACAACACTCCAAGGTATATACTTTTATATTACAGATAAGGAAACTGAGCTCAGAGAGGTGAAGTAACTTGTCCAAGGTCCACACAGCTGGTGTGGTTGCAATTTCCGTGTCTCCTTGCACAGGCTCTGATTCACATCCATCCTTTGCTTTCCAGACATGGAAAGAATGTCACACCCAGAGACAGTGCCATGTGCTTCTCTGGGTACCCAGAAATGCAGTGTTGGCTTAGCTCTGCCTCTCAGGTAAGAGAAGTGGATAGGTTACCTTCTTTTCTGGTCCTTGGTTTTCTCTTCTATAAATTTAAAAGATTGATAGAAGCAATCACTACTATTCTTTCTAGCTCTGTAAGCCCTTCCTCTAGACTTGTTTTGTTAGTGAGTCTTAGCCAGCCACCCCCCACCACCACCAATTTCCACTGTGGGACGGAAAGATAGCATGCATTAACTTTGTGTGTGGGGGGGGGTAGAGAAGGGAAGTGGGGGAAGGGAGGGGAGGGAAGGAGAGAAGACAGGAGAAGAGGAGAAGAGAGATTTATGAAGGAAGATAACTGTCCAAAGAGCTGCCATGTATCCATTCTATTCCCAGACTTTCCTATGCATTCAGCTTGGCGCTAGGAAATATTTATAAACACATACAGAAGTCCACACTGACAAGTTTCTATTGCTGATAATAATTGGGCTGCAGACTTCTGGCTTCTGGAAGCCACTGGTACTTGATATCTTCCTGACAAATGACCTAATGTCAGTGACCTGCCCCTCACTTCAAGATACTTAGGTCATGGTCTTTGTTCCTCTGGCCTGGCCCAGTGTATTTGCTCTGGAACCTGACCTAGTATTTGCCCTTGGCTTCCAAATGCCACTGCTGTAAGAAAGCAACTCTCTTGCCTCTTGCCCTGAACCAGTGGGAAGGCAAAAGAGGAGGTCTTATCCTGTCCCAGTTTTTTTAGACTTTAACTCTCTATAACATGACATTGGAGTTAAAGAACAAGTAACCATTATTGAATGTATTCTTTGGTTAGTATCTTAAGGGCAAAAAATAACATCAAGCAGGGCCTCCTGAGAGTGGATAATAGGTGAGCCAAGATATTGGTCCTCTAGGCTGTAGGGCAATAGGAAGGGGCCATCTGGAATTTATCCCAGGACTCTAAGTACTCATGAAGTTGGGGGAAATGTTAGGAAGCCTGGCTTAGGGGACTGGCTTAAGGGACATCTCAATAGGCCTGGTTCTCTTATGGAGTAGACATCTGACTTTTTATTTGTTTTTACCTGATTTTGTCATTGTTGTTCACCTTCCCACTATCTTTCTTTGATCCTCTGATCACGACCCCCATTTCTCCTTTGAGGAGAGATTACTGGGTTGGAACAATGCTGCACCAGGACTTCTGGCAGCGATCTTCCCAGCTGTGTGGACACAGTGTGGCGTAGATGAGTGAATGAGGCCCCTGCACAGAGAAGAAAGAGCTGAGAGAGGAAGAGGGGGAAAGAGATGGAAGGGAGGGAGTCTTGTAGGGAGTTTGACTCTTGACTGATGTTAGATCTATACAGATCCTCATTATTAGAGTAATTTCTATTCTCCAGTCTTCACGTTTCCATGAGACGAATTCCACTACAGAAGATTATCTAGCTTCCTTCTCCACCCCGTGCTCTCTCCTCCCCACCATTTGATTGGTGAAGTGGGAAGGGTTCGATAACCTTTACTCCAGGTCCCTTTAGTAGGGAGGATTAAAGTGTTATTAATTACTATTCTCACGTGGTCTCCCTGTCTCTTGAACTTCCTGTCCACAAGCAGAGAGGGTGCCTCATGCTCCCAGCTCCATGAGTGTGTAAGATGCTTCCTTTTCTGTCTTTCCTTCACAACCAGAACCTTATGCAACTTATCCTTATAATCCCAGCATTTACAACCGTGCTGCTTACACATGTAGGGGCACATTACACATTCAGTAGATAAAAACAATGTCTGGATGACATCAGGGTGCTCTCAGGAAAACATGAATATTTCTGTGGCGAATGTGTCTGTACCGTGCCCTTCATTGTCTCATCTGAAGGGTGACTTGCTCTATCTGGAAAATAGTCAAGGATCAAGAATAAGGTTTTACAGCAGTAAAGGACTTTAACCACAGGTTCAATTCTATTTGGCAAATAATGCGTTTGCATGCCTCCATTGTGTGGAAGCTGAGCTAGAAATACTGTGGGCTCCCAAGCACCTAGGGGAATTAAATTTTTTTCCCATAAAGTCGAATGTCACCTTGAGATGGATTTACTTATTCTGATTAGCTAAGGCTTTTTGAGANGTGGAAGCTGAGCTAGAAATACTGTGGGCTCCCAGGCACCTAGGGGAATTAAATTTTTTTTCCCATAAAGTCGAATGTCACCTTGAGATGGATTTACTTATTCTGATTAGCTAAGGCTTTTTGAGACCGTTCTGCCCTTCCTTTGATGTGTGTGTTGAAGTGGTCTTCTTCCAATATATGGATTGATGATTAATTCAGAGTGCATTAGGAGCCCTTGGCTTGTTCATGCTTGGTCAAATATCTTGCTATTCTATTATTCTGAATAATACATTTTCAAGCCACCACTGATTTATTATTATCTTTCAAACAGCACACATTCAGTTTCCTCAATCAGCTTTTCTAGAAGTCTCCTCGGCAGCCTATTCTGTTTTTTTTTGGGGGGGGGGGGGTGGGGGTTGCAGACAGCCTTGGCAGTGNATGGATTGATGATTAATTCAGAGTGCATTAGGAGCCCTTGGCTTGTTCATGCTTGGTCAAATATCTCAATCAGCTTTTCTAGAAGTCTCCTCGGCAGCCTATTCTGTTTTTTTTGGGGGGGGGGATGGGGGTTGCAGACAGCCTTGGCAGTGTCTGGGTAGGACAGAATGTTTGTTTGCAGAGCAGAATGAGGGAACAAAGGCCCTGCATCTCATTGAGTAATGGGACGTGAGCAGCGTAGCATCCGGTCTTGGCCACAGCACAATGATATATGGGTTATAATCTCCCAGAGAGCCCTTCATTCTGTCTGCAAGATGGAGCCAACTCAAGCCAAGGAAAAAAGACTTGTGCATTCAGTGGACACATAGCCCTTGGTTGTTTTAGCCACAAACACCAACAACTCTACCAAAGAGTGAAGCAGGAATTGCCGTGTGCTGTGCTAGGAAGACATGGGGTCTGGAGCCTGATGACTTGGGTTCTGAAAACCCTGCTGGGAGCTCACTGGGAGATGATCCTAAAATCACATCATCTTCTCTGGTCCTCAACTTGTTCATATATAAATGGTGAGAGATTGGAAGAGAGGAACAATCAAACCAAATTATCTCTGAAGTCTCTTCCATGGAAGGCCAGGGCCATGTGGATTAATGGCATAGTACTTTCCAAGTCTCTGGCTTTCTTGGGACCTTAAAGATGCAGGGCAATCCCGCCTCCTTTTCCCAACCAGAGCACTCACCCCTTCCCCATAGTGGCTATTCACATGCTCTGTGCTTTTCCTAAGCTTCCTGCCCTCCATCCACTTGCCTCTCCCTTAGCAGGTGGCCCTCCATCTATCACAAAGAGGAGTGGAAGCCGTTGGGCGGGAATTCTCCAACATCCTAATACCACCCTGACACAGCCACCTACATCTATCCTGTGCTTGCTGGAAACAAATCCTCAGGCAGACCCAGCCTCCACAGCTTCACGGGCCCTTTGGAATGTGGATGATGATCTCTCTCTCTCTCTCTCACTCTCACTCTCTCTCACTGTCCGCCTCTCTCTCTCTCCCACCTCCCTCCCCCATCAACCCTTCCTTCTCCACTTGCCCTTTCCCTTCAGCCTTCCTTCCCACCCAGCTCCCTTCCACCCCAGCATAAGCCCTCCTTTGCTCAGACACCTCCCTTCCAGGCACAACTCCACCTTTCTCATCTCTTTCACAACCAAGTGTCTTGAATGAGGTGTCCTCACTTCCCATGTCCACCTCCTAACCTTACCTGCCACCTCAACCACTTGTGACCTGATCTCTGCCCTCACCACCGCACAGACATTGCTCTTGGCTGACAATCTCTTTGCTGCCAACCCCACTAAGATTTTGCATTACTCCATTCACTTGTCAGCTCTGTAATTCCCACACAGTCCATTTCTTCCTTGTCCCTGAAATCCCCCTTCCTTCACTTCCATCACTTTTTGGATCGATCTGGTATCCCCCCCTTCCAGAAAGTCTCCTGTACACTCCTGCCTCCCCACCTGGGCAAGGCACTTTCCTTTGACTTCGCCTCTGCCTGTTGTTCTGACACATTACACATGATACCGTGTTACACGCTGTCACTGTTCCCTTGATTTTTTCTTTCACCAGGATCTGAATGTCTGAAAGGCTGTGACTATTTCTACTCTACACTCCTGTATTCCTTCCATGGTGCTTGGCCTATAGTAGGCTCCCACTGTATGCTTTAAATGAATGAATGAGAGATTCTGAAGGAAGGGCCTTCTTTTGTTCATAATCATTCTAAAATTCTTATACGAGGTCTTACCACATTGATAAGATTATTTCAATTTAATAATAGCTGACACTGATTCAGTGACTACTATGGACCAGGTATTATTCTTAGCACTTTGCCTATATAAATTCGTTTATTTCACACAGCAGCCCTGGAGCTAGGGATTATTATTTTCCCTAGTTTACAACTGCAAACACTGACTGCCCAAAGCCTGTGAGGGGCAGAGCTCTGTCTGCAAAAAGCGTATCTTACACCAAAGTCCTTTCTACTCCCCAAGGGTTTAGTTGGGTGTGTTTTTCTCAAGTTGTCTTTACCAAGAAATTGGGAGTTTGAAGGACCAGGTAAAAATCATCATTCTTTAAGTCAGACACGAAAACCAGGCCAGTTTCCTGGGAGCATTACCGCTCTCGTCAATTTCCCCAGTGAGACACTCCCTTTGGTCCTCTCCCAGGACAATCCGCAATGAGCAGGAAGCAGTGAGCATCACAGGCCAGTCTTTTTGGTTCCTGCCGTATCCTTGGGACCTGACCCATGTCCCTTTCCCACTCCCTCTGCCTTGAGGTGGGCGAGGCAGGACAGTCTTTTCCTCTGGGTGTTGATATGGGGAAAGGACTAAGGTCGTCCACCTGTTCTGTCTTAGCCCCCGGTGTTAAGTCCAATGCAAGGGGAAAGCACGGCTGGCCCTCTGAGCCTCGGGTCCAAGCCCTCTTCCCTAATCCAGGGATCTGTATTAAAGTTACTGATATTGATGCCCTTATGACTCCAGTGTCCAAATCTCATTTGCATGGGAAAATCAGTGCAGATGGGATGTGATAAATATGCCCCTCAGAGCCCATCTGACTTCAAGTGGAATACGTTGCAGGTATGTCATAGTTAATATATTTACGATCAGTCATTGATCGCCCACCTCTCCTAACACAAGGAAGCCTTTTTAACATAAAAAATGATCAGAAATGCCCACATGAGAGTGATTGTCCTTTGGAATCTATTGATAATTCAAATAGATAAAAGCTGTGAATTCAAAAATGTTTTTGGATGATTTTGTATTTGATTATAAGCAATGGTACTGTATTCCTTTGAAAGATACTTGAACCTCATAGTAAGCACTCAATAAACACTTGACTAACGAATAGATGATATACACACGATATTTGATTTTTTAGGTCAAATGATGCAGTTGGTTGTAACTACCTTGCAATAACCCAGTGATTCAGCACCAGGAACCCATATCTTACATGTAATATACAATGTACATGGTCTTAGATGCTCTAATGTCAACATATGGGTGCGAATGTGTACGTGCTGTCCTTCTAAATGAGCCTGACATTGTTTACTACTCATGACTATTGTATGGGTCATTATTCTCCAGAGAAACAGTGTGTGTGTGCATGCATGTGTGTGTGTGGAGAGAGAAAGATTTAATACAAGAAATTGCCTCTTGCAATTGTGTGGGCTGATGAGCCCAAAATGCACAGGGCAGGCCAGCAGGCTGGGAACTCAGACAGGAATTGATGCTGCAATCTTGAGGCAGAATTTCTCCTTGGGAAACCTCAATTTTGTTCTCGAGGCCTTCAACTGATTGGATGTGGCCCACCCACATTTCAAGGGTAATTTCCTTTACTTAAAGTCAACTGATTGGAGATGTTAACCACATCTACAAAATACCTTCACAGCCACACCTAGATTAGGTTTGATTAAAAATGGGGTCCTATCGCCTAGCCAGGTGGACACATCTAACATTACAGACATTTTTCTCCATTTCTTTTTATCCACAGAAGGTATATGTCCATCTGCATTGATCGATAAAAATATAAAGATTATTTAAATTCTGTGCCTGCTTTTCTTTCTTTACTCTGTAAGTGTTTCTCAATTTGGGGACCATGAAGAAGTAATAAACTGGCAAGTAGGTACTGTGTTTTCTGATCAAAATAGCCTTTTTGTGCTTTTGCCTGGAATTATATCAGCTCCACTTAGCAAGCCAGTTATTTCATACAAAAACAAAAATGGGTAATTTCACAAGTGCGTTGTATTAGAAGGCCTTTTGAAACACGCAGTTTACTGTGGGAAAATATTTACAGGTGACTTTGGTGGGGAAAATATTGGCAAGACACCAACATGTAATAAATTCAAAGAGCTTTCTGCTTTGGGTGGCACAGTGTCAAAGCCTTAGATAAAACTCAAAATTTAAACTCAGGAAGCAGCTTCACACCCAGCATCTGTCTGTCCTGCCTGCAAGCAGAAACCCATGGTTGGGGTGCCTGGTGGCTCAGTTGCTTAAGCATCCGACTCTTAATTTCAGCTCGGGCTGTGATCTCAGGGTTGTGAGATTGAGCCCCACATGGGGCTCCGAGCTGGGCGTGGAACCTGCTTAGTTCTCTCTCTCCTGTCCCTCTGCCCTTATCCCTCTCAAAAAAAAAAAAATATTAAAGAAGAAATCCATGGTTTTCTCAACAAAATGTGAACAGGGCTGTGCCCATGCAGTGAGCACACAAGCATGGTGGGTCTCCCTGCTTCCTTGCTTCTGACTTGTTCTGCCTCCCAACCGCCCAGGCCGTGGATCCCCACTTCTCTAGTGTCTACTCTAACTTCAGCCCCCAGCCCCAACCCCCCAGAGACCGACTTCTCCACTCCCCTCAACGCCATCACTCCATCTCTACGGCAAGATGGTCATACATCTCCTCTGTAAGATCTTCCTGGCCCCATCCCTGACTCCAGCTAAACCGCTCTCAGCCTCCTGTCCTGGGTGTGTGTTGTTCACAACCCGGGAATGAGGCACCACTTGGAGCCTATGGCTGCACATAGAAATCTCTCACCCAGGAGCAGGGAGGCATCCGAGGAAGAAGGATCTATGCCAGGCACCCACACCCGCCCGGCTCTTAGAGGGTCTGCCTCATAGCTCTGGGCTCCGCGGCGCGTTCTGACCTCTCGTTCTCACGTTAGCTGTTTATGTTCTTTCTCTGCCCACGTAGCATGCACGGCGTCCTGTTCCTCACCGGCGGCCAGGTAGGCCTCTGCCCCTGCCACATCCCTGGGATGTCCATTCTCAAAGTCCCTGAAAGAGAATTCCAGACATGGCACGTGGTCAGCGTTTAAGTGACACTATCTCACACCCTGAAATTTAATGAAAAGGTGTCCAGTCATTTGCAAGCAATGTGACAATAGGCAGAAAATTATACACACTTACTTATACACACACACATAAAGATGAGATATACGTATCACATTGAAGCAAATATGTGTAAAATAATAATGTCTAATTTCTGAGTCCTTACTCCCCGCCGGGCGCTACGAGATGAACCCTGTGTGCTTTGTCTTCTCCTGAGAGACATGATTTCCCCCCATCTCATAGATGAGGCCTCCATGCTCAGAGAGCTCAGAATGCTACGATACGATGCTGTTGCTCACACGCGCTTGTGCCCAGCTGGCCTTCTCGGCACACTCACGGAGGACACTGGTCTTCACGTGGCCTTTAGTCCAGACTCAGCTAAGTGCTATGTAGTTAGAGAGGCAGGTGGTGGATAAGATCACAGGATCTGCTGCTCACTGCCTTGGTTGAGAGTCAACCTCCACCCCTCACGAGCCGAATGACTTTCTAGGATTCTCTTGGCCTCAGTTCCCGCATCTGTAAAATGGGGATAATTTGAGACCCTTCCTCCTGCAACAGATGGGAGACATGATAGGTAACAAGTTGCTTGCCTTGCCTTATGCCTGCCCTTTTTTTAAATTTTTTTATAATAATTTTTTATCGTATTATGTTAGTCACCATACAGTACATCCCTAGTTTTTGATGTAAAGTTGTTGGAGATTTCAATGCCTGTTTTATTTCCTTTTTTTTAACAGCGAGAATTAGGGAATTTATTTTTTAATTTAAATTCAATTAATTAATATATCATGTATTGTTAGTTTCAGAGGTAGAGTTCAGTGATTCATCGATTTTATATAACACCCAGTGCTCATTCCATCATGTGCCATCATCCAGTTACCCCATCCCCTCACCCCAATGCCTGTTTTAGATGCCAGATCGTTGGGACTAGATAGGAAGGATGTGAGTGGGTTCTTGAGATGAGAGAAGACAGGGAGGGGCCAGCATATTTGATCTGATTGCAGGACAGAAGCCCAACAGAGGGGAGCAGGACTCAATTAAGAACACGAGGAATCTTGGTCTCCTGGCTAAGCACAGGGCAGGCAAACAGTTGGCCAGAGGGAAAGAAAGGGGAGAAGGTGCCCAGCAGGAGGCAGTACAGAGCAGTGGACAGCAGAGCCTACTCTGATGCCCCGGCCCCACCCCATCTGAATGGTATGTGTTGGGCAAATTGTACAACGTGCTTTTGCTTCCATTTGCCCACCTATAAAGGGGGAATGATAATAATACTGACCACCTGCCAGGACTGTGAGAATCAAGCGAGATAATGCTAAAATACTTCGATGAGTCTCTGCTCAATACATGAGAGCTATTTTTATTACCTATTATGTTAGCGTCCTGTGTCTGCTGGGACAAATCATCACCAGCTTAGTGGCTTAAAGCAACACGAATGTTTCCTCTTCTGGTTCTGGAGGTCAGAAGTCTGCAGTCAGGTTCACGGGGCCAAAGTTAAACTATCGGAGGGCTGGTTTCTTCTGGAGGCTTTGAGGAGGGAACTGCTTTCCTCCTCAGCTCCTAGGGGCTGCCAGGGCTTCTCGGCTTGTGGTCCCTTCACCGCATACAAAGCACATCACTCCAATCTCTGCTCGACTGTCACATCACCTTCTCCTGCTCTGTTAAGCATCCCTCTGCCTCCCGCTGATAAGGATGCTTATGACTGCATGTAGGGCCTGCTCAGATAATCCAGGATACTGGATCTTTAACCTAATCATATCTGCAAAGTTTTTCTGCTGCATAAGTAACATTCCCTGGTCCTGGGGTTGGGATGTGAATATTTTTGGCGCTCATTATGCAGCCAATCATATACATTAATAATAGTGTCAGAGCAGGTGGTTCGATAACAGTGATGGGAAATCTGAGACCCAGAATAGCCAGAGGAGTTTGGACAGAAAACTGCCATGTATCGATCGAGAGTGCTAATTACTTTCATGACGCAGGTCATTGTGAGGATTGAGACACAGAGTCCATGCTCAAAAACTGTCAGCTCTTAGTATTATCATGGTAGCTCCTTACTCCTCCAAAGTCCACTCTGGGTAGGTGGTAGTTGCCTTCCCAACATATTTCGGCTCTTCCTGTGTAGCATGTGATTTGAGTAGAACCTACCTCATCTTCAGAGTGGGCTGAAAATGGTCCAAGTGCCATAGTAGTCATGTTACCTAAGATGGTCTCATCGAAGCTAAGACTTTTTTAATTATGGGAAAGGAGCTACACATAGGTATTTTATTACATGAAGACAGACAGCCTAAGCATAAAGCCAACACACAGGATAAGTTGGAGCTGGAGCTAAGATCATGGCAGAAGAGTGCAGCCAAATCCTTGATCAAACTATGCCTGAAGTCCTACCTCTGCACTTTTCAGTTATATAATGCTGTGTCTCCTTTATCATTAAGTTATTTGGAGTTGGATTTTCTCTTCCTTGTTACCCAATATCCTAGAGACAAGTAGATATTGCCATCTCCAGTTTGTAGGAGAGGAAACTGAGTCTCAGAGAAATAGATGGCTTGCGAAATTTGTATAGCTGGTCCAGAGCCTCATGGAGGAGTCAACGCAGGTCCAAGTGACTCTCATTTTCCCACCAAATAC
Organism: Ailuropoda melanoleuca; assembly: GCF_002007445.2. Lineage (NCBI taxonomy): Eukaryota > Metazoa > Chordata > Mammalia > Carnivora > Ursidae > Ailuropoda > Ailuropoda melanoleuca. The sequence goes on along the minus strand of NC_048226.1, from coordinate 93,399,976 downwards.
TGTGGCTGGGGCAGCTGAATCCTCTCCCTCAATGGCTCCAACAGTACTGGAGCTGTCTGACAGGTACCAACAAAGGGTCAGATGGTGCCGCCCATGGAGTAAGCCACACCGAGGAAGACAGAGTGCCTGATGGAGACCGCATCTGCAACCCCCAACCCACAGCATGGACACAGGAGGAGCAAGTGTCTCCAGACTCTGTTCCACCTCGTCTGTGTTCAACATCCTCCTTTCCAGGTTTTCGCTCCTCCAGAGACAGCGACTGGAGAAATACTGTCCCTGGCTCTACATGAAAGCAGTCTCAGCTGCATTTTAATTCCTCCCAAACAAGATGTGATAATAAAAGCTCAAGGGAAGTGGGATGTAATTCGTCCATTATTGAAGCATCTAGTAAGTACCATGAATTCCTCTCAGCACATCACATTTTTTTCATTACCATAGCTCTGTGGATGGCATAATTATGTTCACTGGGCTCACGGGGAAACTGAGGTACTGCCAGGTTAGGTCATTTGCCCAGCTGGTAAGTGGCAAAGTCAGAGTTGGAATTCCAGGCCCGGATTACTGAACACTGCGAGTGGCTTCTACAATAGCACGTGGCCTCCTCTAAAAATATTACCATGACCACTGTTTCTGGGATGTTGCCTGAAACTATGACTTCAACACCAGCCCAGGACATAATGAGAGAGACTGCCAAAGACACCACGCAGGGCAATAAGCAGGCAGTCTGTGGAATGCTCGGGCGAATTCTCAGGGCACTCACAGTGGCCTGCTGGGTACAAAGGTACTTGGGAACATCTTGGGGACCAGATGGCTCAAGTGAACACCCTACGGACGGCCATGATCTCAGACGCAGTAATTACCGTGTTCCCAAAAGAGCTTCAGAGAACGGTCATAAAAGGACCAATGACTCATGCCTGAAAAGGCACAGATAGGTTTTCGCTGGCCTCATAGAGGAAACCAGCCTTTGATGCTGGGGCAGGAACTATCACCAGGAGAAAGACGGAAAAGGCGCCCGAGCATTGGGTCTTTTGTTGACCTCAGCAATGAGCTAGCAGCCCATGCTTGAAAACTGTTCTGTAAATCAGTGTTCAGACTCACCTCCTGCCCGCTGGCCTCAGCGAGTTATAATTTATAATGTGGGAACAGAAGAGAGTGCTTGGTCATCTCATCACCTGCTTGCCTCCTGGGATACAGAGCGGGCTGGCATGGTTTCCATATGGAATTTTCAAAGGTGCCATCAATTTTAACTTCAACCAGGGAGGGCTGTTGCTGGGAAGGAATAATGTCAACAACCCAAGGGCCCCGGGAGATGTTTTGGCCCTCGACTGCAGGGAAATATCCAAGTTTCTTTACAGGGTTGAAAGGAAAGCTCCGTGTTTGAGGATGAAGACGGGGTCACACCAGGGGTGGAGCAGAAGCGGAGCAGTTTCTAGGGCTTCTGGTTTGAAATGGAGGAGAGAGCAGTGCTCAGGAGCTCTGAAGCACAAGGGGGTGGGGAATAGAAAGTGGAGACCAAGTCAGGACTCAAAATGACCTGAGGTTTAATATATAAATGTATAAATGGCTGAGTTGGATCTTTCCAAGAGCCGGGAGGGAAGGATCAGTTCCAGGCCTCTCTCCTTAGCTGGCGGACGGCCGTCTCCTCCTCCCTGTGTCTTCAGATGGTCTTCCCTCTGTGCGTGTCTGTGTCCAAGACCAACTCAACAGTTTGCATATAGGATTAGGGTCCACCCTAATGACCTCACTTTAATTTAATTATCTTTTTAAAGACCCTGTTTCCAAATATGATCATATTCTAAGGTACTGAGGGTTAGGACGTCGACATACAAATTCGGGCCAAGGGGCACGAGTCAGCCCATGACAGGGCCTGACTTGTGCCAAGAGCTTGTACGTGAACGCTAGAGCGGAAGTGCTTTCCTGCAGTTATGGGAACCCCTAGAGGACAGTCAGTGATCCATCAACTAGAGACAAGGAAAACTTCACAGAGAAGGTGACTTGGGAACAGGGCTGGAAGGATGGAAAGTTTTCACCTGCTGGAGAGGATTTAAAGATGGAATTCTAGGTGGACAGATGGACGTGTGCCAGAGCTTGAACATATGAAAGAAAGAGCCATGTTGAAGAGAATTGAGTAGGATGAGGGGGTGGGTGGAAATATAGGTGGTGATGAAGGTGAGAAGACAATGAGAGACCCAGCCGCCACAAGTGCTTCCACTGCCAGTCAGCAACGTTAGCAGACCCGCTCCTCTTGAGTTGATTCCATGAACATCACTTATCGCAGAATCGTTGAGGCCCAGAATGTTAGACCTGGAAGGGCTTTGGAGGAGCACCAGTTCAAACTCCCCCTGTTATAGACGAGAAGAACGTGGCTCAGAATAGACAAGTGATTTTCCCAAGATCACACAGAGAGTTAATGGCACAGACCTGGTGCCAGGCCCCAGAGGGGTCGATCCTCTCTGCTCTCTACAGTATCACGTGTGGACCCTGCAACTCAGAAAGGGCTAAGATTTATATACGCAAGCATCTCAGCCTTCCTGGGAAGGAGAAAGGGGGAAAAATCCCTTCTCCATCACCCTTCCAATCACAATAACATTATACTGGCTCCTAAGAGGGGCCAGTAAAAATAAGTTACCTCCAGTGATTTATGATCCAAGAACTGAGACCACCTAGCGTGCTCTGGCCTGAAGCAGGTTCCACTTCAATTTTGAAAACAACCCTGTGAGCGCTGCCAGCCTGCTGGCCACGTGCCTGCATGGCCCCTGCCCTGGCATTGGAGCCCAGTAGCCTTGGCCCCCTAGCCTTGATCTTGCTGTAGTTTACGAGGTACGGGAGGTACAGACTGATTGCAGAGCAGGGCAAGATTTATTTTTGGCTCTCGTCTCTGGAGGGAAATTAATCCCAGATGATGCTGCCAGGGCGGAGGGGTGGTGGTTGAGCTCTTTCCTAGGAAGCCAGGGGCAGCTACTGACCCCAGGGAGGGTTCCATAGCAGAGAGGGGAAAGAACCAACCAGGACCCTGACTTGGTGTGAGCCTCAGTTCACAAATGGCATTGATCCGATGAGCCTGAGTCACAGAAAGTCACACCTAGATGGAACTTTAGGGGACATCTTGGCCACCTCTCCTTCAAGTTGAGGTGGAGAGGGAGACAAATGATTTGCCCATGGTCACAATTAGGTAAATGGCTGAACAAGCTTCAAATCCAAGTCAACCAGCCCTCTGCTCAGTGCTTTTCTCACTCTAGCCCCTCACCCCCTTCAAGCAAGGGTTGGGCATCCATCACCTTCTTACCTGAAGGGCAATTCAAGGGTTTGTCTCCCCTGTTCACTACCCACTACCGTCCCTCCCACTGCTGCATCCTCCCGTTTGCCTGGCATGACATTTTCAGCTAAATTTCAGGTTTGGAGAGCCAGATCAATGGCGGTGCTGGATTTCTTCACTCTGGATACATGAAGGAGAGTCACATGTCATAACCTTGCACCCTGGGGAGCCCATGAGGACTGAGAGGGGAAGGAGTGGAAGTGTGGGTGGTAGTAGATACCTTCAGGTCAGGTGAGGCATGGCAAGTTCCCAGGGTGGCCTTGGAGAGAGGCAGGGGTTGGAAAGTAAGAGAAGAGCTGATGCAGGAGGCATGGTCAGTCTTCGAATTTGATGAAGGCGGTCCCTTTATGGAGAATTGGGGGAGGGGACGGGTGAGCATGGATGGGTCTGGCTATCACGAGTGGGAGCCAGATGAGGGGGGACTTAGGTGGTAAGCGCTCAACCTCACTGTGGTCCCATTTACTTCACTATCAAGGAAGAGTCCTAAGAGTTACCCTGTCTTCTACCAGGACACTGTGGGCAGGGTGCTGGGAACACAGAAGCAGAAAAGACATTTTTCCCCAGATCTGATCCCCTCAGCTACAGAGAAGCATTGTTGGAAGGTGGGATGGGAAGATGTTGGAGCACAGGAAGACAGGAAGATGACTTAAGGACAGAGGGCTTGAGGCAGAAACATCAGCAAACTGAAACTGTCTTGGGGAGAGGGAGTTAATTCCATTCAGATGTTAGCTGGTGTTCTTATCCTATGCATTTGGAATGATGGGTTTGACAGGGCCGATGCAGCTTTCCAGACTAAAGGTAAATCATTTCCCTGGAAAACCAAAACAGCATTTATTCGTCTAATTGATCCCTGAGCTCTGACTTTCGCCTCTGCCCCAGGCACTGTTCCTCTTGACCCATCTACCTGCCCAGGCCTCCGCCATCTGCCCGGGCTTCTCCCTCTTCCAAGAAAGAGGCTGTCGTTGTTATCAGCTGACCTGGTGTGACCCCTACGCATGCACATGTGCGCACACCCAAAGTAAACACCTGCTTAGATTCTCTTCTCCCTCTTATATCAATTGGAGTGATCAGATGCCGTATGAGATCAAACGTAAGCAGAAGGAGTCAACATGTCGAGCACCTGATGGAGCCCACGGTTGCACCGCCACAACCCCCTTTTCTCAGACAACTCATCCCCATCCCTTCAGGGTAGCTCTGACATAGGCTGAGAGCTGCAAGAACTGGATCCGAGCCTCCAAATGTGGCCATGGGCAAATCACTTCCCCTCTCTGAGCTTCCGCTCCCTGATCTGTAACCTGGAACCACATTTAACACATCTCAGAGGCCCCTTCCCTTGGTGACCATCTATTGTCTAAATCCTACAGCCTTTCCCTAGCCTCCCCCCGCCCCCAACCGGAGGCTACAGGGGCACGTGGCTGGTGAAGGCCAGTGGACAGTCACAGCGTCCACCAGCCTCCCGCAGCACACAGGACACTGGCAGAGTACATCAAGCCCCCAGGGGACCTGCCAGGATGGGCTGAGTCAGTCTCATCACAGACACTGGGATGAACTGTAAGAATGTCTTGGGAACGGGCGGGGTGGGGGGAGGACAGCTGTTGGAAAGAGCAGGAAACCTCACGTGGTGGAGAATCTTCTCAGGCCTCCTAGACTGGAAATGCAATCTTGCTGCCCGTCCCCATGGCACCCTGAGACTCCAGTTCCCACCACCAGCCTGCATCCCCTGCCCTTGGAGCTCGGGGCCTGGTGCACAGGCCTGAGAGCTACCAGAAGGGTTGTCGCCCACAGCCAGGGGTGGCCTTTCTGTCCCAGCCCACCCACACGTGGCCTACCTGCCGCCACCTCAAGCTTTTCAGAAACAAAAAGAGAGATGGGGCAAAGGGGAGCCCAGCAGGCTCTGGAGCCTTTCTGTTCTCAGGGACATCGCCGTAGGTCCAGAATGACTCAGGGTTTGAAAGCAAAATGTCGGCACAGAGCGGATTCCTGACGAATGTGGCCCAGATGTCCTGAACGATTTATTTTTGTTAATGGAAAATGGCTGAGCTAATAACCCTCGGAAGGCATTTCTATAGGGAGAGCTGAGGTCTGCTTTGCTTCTCTGCTCCTTACATTTACTTGTGGTTTTCTTTTAGGGAAGAAGGAAAGAAATTGGATGTAGGAAAAAGCCCAAGTAACAACATTCTGCATTTGACAGCTGGTACCAAAATCCCAAGCCTAGATTTTTTTGGCCTGATTTCTATCAATTATTGAACATTCCCCAAGATGCAAGCACATCTCATCACTATCTGATTTAATACCTGTCACCAGGAGGAGACCAAGGTCCAGCGAGATGATGTGTCCTGCCCAGAGGCGCACAGCCAGTCAAGTCAGGGCAGAGAATGGAACCCCAAGTGCTAGACTCTAGGGCGGCCACTTTGCCACCACAGTACTCTCTGGGGAAATGACAAGGCGTCTAAGGACTAAAAGGGACCTTGGACTGTCTTCTAATTCACCTACCCGCTTTTCGTCAGCACCTCCGTTTTAAGCCCTGAATTTCCTTACAGGAAAAGCACTGTTTCTTGACCTCCCCACTCCCCAGGACCTTCTGGGCAATGAGCGATGACACTGCCATCCAGTCCTGCACTCACAGTACAGTGAAAAGGCTTTGAAGCAGGCAGAACTGGGTCCCCATCTAAAAGTCACCCTCACAGAAACGACTTTGAGCAAGTTATGTAAGTTCTCTGTGTTGAGTTTCCTCACCATCAGCCAGGAGCTCGCTCTCACGCTCTCGCTCTCTCTCTTCTCTCTCTCTGAAGCTATAGCCACACATATCAAAGGGATGTTGTGAGGACAGTTTTAGCCTAGCACTTGGCACTGAATCAGCTCTCAGTAGATGGTGGTTATTAGTATGTAAGTATGGAAATGAGTGAGAAGCTAATGCGCTTCCCCCCTCTCTGTGCTAAGAGAGACTCAGTGATCATCAAGGTTAAATATAAGGAAAGGCACGGAAACCTCCAGCACAGTCCCCTTGGTGTATTTGCCTTCCTGGGAACCGGCCACCTTGTGTTTGGAGCAGTATGCAAATGACATTATGGGAACAGGAGAATGGCTTGAGAGGAAGCATCCTTGCAGGACTGTCACCTCCCGTTTCCACATGCTGGCATCAGAGGGCTAGAGGGTCCAGCAGGATCACCTCATTCAGAACTGCATTTAGGCCACATGAAACTGAACTCATCTCCAGGGATCAATGACGGCACACCTGCGAGGTGCCAGGCCCCGTGCTGGCAGAGAGAGTCAGAGACAGAGAAGGAGAGGGAGAAAATCTCAAAGCCTCAGATTAGCCTCCCACAGAGGCAAGACATGGCAGTGCAAGACCGTGAGCTTTGGAGTCAGGTGGAGATGAGCCGAGATCTTGGCTTAGTATATTCCCTCTGCTGATCTAGGGGAAGTTGCTCCTCCTCCCAGAATCTCTGTGGAAGCAGGGAAATAACATCACATGAACTATTGTGAATCAGATTAAATACATACAGCACTTAAGACACTCTCAGGAGTCATGAGGAGTGTTCATTCTCATTTTTATTCACTCTGCAAACTTGTTATCATCCTACTTTACAAGTGAGAATGTTGAACTCAAAGACCTAAGAGCACTTGTCCAAAATCACAGAGATAAGAGGCAGGTATGGAATTAATCTGGTTCTCCTGTATTTCTGCTTCATGGTGCAATAAATATTCACTGAGCCCTTAGTGGTGCCCCATACGATAGGAGAGGGGCTGGGAATTTCTAGACAATCTAGGATCCCAAGGGTCTCACCTCTTAGTAACATCTATTGGGGAAATATTCATTTCACCCATATTGTATTTTTTAATGACTTTTTATTATATTCTGTTAGTCACCATACAGTACATCCCTGGTTTCCGATGTAAAGTTCGATGATTCATTAGTTGCTATAACACCCAGGGCACCATGCAATATGTGCCCTCCTTACTACCCATCACCAGTCTATCCCATTCCCCCACCCCCCTCCCCTCTGAGGCCCTCAGTTTGTTTCTCATAGTCCATAGTCTCTCATGTTTCATTCCCCCTTCTGATTACCCCCCCTTTCTTTATCCCTTTCTTCCCCTACCGATCATCCTAGTTCTTATGTTCCATAGATGAGAGAAATCATATGATAATTGTCTTTCTCTGCTTGACTTATTTCACTTAGCATTATCTCCTCCAGTGCCGTCCATGTTGCAGCAAATGTTGAGAATTCGTTCTTTCTGATAGCTGAGTAATATTCCATTGTATATATGGACCACAGCTTCTTAATCCAGTCATCTGTTGAAGGGCATCTCGGCTCCTTCCATGATTTGGCTATTGTGGACAATGCAGCTATGAACATTGGGGTGCATATGGCCCTTCTCTTTACTACGTCTGTATCTTTGGGGTAAACACCCAGTAGTGCAATGGCTGGGTCATAGGGTAGTTCAATTTTTAACTTTTTAAGGGACCTCCACACTGTTTTCCAGAGTGGCTGTACCAACTTGCATTCCCACCAACAATGTAGGAGGGATCCCCTTTCTCCACATCCTCTCCAACAATTGTTGTTTCTTGCCTTGTCTATCTTTGCCATTCTAACTGGCGTAAGGTGGTATCTCAGTGTGGTTTTGATTTGAATTTCCCTGATGGCTAATGATTTTGAACATTTTTTCATGTGTCTGTTAGCCATATTGTATTTTTGGCTGTACGGAAGACAGAGTGAAAATGCCTTAGCGAACCCAACGAGTATGGTTCTGTCCTTAAAGAACATACAGGTTTGAGAATGGGTGTAAAATGTGTATCAAAATTATGTGTGATAAGTACTCTGGTAATGGGGAATCCTACAGTCTGGGACTCACCAGGTTAGTCTTGTTGAGATTTCCGGAATGGAATGGGGTTGGTCAGGAAGGGAGCAGGTGGAGCTGGGGTGGCCTGGAAGGGAGAGAGTAGCCTTTCGAAGAACTGGAAGAAGTTCGGTGCCACTGAAGTAGCAGGTGGGAAGGCGGTAGACTTAGGTGAGCCTGGGGAAGTAGGTCTGGGGCATGGAGAGCCTTACAAGACAGGTTAAGGAGTCTGGATGTTTTAATGAGGTCAGTGCCAAACTTTTGAAGTATTTTAAGCAAAGGAAAAGGATTCACATTTTAGAAAGATTACTCGGTCTCAGTTTGGAAAAAGGATTTGGAGTGAGGAAGAGACAGAAATATAACCAGTAAAATAAGGTAATCAATGTGATGGAGGTAAGAGCATATTCAAAATATTGAACAGTTCGTCCGATGACCATCAACCAATGGAACAGAAGCCTACTGGAGCAATCCTAAAGACCCCTTGCCATGCCGGCATCACCCCCAAGGGTCTCAGCAGAGGGCTGGGCTTCTGGATGGCAAGTGGAGGGGGGAGGCATGGGAGGGCCACTGGCGGTGAGCGTAGTGGCTTTTGACCAGTTAGCATGGATGTCAATATTTCAACCATTGGCACGGTTGTCCTGGTGCATCCCATTGCGAATGTCAATCTGAGTGAGGATAAAAGCAACGTGTTCCTGGAGCCGGGGGAAGACTCAGCAGGTTTCATACATTTCACCTATGAGCCAGTAACCAAAGCAAGGACCTTCCTATGCTCACTGTCTAAATACCTTGAATCTTGGAACTCCTGGTGAGACAATTAAGACATTGGAGAAGGATGTGTCGCACAGCAGAATGGGGACACTGCCACTTTAAAGGGGATGTGGTCTTACTGTGAACTGATGGTAGCCACAGCTGGAGAGCATGTCCAAAACTAGCTGCTGTGGCCATCCAGACTTTGTCTTGGATTCACCCTGACACCTCCCTCTCTGGAGATTCTAGACATCCTTTCCTTTGTCCTGACCCTGACCAGGTTCTTGGTGAATAAGGCCACTCTACTAACTCGCCTGATTCTTTCTTGATTCTTCTGGTTGTGGGTTTGTTTTTGTTTGTTTGTTTGTTTGTTCGTTTTTTCATTCTCTGCAAACACCGGACCTTCCCAGCTCCTTTTCAATCTCTGTGTCTTAGAGTTTCTTCTGTTTAATCTTCCAGCTCAGAGCATGACGCTCATACCCTGCCAGTGCCCCAGTTTTCTCTGGGGGAAGCTGCGCTCCAGGTAAACCCTAGGATTGAGTGTGGTGTTTGCTGCTTTACAAACGAAGATAATCAGATCAGCAAAGCAATTCATTCATTCATTGACTCACTGACTCATTCATTCATTCATTCATTCATTTCAAGTTTTCCTGCCAAGAAGCTTGTGGGACTCATCTCTTTTTCTGGAGCTCCGACACTCTACGTGGGACCTACCACTCACTCAGGAATGGCTGATGAGTAGTTGACTGTATGAATTCCTTGAGTTGCTACTGTGCTAGGGCTGCTGAGGATTCAAGGAAGAGAAAACTGCCCTTAGTGAACGTCAGTCTATGACATTCATTCATTGATTCATTCATCATCAAGCCTTTAGGGCTGACTGAGGGCCCCATTTGTGCCAGGCACAATGAACAAGGAGCACTTTCGGTTCTCAAGCAGATCATCATTAAAAAGAGGAGACAGTAAGGGAGCAATTACAGAGCCAGAGGTATCTTTAGCTGAAAGATTGTGTCGATTGTGTCATCCATGAAAAATGAAGACGGGAAATAAAACCAAAGTTTCTAAAGCTCTTTTAGTGCTAGGTATTGACTTTGGCAAGAGAATGGAGAGTGGGTGGTCCTACTTGAATTATGAGGCCCTAAACCCTCCACAAGGGTTTTCCAAATCCAGCTCACTTCAAAGGTTTGAGTCTAACGGGGGGAAAATGCACTTAGACGCCAACTGTGAGCCAGAGCTGAATTCATATGTGAGCCCTGCGCTCCGTAAAGAGCATTGCTGAGACCCTCAGGGGTCCAGGAAGGCAAGGCCTGGCCCAGGTTCACTACATCGGCCCTCCTCTGTCACCATACAAAGCTTAGAACAAGAGAAGGTGTTCCCTTCACACAGCCATGGCCGTACAGATGGAAATATGAAGCGTTCGAGCTCCATAAGCAGTCAGAAGGATCAAATCTCTGCATTCCTTCTTCATTTAAAAAATACTTGGTGAGCACCTGCGAGTACCACGTACTATGTTAGGAGCTCCATGCGTGGTGGTGAGATGGAGTCCTTGCTGTCATGAACTTCGCAGGCAGATGGGGCTTCCGGTGTATGCCAAGCAGAATTCTAAACAAAGCGCTTACAGATGTGGAAACCGAGGCACAAAAGTGAACGAACTTGCTGCAAGATCACAGAAACTATATATTGGTCTCCATGCCCATTAACTGGCACAGAGACCCTTATAATTTCCTAAGTGATAAGAACACCAGGAGCATCTTTTGTTCTATGGAGGTGACTCTGAGTGAGCTCCTGAAGGCCACTCACGGAGGCTGGTCACCAGAAAGGCCAAGTAATGATTACAAGCTTGGACTTTTCAGCCCCCCTAGAGAGGGGAAGATCATGCCTGCATGAGGAAGCCTCCATAAAACCCCCCAATTATAAGGTTCAGAAAGCTTTTGGGCTGGTAAACATATCCACACCAGTACGGTCATGTGCCCCAACTCCCATGCTCAGGACCCCCCCAGACCTCCTGTGTCCCTCTTCATCTGGAAGCTCCCTTGTATCCTTTATCATGTCCTTTAATAACCTGGAAAACTGAGTGTTTCCCTGAGTTCTGTGCACTGATCTACCTAGTTAACTGACCCCAAGGAGGGTGTCACGGGAACCCCGGACCCACAGCCAGGGGATCAGAAGCCCAGGTGACGAGCTGGCACCTGAGGTGGAGGGAAGGGGCAGTCTCGTGGGAGTGAGCCCCTCGCCCGTGGGATCTGTGCTGTCTCCGGGTGGGTAGAGTTAGAACTGGGTTGAATTGTAGGACACCCAGCCGGGGTCGCTGGCTGTGGGGGAAACCTGCACACATGGGGTGGCCAGAGGTACAAGGCTCTGGTGAGGAGTAAAGGAGACACGGAGGGAAGACACAGAAGGAGAAGTCCGGGTGCTTCCTTTCTCCGGCCAGGAAAAGAGGGCTGGATTTGAGAACTGTGTCTGCTGTGGCCCATCCCCAGCAGGCCGACAGCAAATGGTCTACACCTAAGGCCAAGAGCCACCTCAGTGAAAACTGGGGGTGGGGTGAACATGGCGGGAGAGAGGAGCCGGGGCAAGGGGAGAGCTGAGCATGGCTGGGGCAGGCTTCCACGAGGGGACCAGGAAGCTGGTCATGGGGGTGGAGTCCCCAGCAAGGGCAGAGGCTCCAAAGATGGAAAACGGGGTCAAGTTCAAGAGAGAGGAGCCCAGAGAAGGGCACGTGGGGGGAGGCTGGTGGTGCCTGGAAGCCTGGGCAGGTCACATGGGGCCTGCAGGTGAAACCAGGAGCCTGCAATCTGGACAGAGAGGAGTCACTGAAGCCTGAATCACCGGGGCCGCAAGCCTGGGCCTGATTCGTGCCCTCTGTTCAGGTGGGGACCCCCACCTGGAGAGGCGGAGACCACTGGTGTGAGGACAGAGCCTGGGTTCACACCCTGAAGGCCTCACCCATCCTCTCCCAGTCTTGCTTTCCTCCGCATACAAGGAAGAGATAATAATACCTCCCCTCTAAGGCTGCTGGGAGGATGGAAGGAGAAATGAAATGTGAAGTGCTTAAAACAGCGCCAGGCACGCCGTCAGCAGTCTGCAAATGTTAGCTCTCCTACCCGGTCCCCACCTTCGCTTCCTGCTAAATGCAGCTTACGGCAGCAGCCGGCCGCAGGCCCTGTAATTAGAAGTAACGCGCGCTCGGCCCAGGCAACTGGGAAAGCACGGAAAAGCACAAAGAAAGAGAAAAACAATTAGGCATGTTTACAGCACCAAGACAGAACCATCGCTAATACTTTGTGGTTTTGTCATTTCTCCTTGCGGATCGATGCAGCCTCGGACGAAGGGCAAAGATTTTAATCAAGTCTCTCTACGGTTCTGTAGTCTGCTTTTCCACGCGGCAGCTGTTACAGCTTGGGTTGTCTACAGACGGTTTGGGGGCGCACGGGATGTTTATTAGGGGTCAACACCTGCGGTGGGGGTGGGATTGGGCACAGCAGTCAAGGTTTACTGCCGGTGTGAAGTTTATGTGTATAAATACGGTGCGCGATGCACGCACACAGATACCTACATATGTGCGTACGTGGGGGGGGGATTCTGACAGGAAACACGAAATCTCTGGTTGAGAGAATAGACTGTTCTCCACTCACAGAGGATATTGGCACCAGTTCCCGCTCCCCAATCTCTCCTCCCCTCCCCAGCAGGACCATGTCACGAGAGCCCGTCGTTATGCCCGTGCATTCATCAGAACTGCTACCATCGACGGCAACTCCAAAATTACGATACTCAGAGCTTATAAGAAGGGCCTGGCACATCCGCCCATTCTCTCCTCTGGGAAAAGAAAGATCTTTACTCTGGGCTAGAACTATATGTTTCCGCAGAATGCAAGGCATCTCCAGGCTTTTTACCCAGAATGTGAACACGTGGCTTGAGGAGCTAAGTTTCTAAATCACTTTGGAACAATACACTATCTCTAAATTCCAAGGCATGTGAGCAATTCTTGGTTAAAAGTCAGCTTTTACCCGAGTTCGCCAGTGCTCTTGGCTCCAAAATCCCAGACTATGCAGGAAATATGCATGGAGAGCTGTCTCCCAGCAGCCTTGATGCATCCTGGCCAACCTCCTGGAGAGCTCTGGAGCATAAATGGTGCACCAGAATGTTCTGCACTGGGTAAAAATGGCCAGGCTTTTATATCCCTCCTTCAAACAGTCCCTGAACGTGGACCAGCCAAAAAGGAGGTGCCACTGGCCCAGCCTGCTCTCTGCAGTGGACGCAAACTCTGAAAGAGCAATGGAGCTGGTAGCAAGCCCTTCCTTGGACTTAGATCCGAGCGGTATGTCCTCACGTCTGCCCCTGCAACACTCTGTGAACACTTCTCACATCAGTGACTCTTAATGGTCACATGGCATTTCATTGTTTCAACTACCCTAACTGATGAAGACACACCCAGTACTGAGCATTAGGTCTGCTGCTGTTCTAAATCGTGCTGCCATGAATACCCTAGTAGATGGCATCTTTCTGTTCTTCCTTGAGTTTTTTCCTTGGGACAGATTCCTAAAGGTGGAATTCTAGACCAAGGTGTTTGGATATTTCTAAGGCTTCTGATACATACAACCAAACTGACCTCCATGAAGGCTGTGCTGACTTATCCCCTCCTGCAAGGACTGATCCTGCGCACTTCTCCTGAGTCCTGCTGACACTGATTATCATTACTCATTTATGTCATTGTATGCCCACTTCTGTTTTATTTGCATTTTTAAAATACTGTGGGTAAACATTTCTTCACATGCTGTTTGACCGTTTCGACTTCTCGGTTTCTGAACTGGGGTGTACATTCGGGCTTCGTTTTTCTAATGGAGCATTTTTCTTTTCTGTATTGATTTGAAAGACCTCTTAAGCCCATCAGCTCAGTCTCCTATCATCTAGGCTGCCATTATTTTTCCCAGTTTACTGTTTGCCTTTTTATCTTGTTTATAGTGTTTGGGGCATGCATCTGTTTTATAGTTCGTTAGAGCCAATTCTTCCGTCTTTGCCATCTTAGATTCTGTCCTTGTCATTATGTTTGCAAAACTTGATTTGCTTTATAATCTAGATGCAGGACCTTGATTTTTTCCTATTGCATTTGACCCAGTTAATTTCAGTTCACTGTTGCAGCCTGCCAGGATCTTTTAGAATCCTGATTATGTCACCCAGCATCTGAGCGCTCCCTCCCAGCTTTGAGGCCAATGCAAATTTGATCAGCGCTCTTTCTGTGACTTCATCCAAGTCGCCCATCACCACTTTTACATTTCTCTAATGATGTTCATTCAGCTTGTCTGAAACGGAGCCAAATAGGGGCCTTCTCTATCACCAATGCAGCAGCCAACTGGCACCGGGACACTGCCGTGGGGGAGGAGACTGTCTCTGCCAACTGGACGCATGGCCAGGTCCAAGATGCCTCTTTGGATCAGTGTTTTCGCAGCACCTGTCACCCTGAGAACCATCACCTCATGGTTGTAATCGTTTATTTAGATTTTCTCCACCCTCTGGCGTATCTTTTTTCTTTCTTAGCCAAGTGAACTCTTGTGGAATGACAAGGGACATAAATATGTAGAAAAAAAATCATGTATTAGATGACAATGATTTGGCATGGAATAGCAGTGCAAACTGTCCAGGATCACGTTAGAAATTCAATTCATTTCCTTGGAATAATGGACAAGACATTCAAGATTACCTGGTCACCAGCTTCCCACATGCACCCTAAGATCCTTCTTGCATCATGGGGGTTAATTATAACCAGCATTTATAGATACCATCTGGGGATCAGAAAGTTTTCTTACATAATCACTAGTCCTTTAAAACACACACACACATTGCAAGACGTGTATTGTTATCTCCCTTCAAATACAAGGAAATAGAGGCTTAGAGAACTCGAGATATTAATCGAAGATGACACAGTTTGAGCATGTTAGAGCCTAGATTTGAACTTGTATCTCATACCAAACTGCCTCCCTGGCTGATGCCAATGGTCCCACATTCTTTGAATGTCATCAGGAATGGGGACCTACACCTGAAGATGATTCCGGGAGTGCCCTAGGAGAGTAATCCTGGATATTGACCTAAATTTCCCTCTCTATGTCTTGTTCCCCTTGAAGACATGCAAAACTGATCTTCTCACCCTTCTCACCCAACATAGGTCTTCTAATAATCATATCCTCTTTGTCTCCTCTTCACATCTGTCGACCATTCCTCATGTGACAGTGCTGTGAGACCCTTCATCTGATCTTCCTCCAATTTATCCCTGTCCCCCATGTTGTCCACAGTTGAATGCCATGCTCCAAATGGGTTCTAATGACAATAGGACTTTCCCCCCGGTGACCCGCCTAATATGTTCTCTCCTTCTATTCCAGGAAGCCATGGGAAGAGGAAGAGCCTCCTTTCCTTGCTGCCCATCCCCTACTTTCTTTCACTCCATTTTCAGGGGAGGAGTCTTGGAGTAGATGTTTGCTTCTTATACTGACACTAGCCTGGCCTCTGAATCTTTTTTCTGCTGTATGACTTTTTCATACTTACTTTTATCCTTGCTTGACCAAACTTCTCTCACCTCCCGGCCAGCATCCTTTCTGGAATCCCTTCCTGTACTCCCTGAATATTCAGCTATGGATGTGCTGAATGTCCTCTTGATGCTCAGAAAGTGAGATGAGGGAAGCTCAGAGTTCCTGAGCAGGGCTCCTACGGTGGGGACCTTCTAACACAGAGCCAGCAGGGTCCTCTAGAGAGTGGCTGGGCAACGGCTGACTTCTCTCCTCTCACTGCATCTTGGAAGGAGTCAGGAAGGGGAGCTGGAAAGGTGACTCCAAAAAAGCAAGGAGGCAGGAGTAGGGCATAGTCGTTCCATGGTCCTGTCTCATTTCCTAGTTACAGAGCTATGTCTTTTCTTTGCAGCCTGAGCCTACGTGCTCATTTCCCTCATTCCTACCCTGAGGATAGTATTACCTTTCTCATGGGCTTATTGTGAAAATTAAATGATATAATGACTAGAAAGCGCTCAGAACAATAAGTGCCCTGCACATGGTGCTTATTATTACTTTCAGCCTAACACTAGATTTAATTATTTCGATGAACAAAGCACCAGGCAGTGTATGAGCGTAACATTCTTCCTTTCTCCCCTTTTTGCTTTAGAGCTTTCTCCTATGTCATCTCTTCTGAGGCTCATCACAACCCTGGAAGAGGGAGCACAGCAGGCCCTTACTGACCTTCTCATAATGAGGAGGCAATGAAGACTCGAACGAATGAAGGAATAGTGCAGGATGTGTCCACGATGCTCCACCACCACTTTCTCTCCCACTGTTCTGTTTTGATTTTAATAAAGTTTGTGCAAACAACAAGGATTGACTGAGTCTTAACTTCTGACAGCCCCTAGTTTCTTCTCATTCTTTCTTTGCCTCCCAGACAAAGACTCAGCATCGGTCCCCAGTTTGAGGCTGAGGCTTCTCCCGGTGCCTGAGCGGGTCATGAAAACAGCAGGACGTTACTTAGGTCCGTATGTTGTTTCCTAGTTTTGACTTCCAACAGCAACTCTGCCTTCACTCCAACTCTCAGCTCTGGATTCCCACCTCACAGGAAGAACTGCGAAGGATCTGGAATTTTACCCTACCTGAAATCTGACAGGTTAACCTACTACAATTCACGGATGCTGGCAGAAAATACGAAATTCCTGGTCGGATGCAAAGGACAGCTTATAACTCACAGCAGTGGCCATAGCCAGACNAGCTTGTGGGACTCATCTCTTTTTCTGGAGCTCCGACACTCTACGTGGGACCTACCACTCACTCAGGAATGGCTGATGAGTAGTTGACTGTATGAATTCCTTGAGTTGCTACTGTGCTAGGGCTGCTGAGGATTCAAGGAAGAGAAAACTGCCCTTAGTGAACGTCAGTCTATGACATTCATTCATTGATTCATTCATCATCAAGCCTTTAGGGCTGACTGAGGGCCCCATTTGTGCCAGGCACAATGAACAAGGAGCACTTTCGGTTCTCAAGCAGATCATCATTAAAAAGAGGAGACAGTAAGGGAGCAATTACAGAGCCAGAGGTATCTTTAGCTGAAAGATTGTGTCGATTGTGTCATCCATGAAAAATGAAGACGGGAAATAAAACCAAAGTTTCTAAAGCTCTTTTAGTGCTAGGTATTGACTTTGGCAAGAGAATGGAGAGTGGGTGGTCCTACTTGAATTATGAGGCCCTAAACCCTCCACAAGGGTTTTCCAAATCCAGCTCACTTCAAAGGTTTGAGTCTAACGGGGGGAAAATGCACTTAGACGCCAACTGTGAGCCAGAGCTGAATTCATATGTGAGCCCTGCGCTCCGTAAAGAGCATTGCTGAGACCCTCAGGGGTCCAGGAAGGCAAGGCCTGGCCCAGGTTCACTACATCGGCCCTCCTCTGTCACCATACAAAGCTTAGAACAAGAGAAGGTGTTCCCTTCACACAGCCATGGCCGTACAGATGGAAATATGAAGCGTTCGAGCTCCATAAGCAGTCAGAAGGATCAAATCTCTGCATTCCTTCTTCATTTAAAAAATACTTGGTGAGCACCTGCGAGTACCACGTCCTATGTTAGGAGCTCCATGCGTGGTGGTGAGATGGAGTCCTTGCTGTCATGAACTTCGCAGGCAGATGGGGCTTCCGGTGTATGCCAAGCAGAATTCTAAACAAAGCGCTTACAGATGTGGAAACCGAGGCACAAAAGTGAACGAACTTGCTGCAAGATCACAGAAACTATATATTGGTCTCCATGCCCATTAACTGGCACAGAGACCCTTATAATTTCCTAAGTGATAAGAACACCAGGAGCATCTTTTGTTCTATGGAGGTGACTCTGAGTGAGCTCCTGAAGGCCACTCACGGAGGCTGGTCACCAGAAAGGCCAAGTAATGATTACAAGCTTGGACTTTTCAGCCCCCCTAGAGAGGGGAAGATCATGCCTGCATGAGGAAGCCTCCATAAAACCCCCCAATTATAAGGTTCAGAAAGCTTTTGGGCTGGTAAACATATCCACACCAGTACGGTCATGTGCCCCAACTCCCATGCTCAGGACCCCCCCAGACCTCCTGTGTCCCTCTTCATCTGGAAGCTCCCTTGTATCCTTTATCATGTCCTTTAATAACCTGGAAAACTGAGTGTTTCCCTGAGTTCTGTGCACTGATCTACCTAGTTAACTGACCCCAAGGAGGGTGTCACGGGAACCCCGGACCCACAGCCAGGGGATCAGAAGCCCAGGTGACGAGCTGGCACCTGAGGTGGAGGGAAGGGGCAGTCTCGTGGGAGTGAGCCCCTCGCCCGTGGGATCTGTGCTGTCTCCGGGTGGGTAGAGTTAGAACTGGGTTGAATTGTAGGACACCCAGCCGGGGTCGCTGGCTGTGGGGGAAACCTGCACACATGGGGTGGCCAGAGGTACAAGGCTCTGGTGAGGAGTAAAGGAGACACGGAGGGAAGACACAGAAGGAGAAGTCCGGGTGCTTCCTTTCTCCGGCCAGGAAAAGAGGGCTGGATTTGAGAACTGTGTCTGCTGTGGCCCATCCCCAGCAGGCCGACAGCAAATGGTCTACACCTAAGGCCAAGAGCCACCTCAGTGAAAACTGGGGGTGGGGTGAACATGGCGGGAGAGAGGAGCCGGGGCAAGGGGAGAGCTGAGCATGGCTGGGGCAGGCTTCCACGAGGGGACCAGGAAGCTGGTCATGGGGGTGGAGTCCCCAGCAAGGGCAGAGGCTCCAAAGATGGAAAACGGGGTCAAGTTCAAGAGAGAGGAGCCCAGAGAAGGGCACGTGGGGGGAGGCTGGTGGTGCCTGGAAGCCTGGGCAGGTCACATGGGGCCTGCAGGTGAAACCAGGAGCCTGCAATCTGGACAGAGAGGAGTCACTGAAGCCTGAATCACCGGGGCCGCAAGCCTGGGCCTGATTCGTGCCCTCTGTTCAGGTGGGGACCCCCACCTGGAGAGGCGGAGACCACTGGTGTGAGGACAGAGCCTGGGTTCACACCCTGAAGGCCTCACCCATCCTCTCCCAGTCTTGCTTTCCTCCGCATACAAGGAAGAGATAATAATACCTCCCCTCTAAGGCTGCTGGGAGGATGGAAGGAGAAATGAAATGTGAAGTGCTTAAAACAGCGCCAGGCACGCCGTCAGCAGTCTGCAAATGTTAGCTCTCCTACCCGGTCCCCACCTTCGCTTCCTGCTAAATGCAGCTTACGGCAGCAGCCGGCCGCAGGCCCTGTAATTAGAAGTAACGCGCGCTCGGCCCAGGCAACTGGGAAAGCACGGAAAAGCACAAAGAAAGAGAAAAACAATTAGGCATGTTTACAGCACCAAGACAGAACCATCGCTAATACTTTGTGGTTTTGTCATTTCTCCTTGCGGATCGATGCAGCCTCGGACGAAGGGCAAAGATTTTAATCAAGTCTCTCTACGGTTCTGTAGTCTGCTTTTCCACGCGGCAGCTGTTACAGCTTGGGTTGTCTACAGACGGTTTGGGGGCGCACGGGATGTTTATTAGGGGTCAACACCTGCGGTGGGGGTGGGATTGGGCACAGCAGTCAAGGTTTACTGCCGGTGTGAAGTTTATGTGTATAAATACGGTGCGCGATGCACGCACACAGATACCTACATATGTGCGTACGTGGGGGGGGGATTCTGACAGGAAACACGAAATCTCTGGTTGAGAGAATAGACTGTTCTCCACTCACAGAGGATATTGGCACCAGTTCCCGCTCCCCAATCTCTCCTCCCCTCCCCAGCAGGACCATGTCACGAGAGCCCGTCGTTATGCCCGTGCATTCATCAGAACTGCTACCATCGACGGCAACTCCAAAATTACGATACTCAGAGCTTATAAGAAGGGCCTGGCACATCCGCCCATTCTCTCCTCTGGGAAAAGAAAGATCTTTACTCTGGGCTAGAACTATATGTTTCCGCAGAATGCAAGGCATCTCCAGGCTTTTTACCCAGAATGTGAACACGTGGCTTGAGGAGCTAAGTTTCTAAATCACTTTGGAACAATACACTATCTCTAAATTCCAAGGCATGTGAGCAATTCTTGGTTAAAAGTCAGCTTTTACCCGAGTTCGCCAGTGCTCTTGGCTCCAAAATCCCAGACTATGCAGGAAATATGCATGGAGAGCTGTCTCCCAGCAGCCTTGATGCAACCTGGCCAACCTCCTGGAGAGCTCTGGAGCATAAATGGTGCACCAGAATGTTCTGCACTGGGTAAAAATGGCCAGGCTTTTATATCCCTCCTTCAAACAGCCCCTGAACGTGGACCAGCCAAAAAGGAGGTGCCACTGGCCCAGCCTGCTCTCTGCAGTGGACGCAAACTCTGAAAGAGCAATGGAGCTGGTAGCAAGCCCTTCCTTGGACTTAGATCCGAGCGGTATGTCCTCACGTCTGCCCCTGCAACACTCTGTGAACACTTCTCACATCAGTGACTCTTAATGGTCACATGGCATTTCATTGTTTCAACTACCCTAACTGATGAAGACACACCCAGTACTGAGCATTAGGTCTGCTGCTGTTCTAAATCGTGCTGCCATGAATACCCTAGTAGATGGCATCTTTCTGTTCTTCCTTGAGTTTTTTCCTTGGGACAGATTCCTAAAGGTGGAATTCTAGACCAAGGTGTTTGGATATTTCTAAGGCTTCTGATACATACAACCAAACTGACCTCCATGAAGGCTGTGCTGACTTATCCCCTCCTGCAAGGACTGATCCTGCGCACTTCTCCTGAGTCCTGCTGACACTGATTATCATTACTCATTTATGTCATTGTATGCCCACTTCTGTTTTATTTGCATTTTTAAAATACTGTGGGTAAACGTTTCTTCACATGCTGTTTGACCGTTTCGACTTCTCGGTTTCTGAACTGGGGTGTACATTCGGGCTTCGTTTTTCTAATGGAGCATTTTTCTTTTCTGTATTGATTTGAAAGACCTCTTAAGCCCATCAGCTCAGTCTCCTATCATCTAGGCTGCCATTATTTTTCCCAGTTTACTGTTTGCCTTTTTATCTTGTTTATAGTGTTTGGGGCATGCATCTGTTTTATAGATCGTTAGAGCCAATTCTTCCGTCTTTGCCATCTTAGACTGTCCTTGTCATTATGTTTGCAAAACTTCATTTGCTTTATAATCTAGATGCAGGACCTTGATTTTTTCCTATTGCATTTGACCCAGTTAATTTCAGTTCACTGTTGCAGCCTGCCAGGATCTTTTAGAATCCTGATTATGTCACCCAGCATCTGAGCGCTCCCTCCCAGCTTTGAGGCCAATGCAAATTTGATCAGCGCTCTTTCTGTGACTTCATCCAAGTCGCCCATCACCACTTTTACATTTCTCTAATGATGTTCATTCAACTTGTCTGAAACGGAGCCAAATAGGGGCCTTCTCTATCACCAATGCAGCAGCCAACTGGCACCGGGACACTGCCGTGGGGGAGGAGACTGTCTCTGCCAACTGGACGCATGGCCAGGTCCAAGATGCCTCTTTGGATCAGTGTTTTCGCAGCACCTGTCACCCTGAGAACCATCACCTCATGGTTGTAATCGTTTATTTAGATTTTCTCCACCCTCTGGCGTATCTTTTTTCTTTCTTAGCCAAGTGAACTCTTGTGGAATGACAAGGGACATAAATATGTAGAAAAAAAATCATGTATTAGATGACAATGATTTGGCATGGAATAGCAGTGCAAACTGTCCAGGATCACGTTAGAAATTCAATTCATTTCCTTGGAATAATGGACAAGACATTCAAGATTACCTGGTCACCAGCTTCCCACATGCACCCTAAGATCCTTCTTGCATCATGGGGGTTAATTATAACCAGCATTTATAGATACCATCTGGGGATCAGAAAGTTTTCTTACATAATCACTAGTCCTTTAAAACACACACACACATTGCAAGACGTGTATTGTTATCTCCCTTCAAATACAAGGAAATAGAGGCTTAGAGAACTCGAGATATTAATCGAAGATGACACAGTTTGAGCATGTTAGAGCCTAGATTTGAACTTGTATCTCATACCAAACTGCCTCCCTGGCTGATGCCAATGGTCCCACATTCTTTGAATGTCATCAGGAATGGGGACCTACACCTGAAGATGATTCCGGGAGTGCCCTAGGAGAGTAATCCTGGATATTGACCTAAATTTCCCTCTCTATGTCTTGTTCCCCTTGAAGACATGCAAAACTGATCTTCTCACCCTTCTCACCCAACATAGGTCTTCTAATAATCATATCCTCTTTGTCTCCTCTTCACATCTGTCGACCATTCCTCATGTGACAGTGCTGTGAGACCCTTCATCTGATCTTCCTCCAATTTATCCCTGTCCCCCATGTTGTTCACAGTTGAATGCCATGCTCCAAATGGGTTCTAATGACAATAGGACTTTCCCCCCGGTGACCCGCCTAATATGTTCTCTCCTTCTATTCCAGGAAGCCATGGGAAGAGGAAGAGCCTCCTTTCCTTGCTGCCCATCCCCTACTTTCTTTCACTCCATTTTCAGGGGAGGAGTCTTGGAGTAGATGTTTGCTTCTTATACTGACACTAGCCTGGCCTCTGAATCTTTTTTCTGCTGTATGACTTTTTCATACTTACTTTTATCCTTGCTTGACCAAACTTCTCTCACCTCCCGGCCAGCATCCTTTCTGGAATCCCTTCCTGTACTCCCTGAATATTCAGCTATGGATGTGCTGAATGTCCTCTTGATGCTCAGAAAGTGAGATGAGGGAAGCTCAGAGTTCCTGAGCAGGGCTCCTACGGTGGGGACCTTCTAACACAGAGCCAGCAGGGTCCTCTAGAGAGTGGCTGGGCAACGGCTGACTTCTCTCCTCTCACTGCATCTTGGAAGGAGTCAGGAAGGGGAGCTGGAAAGGTGACTCCAAAAAAGCAAGGAGGCAGGAGTAGGGCATAGTTGTTCCATGGTCCTGTCTCATTTCCTAGTTACAGAACTATGTCTTTTCTTTGCAGCCTGAGCCCACGTGCTCATTTCCCTCATTCCTACCCTGAGGATAGTATTACCTTTCTCATGGGCTTATTGTGAAAATTAAATGATATAATGACTAGAAAGTGCTCAGAACAATAAGTGCCCTGCACATGGTGCTTATTATTACTTTCAGCCTAACACTAGATTTAATTATTTCGATGAACAAAGCACCAGGCAGTGTATGAGCGTAACATTCTTCCTTTCTCCCCTTTTTGCTTTAGAGCTTTCTCCTATGTCATCTCTTCTGAGGCTCATCACAACCCTGGAAGAGGGAGCACAGCAGGCCCTTACTGACCTTCTCATAATGAGGAGGCAATGAAGACTCGAACGAATGAAGGAATAGTGCAGGATGTGTCCACGATGCTCCACCACCACTTTCTCTCCCACTGTTCTGTTTTGATTTTAATAAAGTTTGTGCAAACAACAAGGATTGACTGAGTCTTAACTTCTGACAGCCCCTAGTTTCTTCTCATTCTTTCTTTGCCTCCCAGACAAAGACTCAGCATCGGTCCCCAGTTTGAGGCTGAGGCTTCTCCCGGTGCCTGAGCGGGTCATGAAAACAGCAGGACGTTACTTAGGTCCGTATGTTGTTTCCTAGTTTTGACTTCCAACAGCAGCTCTGCATTCACTCCAACTCTCAGCTCTGGATTCCCACCTCACAGGAAGAACTGCGAAGGATCTGGAATTTTACCCTACCTGAAATCTGACAGGTTAACCTACTACAATTCACGGATGCTGGCAGAAAATACGAAATTCCTGGTCGGATGCAAAGGACAGCTTATAACTCACAGCAGTGGCCATAGCCAGACTATCATCCTCAGTGCCGAAGTCCGGAACCCCAGTTCCCACAGGGCAATGCAGTGAGGGCCAGGTAACTTCTGCACACCCAGGGCGTTGCATTAGGTGACAGGAATGCCAAGTTTAAGAAACTCTAATCTTTTAAAGGAGATCAGCAAATTCGCCCAAATTTGCCCTAGAGAGAGACATTACTGGTCAACAAACAGATATGCCCTCTGCCCGAGAAGGAGACAGTATCTCTACATTCCAAAGCTATTTGTTATACAAACATCCTTGGAGAGATAACTGGCAACAAATGCCCTCGGGGCCTCTGACCGCAAGATGTGCAGAAACTTGAAAGACCTTTGGAAAACTGACTCCTATTGCCTAGTCCCCCACCTCTGTGGTCTGTCCAGTGATTCTAGTCATGAGTTCTGGGACACTCTCAATAGCCATGTCCTTCCTGGGCTCATCAGGGTGACGTTATGAAGTCAAAAGCCAGGAGATTTTTGGAAGACAAATATGCCTTCTGCTGTGTCCTGGCACCATGGACACAGGCAACATGCCTGGCTGCTGGGGGAAAGATGAAGTGTGATACAGAGTTCTGAAACCAGTATGGATGGGAGTATGAAATCGGAGATGGATTGGAGGAGACACTGGAATGATTTGTATAATGACATCCTAACCCATTTCTCTGATGATGAAAGTTAATGAGTCCCTAATAATGAATGTTAATGAACCACAAGGATCATTAACCAATGTTGAGCAGGTGACCAGTGTGGGTTTTCATGATGTTTGTGTTTTTCGCTTAAAGTTTATGGATACAGGTGGGCAAGAACAGAGCTGGCTCAGATCCCAGGAAAATTCACACCAGTTGAGCTGACCTCTTGTTTCCATGGCTCATCGAAACTTCCCTCCATTCTTTTACCCATTAGATGAAGATGTATTGTAGTGTTTCCTATGTGCTGAGTTTTTAAGCTGAAATACTGAATGCCAAGATGCAGACAGTTCAACCTGTTAGTCTTCCTGCACTGAAATGACCTGGCATGACGTCCCTACTGCTCTGCCAGAGCTTTGCATGCACATACACCCTGTTCTCTAGCAATTCCACGTCTAGCGATTTATCCTACGGAAAGAATGAGGGATTAACAAAATGGCTTTTCTGAGGATTAAATAAACTAATACAAACAAAGTGCTAAGAACAGTCTCTGGCTCAGTATGTTTCATTTAAATATTCAGTTCAGTTTCACTTATACATGAATAGAAGTTAGATAACCTAAATATCTAACAATAAAGGATTTTTTTAAATCATAAAATTCACTTAAAATGAAGTATAATATGGATATTAAAATCATACTGTACTGGGTTCTGCTTATGTTTGGAAAGTAGAAGGTCATGAAAGACTATTGCAGTGGCTATAACAATAAGCACTGATAAACTTAAAAAACAAAACAAAAAACCAGAAATATCTAAGAATAAATTAACTTATCTGATGACCCCTACCTACACTGAAAACTACGAAACATTGCTGAGATTAATTACAGACAAAAAAGAGATTAAAAAGGATATATTGTGTTAATGTACTAAAATATTTACTTTTGTTAAGATGTAAATTCTCCCCAAAGTGATCTATAGATTCTATGACCTTCCAACCAAAATCTCAAAAGGTAAACAATTAATAAGCTGATTCTAAAATATAGATGGAAATGGAAAGAACCTAGAACAGCCAAGATAATCTTAAGAAGAACAGAGTTGGAGGAGGACTCACATTAACATATTTCAAGCTGTACTATAAAGCTGCAGGAATTAAGACAATGGTTATTATGAGTAGACAAATAAATCCATGGAAATGAATAGAGAGTCCAGAAATAGGTCAACATATATCTGATGACTGGTACTTTGACAAAGGCACCGCTACAAACCAAGAGAGAAAGGAAAGCCTTTTCAATAAATAGCACTGGAACAACTGAATATATGTGTGCAATCAATGAGCCTTGATCCCTGTCTCATATCATAAACAAATATTAATTCAAGATGAATCATAGACTTATATGTGGAAACTAAATCATGAAGCTCCTTCATGAAAACACGAGAAAATGTCTTCTTAAACTTGGGGGTAAACGAAGATATCTTCAGCTGTAAAGGAAATCACCAGGAAAACTTGATAAGTAGGACTTCATCAAAATTAAAACTCTGTTCATCTAAAGACATTGGTAAGGAAGTAATAAGGCAAGCTAAAGACCAGGAGAAAATATTCATAATATATGTATATTCTGAAGAGCTTATATCCAGAATATAGTAAGAATTGTTACAAATTATGGTAGTAAGAGACAGAGGTCCCAATTTTTAAAATGAGCAAAGAGGGCACTTGGGTAGTTCAGTAGGTTAAGCGTCTGCCTTCAGCTCAGGTCATGATCCCAGGGTTCTGGGATCGAGCCCCACATTGGGCTCCCTGCTCAGTAGGGAATCTGCTTGTCCCTCTGCCTCTCCCCCTGCTTATGCTGTCTCTCTCTCTGTCAAATAAATAAATAACATCTTTTAAAATTAATTGATTAAATGGGCAAAAGACTTGAACAGGCACTTCATGAAAGAAGATAGTTTAGTAACCAGTAAGCATCTGAAAAGATACTTAATTTCATTGTAGCTAAAGAAATGGAAATTGAAAACCGTAATTAAAGAATACCCACCAAACACCTGAAATTAAAAAGACTAACAAAACCATGTTGGCAAGCATGTGGGTAAAGGTGGAAATCCTCATACTGATGGGAGTATAAATTGAGAGAACCACTTAGGAAAAATGTTTGTCAGTTTCCAAAGAACTGAAACATACACCTACCCTATGGCACAGCAACCCAAAAGTATGTATACTTGACTGCATTTGTCCACAAAAAGATTTGTACAGAGTTCATAGTCCACGTTATGGACTGAATGTGTTCCCCCAAAATTCGTATGTTGAAACCTTACCCCCCCTAGTGTGATGGAATTAGGAGATGGGGCCTTTGGGAGGTGATTAGATTTGATGAATCATGAGGGTGGGGGCCTCATGATGGAATTAGTGCCTTTATAAGAGTCAGGAGAGAGCTTGCTTCCTTTCTCTGCTCCCTACAATGTGAGGCTACAACAAGAAGTTGGCAGTCTGCAACTAGGAAAAATGCATCAGTTCTTGTATTTATTTTTTTTAAGATTTATTTTCTCATTTTGAGAAAGAGTGAGCTCACGCACCGGGACAGGATGGGGGCGGGGACAGAGGGACAGAATCTCCAGCAGACTCCCTGCTGAGTGTGGAGCCCCACCTGGGGCTCAATCTCACGACCCTGAGATCGTGATGTAAGCCCAAATCAAGAGGCAGACACTCAACCGACTGAGTCACCCACATGCCCCGCATTAAATTTTTTTTAAAGGGCACTGGATGCATGCAACAAGATTAATCTCGAAAACATCATGTTGAGCAAAAGAAGGGAGACACTCAAGAGTATATACGATGTGTTTCCATTTAAATGAAGTGGAAGGATAGGGAAGAATAGTGATAGAAACCAAAATATTAGTTAAGGTGGGGGCCAGGGGGCAAGGAGTAGATTAACCAGAAAGCGGCATGAGGAAGTTTTCTAGGGTGATAGAAATGTTCTATATCTTGAAATGACTTGTAGACACACACATATATATATAGCTATAAGGTAAAGATTTGTGCATTTTACTGTATGTAAATCATATGTCAATAAAGTGCTGAAAAAGAGCGTGCAGTTATGGCACGGGAACATGCGTGTCACATATTATCAAATAAAAAAGAAAGCTCCTGCATACTAGTACACGGTGTGATTTCAATTTTGTAAAACCCCCAAAGAAAACCTAACATGCCTATATGTGTATGTAGCAGGATGAGGGTTTCCTTTTTCCTCTTCCAGATCTTTTGCTTTGCTTCCTCATCACCTTTGGTAACTCAGTGAGGAGACAGGATATTTTATTAACACAAGAACATCTCAACGTGATGCTCTAAGAGGGATTTCTGATGCCACAGAGAACAGTTGGCCCCTCTAGCCATTTCTACCTTAAAGATCTGAAAGGAAGAGAGAAGAGAAGGTGAAGAGAGAGAGGAGAAACAATGGGGACCAGTAGGGAGAGGGGACTGCAGCAAAAAGAGGGCTCCTGGCCCCTGGTCCCCTTCCAAGCCAGACTGCACAGATTACAAAATGACATCTGGCAAAGAGTCACCAATGCCCCGTCTTCTGGACTCCACATTTGTTTCCGATGGGTTACTGCTTCAACTATTTTTCTTGCTAGTAGTGAACTGTCCCTGCAGACCTTTCCAGAAATTTTATGAATAACTGAAGAATAACAAAAGCAGGGGAAATGTCTGGAAATTCGGGGACCAACCTACTGTTAAAAATAGGACAACAGGGGAGCCTGGGTAGCTCAGTCAGTTCAGCATCTGCCTCTTGATCTCAACTCAGGTCTTGATCCCAAGGTCGTGGGTTCAAACCCCACTTTGGGCTCCATGCTGGTCATGGAGCCTACTTAAAAAAAAAAAACAAAATAAAAACAGGACAACAGAACTTCCAGTTATAAAACAGATAAATCACAGGGATGTAAAGTACAGCGTAGGGAATATAGCCAATAATATTTTAATAATTCTGGAAGGTGACAGATGGTAAGTACACTTATTGGAGTGAGCATTGCATAGCGTATAGAATTGTCAAATCACTATGCTGTACACCTGAAACTAATACAGCATTGTACGTCAACTGTATTTCAATTAAAATAAACAAACAAATAATAAAACAACAGGCCCAAAATGCAGTCACTTGTGCTAAGCCTCACATCACCAAACTGACAGTTAACTTAATTACAGTTTTTGCTCTCCCAGAGATAAAATCTGAAACCAGCACTATTAGGTGGTCTGAATGATAAACCCCGGCTCTCCCCTTAATTTAGGAAGGTAACCTTGCAATGATCAACCCACTTTTCTGCCTAGTATAACTTCCTCGTTCCCGCTCCCATCTGCCTATAAAAAAACCTTTCATTTTGTACAGCTCCTCGGAGCTCCTTTCTGTCTGCTAGATTGAATGTTGCCCAATACAGGAATCATTGACCAAAGCCAATAAGATCTTTTCAATTTACTCAGTTAAATTTTTTTTAACACGATCAGTAGTTGCCCCATTTTTGAACCACACCGTAAGAGCCTGCGCCGTGAGCACGCTGCAGGGAGGCAGGAGGAGCCGAGTGCTGACCTCAGTAACTCTGGCTTGCTTCTCACTCTTCACCGACTGCCCTTTTAACAACAGCCCAAGAAGATGATATCAAGAGGGCTTCTCATACTGTAATGTGAGTACAAATCAAGTGAGGATCGTGTTAAAATGCAGATTCGGATTAAGTAGAGCTGGGATGAGGCCTGAGATTCTGCATTTCCGATAAGCTCCGAGGTGATAGCAAAGCTGCTGGCACCTGGGCCATCCTTGGAGCAGCCAGGCTAGACCAGACCAGAGGTTCCCCACTCTGGCTTCGTGTTAGAATCACCTGGACACTTTTAAAAACTGATGCCGTAGACTCCCTTAATTTGAGGATCTAATTACAGAGCGTATATTTAGATCTGACATAGGATTTGTAACCATAATATATAATGAACTCCTACAACTCCATAATTAGAAGACAGACACACCAATTTTTTATAAAGATTATATTTATTTATTTGACAGAGAGATAGAGAGAGCCAGAGAGCACAAGCAAGGGGAGTGGCAGAGGGAGAAGGAGAAGCAAGCTCCCTGCTTGCTTCTCCAGGACCCCGGGATCATGACCTGAGCTGAAGGCAGACACTCAACCAACTGAGCCACCCAGGTGCCACATCACACCAATTTTTTAAATGGGCAAAAGACTAGTTAGGAAAAGCGCACTTGCAGGTCCAGGTCTGAAGAGGTCATCTATAATCTGAATCTGTAATCCAAGCCCCAGGAAGATCCAGCAGCAGGAAGACTAGGGAAATGATATTTTCAGCAGAGGGAAGGAGCCGAAGAGGGGAATGAGTTTGGTGTGTTAGCAGAGAGGGAGGAGATGGCATGAGACCAGTTAGGGGTTTGTAACCCAGAATGCAAGGGATCAGAACACAATCTGATGTGTCTTTGTAAACCATCATTCTCTCTGCTGTGCAGAGAATAGAAGAGTTAGGAGTGGAGAAAGGGGATGGTTTGAAAAGCTATAAGAGGAGAACACATGAGAGGGTCTGTAGCTTGGGTTCAGTGGAGTGGAAGGAAGATGAATGTGCAGAGGTTGGTGGGATACCCAGTTACACAGGTCTGGGCTGGGCACAGAGTAAGCCATTGGACACTGTCTCATTCACTCATTCTTCCAACAGCTACAAAGTTCTTGCTCTGTTCCAGGCACAGATGTAGGAGCTGGTGACATGGCGGTTAACCAGGCAGTTGTTGTCCTTGCTCCGATTGAGTTTCCATCAGGAAATAGATAACTAAGCAGAGTCTAGATAGTTTTATATTAAACAACTTATTATACAAAAAATGATTGGATGCCCTTTGTGGTAAATGCTAGCACATTCAGAAGTACACAGCGTGAATAAGGGATCTGGTCTACTCTAGGATGTCAGGGAAGGCCTTTGTTGCCCAAAGTGTGGCTTTCAACTGAGCGGGGTAAAAATTAATCAGGTGAGAAAGATGGGACAGAGGGCCCAGTATGTACCAAGTCCCTGAAATGGGATTCAGCATCCCTTGTTTCAGGACCTAAGATAAGGGCAGAGAATGAAGGGGAGAACCCACTTGAGAGTGGATGACATTCCCCAAGGAAACATGTCAATTGAGAAGAGGAAAAATAATTTTTTTGGTATTGTATCATGAACAAAATCAACAATTAGGAGATCTGTATAACTCAGTGAGCAAATATTCTCCAAATAACCAGTGCATGTTGTTCAAAACCATGCTCGTAAAACATCCATTCAAAATATGAGATAGACCAGTAGATTTCAGTGGAACAGAACACGAAAAAGATTTTAACTGCAAGGTAGCTGAGTTTTCTGTGTTCTTTGAGCACTGGTGAGGATATGGCTTTAAATTGTTGAATCTGGGCAATGCTTAATTAACTGTCCCAAATTTTATACTATGTTTAGGGCCAAGATGGCAATTTTGGAGGGGCTAAATTTGGATCCACTAAATTTCTTCACAAACTCAAGAGTCAAGCTCTGTGATGCAGTCCCAAGTAGAATCCAGACGGTTTAATTATATATGAGGGATAAACCTGTCCTTCGAGGTCATTTTTTGGGCCAAAGCAACTCTATGGTGAGGTCCCACTGAAAGAGTCACTGGGGTGTAGGACTGTGCCAGAGACACCAGGATGGATGTACCAGTTGTTAATGGCTAGCATCTGTTCCAACTGGTAAGAATCACAGTCGTGTAGGTTTTATTCATTTTCAGTCAATGACTATTTACTAGTATGTGCCAGGAAAGGACAGATTTGCTATGAAGTAATCAAGCGTAACCTTTGGGGCTCCTCACTTGTTGGGGCCCCTCCAAAGATTCATACAGTCATTGGCATTTATGAAATACACCAAGTACGATGTTTTATCCATGATTGGTTAAGACCACTGTCTCTCCAATCTAGCCTTCTCTCCTTCATACTTTCCCTCATGTTGTTTGATGTGGGAATAGTTGCGTCATTTGGGGAATTCAGCTTAAGATGTGGATGCATTCAGTGTGAGCTTAGCGGGATATATTTATGTGGTTGCAGTCACTTCCATGGGTGATTACATTATTGTTAGCTGTGCTGTAAAGGAATGACTTTCGGAAACACTCTTACTGCCCACTATGCCAACCCACCAAGAATCATGAGACAAATAATGTCCGGAACCAGAAATTGTTGATTGAGAAACAAATCCATCTTTAAGACAGGATGATCTTTCCCATACCCTATAATTTTGGTGCCAGTCATCGAGATATGGTGCCTGGCATCAAAAGCATGGAATATTGAATTAAAAAAAAACAGGTGCAAAAGGACTTTGTGGAAAATCCTTCCTAATTTTATAGCTCACACACAAAAGAAATTTGATTGAGCTTTTCCCAACTTTGAAATTGCCAGTAGCGACTTGTGAAGCTGGAAGGAACTTTCCTGACATACCATCAATAATAAAGCAAATTTCAATCAACCACACCAGAAAAAGACTGAATTGTCTTTATGTTCTCCATATAAAAAATATTACAGATTTCCCTGTTTCCATGAGCTACTGAGAAATATGCTGAAGTCTCTCACTCTGGCAGCAAATTGGTGTATTTTTCCTTGCAGTCTCATCAAATTTAACTTTTTATGTAGTTGAGACAATGTTAGTAAGTATATACAAATTTGGAACTGTTGTATCTTCCTGGAAATTTGAACCTATTTTTATTCCAAAATGTCCCTTTTTACATCTTGAAATTCTTGGCCTTGAAGCTGTTCAGTCTGATATAAATATGAGGACACCACCTTTCTTTTCAGTTTTCATTCTTTTGTTATAATTGCTCTATGGAAAGCCTTATGTTTTAGATAACGACTCTTTTAACAATCATATGCTTGAGGCTTTTTAAAAAATCCATTCTGACAATCTACAATCTATGCTTTTTTGTTTGTTTTTTTGTTTTTTTAAAGATTTTATTTATTAATTTGACAGAGAGAGAGACAGCCAGCGAGAGAGGGAACACAAGCAGGGGGAGTGGGAGAGGGAGAAGCAGGCTCCCAGCAGAGCAGGACCCTGGGATCACACCCTGAGCCAAAGGCAGATGCTTAATGACTGAGCCACCCAGGTGCCCCTACAATCTATGTTTTTTAAAGGAACATTTATTCTATTGACATTTAGTGCGATTAGCCATACATTCGGGCTTTAACTTACCATCTTAGTACTTTCTATTCATTTACCTGTTATATTCTCTTTTTATTTTTCATTCTTACCTTCATTAGGATTACTAAAAATGTTTTATTATCTCATATCCTTATATCCTTCATATCCCCATCTATGAGCTTGGAAGTTATATTTGCTTTCATAGGTATTTCAGCAGTTATTCCAGTGATTCCAATATGCATCCCTGATTTATCCAAGTCAAATATTATGCATTTCCTGGACAGTACAAAGTTCTTGTTCTATCTACATTGTTACTGTGTATTTTAAATATGTGTATATACATAATTTTAATTACACATAGAAGGGGTAATTTTCCTTTTATCTGAAGAATACTTTTTCACATTTCTTTTAGTGTGAGTGCTACAGTCTCTCAATTTTTCTGAAAATGTCTTTATTTTGCCTTCATGGCTACGAGATATTTTCAATGGGTATAATAGTCTGGGTTGGCAGATTGACAATTTTTTCAGCACTTATAAGCTCTCAATTCTTTGTATCTAGCTTTATTGTTTCTGTTGATAAGTCAGTCGTCAGTCTTATTTTTGCTCCCTTGAAGGTTACATGGTCTTTTGTCCAGCTGCCTTTAAGATGTCATCTTTCATTTGATTTTGAGCAATATTGCTGTCTGGTATCTGAGTGTATTTTCCTTGGTATCTATCCTGTTTAGGTTTGTGGAGCTTCTTGACTCCATGGTCTGATGTCTTCCATAAATTTGAAATATCCATCATTGTTTCTTCAAATATCATACCCTGTTCTTTGTTTGAACTTGGGCTCCAATTTTGTATCAGTTAGTTCTCACAAAGTTTCATTTATATGTCTTCCAATTTTTTTCATCCTTGCTTCCTCTCATTTCATCCTGAATATTTTCTTCTGAGCAATCTTCTAGGTTTCTATTTCTCTCTTTAGTTGCTGAATGTACTGCTTAGCACTTTGCACAGAGTTCTTAATTTTATTTGTTGAATTTTCCAGTTCTAGAATTTTCATTTGGTTTCCATATAGTTTTCTGCTTTCTGTTGGTAGTCTTAACTATGTCTCTTAGCTTCCCGAGTATGATAATTGTGGCAATTTAAAAGTCAGCTGTGGATCTGTTCTTTCTCTTGCTTTTGTTGGTTTTCTTTCATGTGGTCTTGTTTCCTTGTATGCCTATTTGGTTTTTATTGTGTTTTGGACTTAGTTCTTATAAAAATATTTACTAAATGAATGCGAGGCCTAAGATGAGTCTATGGTCCTCCAGAGAGAATCTGTTTGCAGGAACTTTGAGACACTAGTCCTCCAGGATCACCTAAATCTAATCTGAGAAATTCAAACATTTCAAAATTGAGTCACTAATCTCTGAGAGGGCCTAATTCTGGTTCATCCATACTCCATTCAGTGTCTCATCCAAAGTTAAGGATATTCATTGGGATCCCCTTCTCATTTTCCTTGAAAGACAAAGTGCTATAGCTCTAAAACTTTTTAACCTCTGTTTTCAAAACTGACACACTTCCCTAGAAAAAAAGTAGCCCCAGATACTGAGATCATCTCCTTGGGCCACTGTCCTTTACTGGGTAGTGGCATGGTGACTTTTTTGCTATCTTGTCAGCTATCTGGTGCCCTTGAGAAGATTCGTAAAAATATTCTGTCCAGATTTTCTAGCTGTTTTAAGTAGAAACATTGATTATCAGTACCTAGTCTGTTATTAGGTCAAATTTATTCTTTCTAAAAAGTGTATTTTTTTGTCATTTAAAGGATTTCTCAGTGAGTGGGCAAACAGATCCTTTACTTCATTTACCTTCTTGATTTTTGTGATTTATGATTATCTCTGTTTCAACACTTAGGGCCACACCTAGCACACAATGGGTACCAATGAATGCATGCTGTGTGACTAAGAAGACTAAACAATGCCTGATAGAAAAATGTTAAACACTTTTCTCACTTTTGTAAAAGTCATTTTATATCCTAATTGCTTGCTTATTCATCATCATCTCCTCAGCATTAAGTATGTCCTTGCCACATGAAAGGCGGCATTAGCAAACTAGGGAATCTCCAAATGAATGTCCACGTTCCCTTCCGATTTCCTGGATCGGTAAACTTATGAGGATGCGAGGTAGGTGTTCAATAATTAAATTAATTAAATTAGAGAGTTTTGTTTTGTTCTGTTTTTGCCTCTTCTCTCCCTTTGGTGACAATGTCTCAAGAAGAAAGGTACGGACCACCTGCAGGCATTCCCAGATTTGAGTTTATGGAAGCTGTAATTAGAGTTTTTTAGAAGGGAAAATCTCACCAAAAACACTGAACTGATTAAAGCAGCAACTAGAAAACATTCCTTAAGCAAGAAATTTCCTTTCCCAAGCTGAGGGGTTGATTAATGCCTCTAATGCTCAGTGGGTTTATATGTCTTGGTATGCAGAGCTGAAGAGTGAGAGGGGAAGGAACTTCCAACCCAACTCAACTTGCTCCAAGTTTACAGAATAAAACAGTATATAACCTATTGCATTTATGCCAGTTCTAC
This sequence comes from Ailuropoda melanoleuca, assembly GCF_002007445.2. Taxonomy (NCBI): domain Eukaryota; kingdom Metazoa; phylum Chordata; class Mammalia; order Carnivora; family Ursidae; genus Ailuropoda; species Ailuropoda melanoleuca. The sequence goes on along the minus strand of NC_048226.1, from coordinate 93,364,956 downwards.
TTAACTGAGCATTTTATCAGCAAGTGCCTTTTGATTTCCAACTAATGTCCATCTACCAATCTAGTAGCTATCTGTACATCCGTAACTCCAATCTTCCCCTCTTTTTTATTAATTATTTCAATGACATATACTATTTGTCAAACATTGGTGATAGAGGGATGAATAATATTTGAGGAGCTTTTAGTTGAAGGATAGAAAGTTCTAAAATTTCTTGTATGTGTACTTCCATTAGGAAAAAGAATACATTCAAGTATGCATTTTTAATACATGAGTTTTTATTTATATATTATATACAAGTATATAAGTTATAAATCAGTAATGTTTAATTCTTATTAAAGATACAAAGCCCTCAATCTGACCAAAATAAAATTATCAATAATAATAATAATATATCTTTAGAGTGATGTGATTGAATATGCTTTCTTATTTTTAGAATGCTTTTTTTATTTTGTATTAGGGATCTAAGGGCTGATTTTAAGTTCAATTTTAATTCTTTAATGACCCTCATAACTAACGAAGATATCTCCTTAAGATTCATCCTTCCAATCAAAGGATTACAAGGTTGGCTGCATTATGATACTCATTTTCAATTCTGCCTCCAATTTTGCAAAGAACTTTGATAAATTTGACCGGTAAAACTTCATCTTCCCTGATTTCAATCAGCAGTTTTTGCAAACTAACGAGAAGATGTTCTATGTTTTTCTATTTGCTGGGTGTACTGAGGTGGATTTAAAACTAACTGAACCTCTTTATTTTGAAGATTTTAAAACAGATTAAGAAATATTGGTTTCTGGGGCGCCTGGGTGGCGCAGTCATTAAGCGTCTGCCTTCGGCTCAGGGCATGATCCCAGTGTTCTGGGATCGAGCCCCCACATCAGGCTCCTCCGCTAGGAGCCTGCTTCTTCCTCTCCCACTCCCCCTTTGTGTTCCCTCGCTCGCTGGCTGTCTCTGTCAAAAAAAAAAAAATCTTAAAAAAAAAAAGAAATATCGGTTTCAAGCTTAAGCACACAGATAAGGAGTTTTTTAAAAAAAATTGGTGTCACATTTTATATCCAGTAACAAAAATATCTTATACTGGTGGCAATATCTCTAAACACCCATTTTCAAATTGTCCCCACCAAAAGCATGAGTTATTTTGAAAAAGGGAGTTATTGTCTCAATTATTGTTAAATTTTCACCTTTGTAATCAAGCGATAGATTGAACATGTTTTGTTTTTGGCTTTTTTTAAATATTTTATTTATTTATTTGACAGAGAGAGAGACAGTGAGAGAGGGAACACAAGCAAGGGGAGTGGGAAAGGGAGAAGCAGGCCTCCCGCTGAGCAGGGAGTCTGATGCAGGGCTTGATCCCAGGACCCTGGGATCATGACCTGAGCCAAAGGCAGATGCTTAACGGCTGAGCCACCGAGGTGCCCCTGTTTTTGGTTTTTAGAACTGGGTGAGCAGCATACCACTGACAGGCTCTTTATCACGGAACATCAGTCAACACAGCACACCTGCTTTTCATAAAGGAAAAATGCACAATTCTTCTTTACCTTTGCTTGCTCATGGTTTGTCACAAGATGACCAGTGAACCTCGGGGTCACCATCACATTATGAAATATTGGAAATATTCTCATTTTAACTTAATATATTCCATGAAGCCATTTACCTGGGCACATATTTATAGCAAAATGTCCCAGGATGATGGAAGTTAACAAATGACCACCCTACTTTTGCAACTCTCACTCTCTGGATATGAAAATATAAATAGCAATTCTAACTTCTTCTTTGGTCCCAGGGAATTATTCTGTACATTGCCTGGGGCACATACTTGGGGAAAATTTAGTCTACTGGGTCGAAGCAACTTGTATTTGCTTAACAGTCTACAAAGCACTGTGACATTTGATCCTCAGAATACTCCATGAAGAAAGTAGAAGTATTATCACTTTTATTTTACAAATGAGGGCAAATCTGAAGCCTCATGAATAAACCGTCCATTGTTATTTGAAGTTGGAACTGAAGCCTGTGGCTTTTGCCTCCAAATCCCTTACTTCCTACTCTGACATTTTGCCTCCAGTACACACTTCTTCAAATACATGCTAGAGTGAGTATAAGAAAGAGACAAGAAAGTCACAATATTCAGCTTTGGAGTAGGAAGGGGGGGAAATGCATTCAATAATCTTTCTTCAAAAAAGCTACTCAATCAGGCTCCTTGAAATGAAGATAATATATACCAGTTGGTACTAACCTTCTATTCTGGAGAATTTTAAAGTACTCAACAACATTATTATTTTCCTTGTAAGGAAGTAATTTGGAAGAAAGGAAAAAGCTTTATAAAATGTTCATTATGGTGCTATATATCATTGGGAAAATGGTATGCATTGAAACCTTTAACAGTAGGAAAATGATGAAGAAAATACATTTACTTGATTCAGCCATTACAATTATAAAAAATGACTATTACATAGGGACAGGAAAAGTAACTATGCTTTCATATTTTTATTGATGCCAGTAGTTCTCAAATGTAAATGTACATCAGAATCACCTGTGAAATGTTTAAACATCCTCCTTCCCAAGCCCCATCCTGGACCTACTGAATCCAAACCTCTATGGTTGGTCCTATGATTGGAATCTGTATTTCTAAAACTGCATTGGTGTTTCCGATAGACAATCCAGATGGAGTGTCACTGATCAATACTAGAATCGCACAATCTAAAAACTAACTGATGAAAAATAAGATTGGGAGAAGATATGAAAAATTAAAATCAGTTTCATTCACTGGACTAATCAAAAGATAATAATTTATTCTATTTTTACTTATCTAATATATATTGTATAATAATAAATGCAATTCATTAGCATGAGCACATGGGATGAAATCTCTTTCCTTATATGTATTGTAAAGAAATCTATCTTCTCACCTTAAGTCTCTACCTTTACATATTTGGCTTTCACCATAAATCTGAGAAAAATCAATAATCCATGATCTCTGTTTAAAGAGTTGCATTCAGGCAAGATTTGGCCATTATGAATATTACATTCCTTTGCCCTATGTAGCAGCAAGAGAAGGGCCATGGAATGTTGCTTTGCTGAGAGTCTTAGTATCAAGTCCTTTGCTGGTATAATTAGGGGGGAAGATGGGCATTCACAACCACATTATCGGGAGTCAAACTGTGCGCTGGAGATCATGGGGCACAACTCCCTCTGGCCTCAGAGGGAGGTGGCACAAGTATTAATGAAGTAATGCTATTCAATGGCTGTGTGAATCTTGGGATTGTCATAAAGAAAATAACCAACCATATGGGAGCCAATCATCCCAAACTCTTGCAATTGCTCATGAAAATCACGTAACCAAAGATATACTGTGACATTTGCTTTTAGCACCAGTTTTGAATGGTACAACCCAGCAATATCACTCCTGATGGTAGAGCTAGTACCTAGTACCTTAGGCCACTTTTATATTAATGTTAACATTCCCATTCACTGCCTTCCAGTATGCTGCCCACATTGCAGATGCCCCCAAACAATTTATTTTCTGAAAAATTATCTATTTATGCATAACGTTGACTGTTTATTTTTTAATTTCAGTGTAATTAATGCACAGTGTTGGTCATATTAGTTTCAGGTGTGCAATATAGTGATTCAACAATTCTATGCATTACTCGATGCCTGTCACATTTACTCTTAATCCCCTTCACCTATTTCACCCACCACCCCACCCCAAAATACTTCTTTATTTTGGTATGACTTGATGACCAATCTATGGCTAAAAGTGGAAGGAACTAGTAGATTGAACCCCAACAAATCTCTCCATTATTTCCCATTGCCAAGTCCCTGGAACTTCCCTAGTTCCTCTCCTTTCCAAGACTTGTTTTCTCTGATTTTTTCTTTAATTTTGTAATGTACCCATATTTTTGTGAGCTAAATGTTGCACTTAGTCTCCATCCACCCTCCTTCTGGTTGGGGAGGTTGGAAAGCTAGAACTACATGTGCTGGACTCCCTTGCAGCTAAGGTCCTGTATGCAAATTAGTTCCACCAATGAGGTGCACCCAGTGAGTTTCAGGAAGCAAATTGTCCTTCCCTCTCTGGGCTGTTTCTTCTGATCAGCAAGAGTGTGGAGAGGTGAGTTTTCTCTGCAGCAACACCCCATAACCATTCTCCAGCTCCCCGTATATTCAGTAGCAGTGCAGCACTGGCTGGATCGGGGTAGCAGTGGTGGGCTCTTGATCCTAGCTTAGCTTCAGAAGTGACCTCAAAGGGAATAACTCCCCTTGGGTTGGTTTGTATTGTTCCACAGTTATTCCTGGAATTTCAGCCAAGACTCTTTTCCCTCAGCCCTCCTGACAATTTTTTTAGCTCCTAATTCTCTATATTGTGTCCCTTTCTGATTAAAATATCTGTAGAAGGGTTTCTTTTTTCTGTATCAAAATCTAGTTCATATACTTCCAACAAATCCCATTTTTTCTTATACTTGCCAAAGTCATTTTCTGTTGCTTCCAGTTGAAGAACTTTCTTTACAGGTGTCTGGGGTGACATTGGCAGAAGCTGAGCTGCTATCATGGAAAGAATTTAATACTTGCTAAAGAATCAAGAAGTCAAAGTTTGACCATTTAGTAGCATATGACCATAGACATATCACTCATATTTCCAAGCCTCAGTTTCTTCATCTTTATATTCCCACTTTATGACTCTTGTCTTGACCAGTCTTTGGATATGAGTTGCTCCCAGAAAAGGCTGCATGGTCTTGAGCCAGGCAGCTCTATTCAGCTGAGAGCAACTCTTGAGGAGGACCTCAGCTGTGTGCCATGAGCAGACAACATTGGCAGCCATGGGAGGAGTGAATGTATATTGGTCCGGAAGGGAGATGGGGTGGTACCCCAGAGCACCCACCATATACACTCAACTTCCAATTCAAGTTACTCTGTAAACAGATGGACCCTCACAATGGTGGTACATGATAGTTAGATCTGCTTATTATAACCCCAAACCATAAATATGTTGAATCAGGAAATGGCACTGACAGTTTGGTTCTTAGAATCTTCGAGCTATAAGGCACCTCAGAGACTTTGGAGATCACTCTACTCATTTTTACAAATGAGGACACCAAGGCTCACAGTGCAATATATTCATTTCCCAATGTCACAGAGCCATTCTGTGGCTCTGGTACTACCATTTTCAGAAGTTTACTTTTGACTTCAGCCCTGCATTTCTCTGGCAGATATCTGTGGCTAGCAGGATATTATGCAAAAGTTGTATCATCTATATTTATGATGCTTTAAATAATTCTGAAAAGTACCCTCAAGAGTCCCTTAGTTGTCAAGATTTTTGCATATACATTTTCCATTAGCATAATTGATTAAGCTGTAAGTGTCTCTATAAAATCAAACACCACCTTTTGTTATCCAAGTATATTTAAGCTCCTGACAACAGATAGATCAGAAATTTATGTAACCTAACATTTATTCAATTGCAAGGAAGATAACTAGTTCTAATAAAGGCTTCATCTGTGTAATCAGTTTGTGTTCCTTAGTACATTATAATTTCAGTTTTGTAGCTTCTGCACATGCATTATGTCATTTAATCTTCCTAGAAACTGTGACAGGAGGAGGGAGCAAATCATTAGCTTCAATTTCGAGATGAATCTACATATGAAGAGAAATGAAATGACCCACTGAAAGACATGTATCCAGTAAATGGCAGAGTCAAGGAAAAATATGGGTCATCCGTCTCACAACCCAGTGTAGCAAACATACCCTAAGGCAACCTCCAATGGGTCATGCCCTCATACAATCCCCTCCCCATCCAGTTCTAAGCAGACTGATTAGCTTAGAATATAGCAAAGGTGATGGGATGACACCACCCTGATTATGGCAAAGATGATTGGATGTCACTCTTGTGTGACACACTCTTGTGTGATTTCACTTTTGTTACGTAAGACTTTGTAACTGGAGAGAGGCATTCCTCCTGTTTTGAAGAAACAAACTGCCATGTTGTAAACCACTTATCTGGAGGTTCACATGGCAGGGAAGTGCAGGAAGCCTCTGGGACCTGAGGGTGGCCTCTGGCCAACAGCTACCAAAATGCTGGGGCCCTCATATGAATCCGGCCAGCAACCTGAATGAGCACAGAAGCAGATCCTTCCCCATCTGAGCCCCCAGATGAGAACACAGCCCAGTTGCCAGCCACAATGAAGCCTTGTAAGATCCTGAGCAGACTGTCTCTGGGTTCCCATTTGTTTTTATTTTTTTAGGGTTTTATTTATTTGTTTGAGAGAGGGACACCACAAGCAGGGGGAGGGGCAGGCAGAGGGAGAAGCAGGCTCCCTACTAAACAAGGAGCCCAAAGCAGGGCTCGAACCCAGGACCCCTGGGATCATGACCTGAGCTGAAGGCAGACACTTAACCAACTGAGCCACCCAAGCCCCCTCTGGGTTTCCATTTATATACAAAACATGCCCAGACTCCTGACCCACAGAAGTTGTGAGATAATAAATGTGTCTTGTTTGAAGCTACTAAGTTTGTGGTATTTTGTCATATAACAATGGAAAACTATCACAACCATACGGTACTGGCATAAAGATAGACATATAGATCAATAGAATAGAATAAAAAGCCTAGGGAGGAAAAAAAAACCCTCCACATATGTGGTCAATTAATTTATCAAAAAAGAACCAAGAATATATAATGGGGAAAGTCTCTTCAACAAAGGTGCTGAGGAAACTAGACAGTCACATGCAAAAGAATGAAACCGGATCACTATCTTATGCCATATGGAGAATTTAACTCAAACTGATTATAGACTTGAACATAAGACCTGAAACCATAAAACTCCTAGAAGAAAACAGAGCTCGTTAAGCTCCTTGATAGCGGTCTTAGTGATGATTTTTTTACTCTGACACCAAAAGCAAAAGCAACAAAAGAAAAAACAAACAACTGGGACTACATCAAACTGTTTGATATATAGAAACCAATGCACAGCAAGGGAACTATTGAGATTTTTGTTTGTTGAGCTTTTTCCTTTTAGAGTTCGTGACACAAAAGTCCCTTAATTATAAGCATCATTGCTCCCTACTCTGTGGATGTGTAATCCACACATGAGTAAAGACTGTTGTGAATTCCTTATTTGTATGAGATCAGTGGTCTTCCAGTTCACACCAGCAGTTCTGAGAAGTCTCTGATCCCGGATCTGGGGACGGTTCTTCAAAGCTTGATTATGAAATTCACCATTAGCTGTAGAAGGTACAGGATAACCCCCTTTTACTTTAGCTTAAAACTGCCAAGTGCGGTGAAAATTTGCAGGCATCAAGTTTTAATATCAGTAATTTCTTTTTTTTTTTAAGATTTTATTTATTTATTTGACAGAGATAGAGATAGCCAGCGAGAGAGGGAACACAAGCAGGGGGAGTGGGAGAGGAAGAAGCAGGCTCATAGAGGAGGAGCCTGATGTGGGGCTCGATCCCATAATGCCAGGATCACGCCCTGAGCCGAAGGCAGGCGCTTAACCGCTGTGCCACCCAGGCGCCCCAATATCAGTAATTTCTTGAGGAGGGAAGTTCACCCTCTTTTGGCAATGATTTGGGTCAGTTGTGGCTTGTTGTCTGTTGGTCTCTGAGTTTGTAGCAGAGAGCCAATTTGCAAGAGTGTTAAATAGAAGTTCACAGGACACAATCCATCCTCTTGTGAGGGAATTCTGGATCCAGAATTCCTTCATGTACATAGTCTCCCGGCTGGAGTGCCTGAGTTGGCGTGGGGTCCAGTGTCCTGGCAGCTCACACTTAGGATGAGACGGAATTGGAATAGAAAATGTGTCTTGGATGAGGACAGTGATATGTCCTCCAGGGGTTGGAGCCATCACAGGCTGTCCCCTGATGGTGTTATCTGGTCTGCAGCCCCACAGTCCTTTGAACTGCAGCCCTCATATTCATCATGACAACTGGAAGGGCCTCAGGCCACTTGAGCCTTGCTTTTTTGTTGCAGTTGGCTTCATCCACTAACAGAGATGTTGGATGGAACAGGCTGCATGGATTCTTGTTTGCAGCCCTATTTATGAAGGTTGATATCACTTCTTCCATAACTTCAAGAGGAGAGCAATTGGTTAGCCCACATTGTTGGGGTGGGGGGAGGTCATTACCAAATTCTTTTACTGACAAAAGTCTGAAGCTTCCATCCTAGTTGATAAGCTCCCCAACATATACATGTCTTTTGCCCTTTAGCTCTAGATTTTAGAAATCAGTGATTGCTTTGGTCTGAACATGTGTGTGCCCCAAATTCATAAGTTGGAATCCTAAAGCCCAATGTGATGGAATTAGGAGATGGGGCATTTGAGAGGTGTTTAGGTCTTGAGGTTGGACCCTGATGAGTGAGATTAATGCCTTTATTAAGGAGCCCAAGAGAGCTCCCTTGCCCCTTCCCACCCCAGGAGGACACAAGGAGAAATCTGCAACCCAGAGGAGAGTGCTCGTCCAACCATGCTGGTGCCTTGATCTTGGACTTCCAGCCTCCAAAACTGTGAGATATAAATCTCTGTGGTTTAAAAGCTCCCCAGTCTGTGGATCTTTGTTATAGCAGCATGAATAGACTAAGACAATGATAGCCAAGGAAATGTAATTTTAAAACTTTAAGATCTGGTGGAATTTTTCTTTCTGCTATGTTCTTAGGACCATACAATTCCCAGAAGAGACTTGATATTGTATCCAATCGAGTTTTTAAATTTTATGTGGCTTTGTCTAACTTGCAGTCACAATGCATAGAGTCTTTCTATTATGACCCTTTGTCAAAAAATGCTTTCAAATGCATGAGTCGCATGACCAGACACATCACCATCAAACCTCCAAAACAAAGAAAAGTCTTGAAAACAGCCAGAGAAAAATGACACATTGCTTACATGACTGTTTTTCTCCTCTTAAGTTCTTTAAAATATGTATGATAGCTCAAAGCAAAAATGATAGGATTGTCTGGTGGGATTTTCAGTGTGTGTACATGGAAAGCATACGACAAGCACAACATATAGGAGAGAAGGGCCTACAAGGTGGGTAGATGTCTATATTCCACTAGAAATGTAGAATATAAAATTCTAAATAGACTGTGAAAAGTTAAGTATGTATATTATAATATTTTGAATAGCCACTGAGAAAAAACACACAAGAGGTACTATTGTCTTCATCTGTTCAGACTGCCATAACAAAATAGCATAGACCCGGGGGCTTAAACAACCAGAATTTATTCCTCACAGTTCTGGAGGCTGGAAGTCAGAGGTGAGAGTGCAGCAGGAATGTCTGGCAAGAGCTCTCTCTGTGGGTTGTAGACAGTTGCCTCCTTGCTATGCCCTCAGGTGGCCTCTCCGCAGTGTGTACAGGTGGAGCGAGAGAGAGAGAGAGAGGAAGCCAGCTCTCTGGTGTCTCCCCCCCACCCAAGGGCATGAATCCCATCATGGGGGCTCCACCCTCATGACCTCATCCAACCCTAATGACCTCCCAAAGGCCCCACCTCCAGATATCACCCCAGTGGAGCTTGGGGCTTCGACATATGAATTTGGGGCAACAGAATTCTGTCCATTGCAGATCAAGTCAAAAATTCCATAGATAAATTGAAATGGAAGACTGAAAAATACGCAAATAATTCAAAAGAAGTCAGGAAATAGAAAAAAGAACAAAAGCAAAGAGAACAAATGATAATATGGTAGAACGAAAGCCAAACATCAAAAATTACATTCAATGAAGCTATGAGCCCCTTTGGGTGATGAGGAAGCACCGGCTCAGAGAAGTGCCGGCAGTAACTTGACGAAGGTGCATAAATACAAGGTAGAGAGGCCAAGTTCCAACTCAACTCTGCCCAGGCCCCAAGCCCACCCTCTTCTACCACTCTAAGCTTCAAAAATCTCAGAACGCCCTCTAGGTAGCCATGAATCCCAGGCCTATGGCACATGGAATGTGCTAGCGCCCGCAGTCAGAAAACAAAAGTCAGGAGCCAAGTTGGCAACAGGCTTGCTGCTCCAAATAGCCAAATTCCCCGGGCTTCTGCAACCCAGCTCATCTCCCGGTTCTTAACTGAGAAGAGCAACAGCAACACCCACACCCTTAAAGGCCAGGCTTGGGAAGGAGGAGGAGGGAGGAACCAGCCCAAGGAGCACACTGCAGATAAAACAGCCCCCAAAAGTCTCAGGCCAGAGCTGAAATGCCATCAGACTAGCAGCCGAGCCTCCCAGCAGTTCTAATGCATGTTACCACGGTGTGTCTACAAGGTCTCAATACAGTTTCACAGATGTGGTCTTTTCCAGGTACAAAGCTCTCTTTTCAACACCCTCATCCCACCCCCTGCAATTCCAAATGGTGCCTTGGGCTGTCTTTTCATCCCTTCAGGCTGGCAGGAGAAAAGGTCCCAAGCTCCTGGACAAGGGCCTCTCCAAAGTGCTCTGCTGAGCTTTGCCCAAAGCAAAGAGTTGCCAGGAGAAGGTCCTGACCTTTGAAGGACTCCCTCTAGACACTCTCCTTAGCATAGTCCAGCCAGAATTGGTCCTCACATGTCTACCGCTGGAAAACCAGGGGAAGAACCTTCCCAGCAATGACTTCTACTCCCCTACGTCCCCAGACAACAGCTTCCTGTCAGTCCATCTCAGAGCGACTATAAGAAAACCACAAGCATTCCTTTAGTATGATAGCAATAATAATACAGCTTCCATCTGTCAAGTGTCTCATTGCCAAGCAGGTAGCTTTTATTATCCTTACTGTACTACAAATAATGGCTAACACTTTCAAAGTGCTTATTTTGTGCCAGGCCCTCTACCAAGTCCTTTTAATGCATTATTGCATTCTCTCCTTACATCAAACCTGTGAGTGGGCACTATTATTCCTATTTCCCACTGAAGAATTGGAGGCTCAAAGAGGATCATCAGTCCAACCTAGAAGAGGAGCTGCTGGGACTGAAAACTAGTTCTGTCTCACTCCAAAGATCAGGCTTCTTCTCCCAGCAGCATCATTCTCAGCGTATAAATTTAAAAGAGCAATAATACGTTGTGATGTTTAATATCAGTAAATAACATTGTTGCCAGGATCCTCCAATAAAGTCAGGTCATTAGGAAGACCAACCGCTATGAAAAAGCTCTACCTTCTAGTAATGCTGATATCCTAGTTGATTTACAGGACCTGCTGTCTGTGCTGGCCACAACTTTCATTTATTCATTCCAGTAGTAAGTGAGCATCTATTGTATTAGGCGTTGGTAGATAACGCGATGAGTAAGACAAGTACCCCAACTTTGCCACAGTTTGCAATCTGCCGGGAGAAACAGACAAACGATAAATTAAGAGTATAGGAATGATAATTCATAAGATGAAGGAAGCACATGGAGATACACCTGACACAGCCCTGCAGGGTGTGGGATGGAGGACTTCCCAGAATGAGCAACGCCTAAGTCAAGAGCTAAGTTTGGCTGAAAAAGGCAGACAAATGTCTGAGAAGGGTATTTTTAGCAAGGAAGAAAGCACATGGGAAGAAGGCCCAGAGGCAAGAGAGAATGTGGGACCTTCAAGAAACAGAAAGAAGTTCCTGGAGCACAGGGTTTGGCAAGTAGAGCAGTGAGAAATGAGAAGAAACAGGGCCAGATCGTGCAGGGCCCAAGAATTTTGGACTCCATCCCAGGAGCAAGGAGAAGCCATTGAAAGCACTTGGTCAGGAACAGGGCATGATCAGATTTTCATCTTAGACCTCTGAGTGCGGTATGGAGAAGACCATAAGGAATCAGGACCGGGGCTGACAGAGCAGCTGGGCGGCTGTTGCCACCATACAGCTACGAGATTGTGTTGGCCTGATAAGAGCAATGGTACTGGGGACTGAGAGAATGAATGGAATTGGATCAAGAGATCTAAAGAAAAAAGGCTAGACAGACCTAGGGACCCAGAAGATATGAAAGAAAGAAGGCAAGGATCAAAGCTAAAGACCAGGTTCTGCCCAGAAAGCCGAGTAGGTACTTGCTAGCACTGCTCATTCTACTCTTGGAAACAGAGGAAGAGGGAGCTGGGCAGGGGAGCAGGTAGATTGGACCCAGTCCTCCTGGATTAAGGCATTGGAGGGGCACCTGGCTGGCTCAGTCAGTAGAGCATGAAACTCTTGATGCCAAGGTTGTGAGTCTGCACCCTACGATGGGTGTAGAGATTACTTAAAAATGAAGTATTTTTTAAAAAAGATTATTCATTGGATATATGGTGACAAAAAGATCGTTGAATCCAGAACAGGATTCAGAACAGTCTTCCCTCCCCCCTTGTCAAGGAGCCAATAGTGTAAGAAAAAAAACTAATTACCAGAGTACCGTACTCACATGCCCTTAAGGGAGGCAGCACAGGGCACTGAGAAGATCAGGAGCCCTACTGTTTTGCTGACGTGGGGTGACATCCCAGCTCTGCCACTACCAAGCTGTGTGGCTGCAGTCTCATCATACCACCCCCCAGAGCCTAGAGCCACTGATCTTCATGTGTCAAATGGGCTTAACAATAACTGACCTCAAAGGATTGTGAAAATTCAAGATTATGCACATAAATTACCTAGCACATAGTAGGACATCAGCAAATGGGGAACTATGATTAACAAGAAACTATTTCAGGGGCACCTGGGTGGTGCAGTCAGTTGAACAGCCAACTCTTGATTTTGGATCAGGTCGTGATCTCAGGGTCCTGGGATCGAGCCCTGCGTCAGGCTCCATGCTCAGTGGGGAGTCTGCTTCAGGATTCTCTCTCTCCCTCTCCCCCCCACACTTGTGTGTTCTCTCTATTTCTCTCAAATAAAGTAATTAATCTTAAAAAAAAAAAAGAAGAAGAAGAAAGAAAAGAAAAGAAAGAGAATATTTTTTTCATCTCCCTGAAAGGAAACTCTATACTTTTAGCCATCATCCCCCAACCCCCACCTTCCCCAGACCTAGGCAACTATTAGTCTATTTTCTGTCTCTATGGATGCTTTTCCCATTCTGGACATTTCCTATAAATGCGATCATACTACACGTGATCTTTTGTGATGGGCTTCTTTCAGCTAGTGTATTTTCCACCCGTATTTTAGCGTGCTCCCAGTGTCATTCCTTTCTCTGCTGAATGATATTCCCTTGTACAGTTAGATACACGGCATTTTATCCATTCACCAGATGGGCACCATCATCTCCTGCCTGAACTGTTGTCCTGCTTCCTGATTGGTCTCCCTGTATCCAGTCTGGCCTACCACACACAACATGACTCTATCACTTAAAATCCACTAAGGACGCCCCATTGCCTTGGGTAGTAATCAAAGTGCCCTACCTAGCAAGGGAAGCCCTTTGTGATCCAGACCCTGATCTCCTCCTCAACTTGATATCCAGCTTGGTCCCCATCCTTCTGAACTTCTAGTGGTTCCTCAAAGGTCCCATGTCCTCACACCCCTCCAAAACTTTGCAAGAACTTTTCCCTCTGGAAACTCATTGAGAAAAGGCATCTTTGTTTTTCTCATTAATGCATCCAAGCACCTAGAAGAGTGACTGGCATATAATAGTTGTTGAATAAATATGTGTGCCTGCAAATATTTCCTCTCAAGTGAGTAAGCAGCCTCTAAGGTGGCTTCTATTAAGAGCCACCTCCTGGGGGCGCCTGGGTGGCATAGCGGTTAAGCATCTGCCTTCGGCTCAGGGCGTTATCCCGGCGTTATGGGATCGAGCCCCACATCAGGCTCCTCCATTATGAGCCTGCTTCTTCCTCTCCCACTCCCCATGCTTGTGTTCCCTCTCTCGCTGGCTGTCTCTATCTCTGTCGAATAAATAAATAAAATCTTTAGGGAAAAAAAAAAGAGCCACCTCCTGAAATTCAGGTCTTCCTGGACTCCTCCCCAGTGTGATTTACTGACTCACTTCTAAGTAGCTGAATATGACAGAAATGATGTGATGTCACTTCCAATAGTAAGCTATAAAACGACGGTGGCTTCCATTAGCAATCATCTCACTCTCTTTCACTGTCTCCAATCACTTACATTAGAATAAAGAGGTTGCCTTGTTGTGAGCAGCCCTGTGAAGAAGACTACATGACATGGTGACACATTGAGACCTTCAGTCCAACAACCTGAGGGAAGGAAACCCCCCACCACCTCATAAAGGAGCTTGTAAGTCAACCCTTCACCCTAGTTGTCTTGAACTGAGACCTCAGGCCTGGCTGACAGTTTGACCACAACTTCATGAAAGACTCTGAGCCAGAAACATCCAGTTAAGCCACTCCTGGATTTCAGACACACAGAAACTGTAAGATGTTTGTTCGCAGTTATGCAAAAGTAGATGATGGTTTGGAGTTTTCTCAGCCTCTATAGGTAGGAAACAACACTAAAATTTAGAAATGGCTTTTAAGCAAAGACCAAATCCAGGGCATTTCCATGAAAACATGGTCTAAAGAGATGGCCAAGGGTGTAATTCTTGAGATGACTACAGCCTCAACCTCATGAGACACCTTGCTCCAGAGACACACTCAGCATGCAGCTCCCATGTTCTTGCCCCATAGACACTGTGAGGTACGAAGTGTTGTCTTAAGATACAAAAGGCTAAGTTTGGGGGCAATTTGTTACACAGCAGTAGGTCACTAACACATTGAGCTTCTGAATAGGATGTCATTTGGAACAAATAAAGTTTTCTGACAAAGAAAGCTAAAAAGCGTCTTTCGCAAAATCTGAGGCAACACAAGTAAACCTTCCTCCCACCCGTGGGTTCAAATACATTGACTTGAGATAGTGGTCCCAGAGGAGAGAAACAGTGAGACAGATCATTGTTCCAGCTGGACTCCTATGGTCTTTCTTCCTGAGGGATTAAGTGGTGAGTTTTCCTGACTAGCTGGCCCCTTAGTTCCTGTCCTTGCTCCTTTCATGTTCTCTTCCAGATGAGGTGGGAAGGATTCTCAGTCCCTCTCATGCCCAGACAGTAGATTTGAGTCTTTGTCTTCCACCTTTCTTCTTCTGTGACTCCCCATCCCATCCCCACCAAATCAACAATCATACTCAGTGAACCAGCTTGAGCCAAGTTCTTTAAATGGGGGTTTACCAGTTGGAATGTCAAAGGAATGTTCCTCTGACCAGCCTTTCCTTCTCACCACCCCGGGGACTTGGTCGTGGGCGCTCTGATTGTGCGCACCTTCAAAGAGCCTCGTAAAGATGTGTAGAGGGAGCATCAGGGAGGTATGGAGAGGGTCTAAGGGTTCTTGCCTTAGAAAAGCCTTGATTTCACAGAACTTTTTCTATCACCCCTTCCTCAATCCCTTTAACTGTCAAATCACCCCCTCTTTTTACCAAACCTGGATCCAGTTTAACTTCCGTCACTTACACCCCAACAGCTCCAAGTGACTCTCCAAGCCTGTGCTCTCCCTCCAACTTCTCCTGCAGCCCTGGCCAACCACGCAGTAAATAAGCAGCCCCCCCCAACCGCATGCCTCCAAGAAGCAGTCAGCCCAAACTGGCCAACAGGAGACAAAAGTAACTGAGATGCAACCAAATGTTCCTCAAATCCCTGGGATGCCAGATGCAGCTGAGGCCAGGGAGGACCGCAGACACACCAGCCTCCTTGGGGGTCAAGACAGCCCAGCCCCAAATGTGCCTGGTTGTTTCCTTAGGAGGCTGCTTTTTCCTCTTCCTCCCTCAACCGGGGCTCTCAGAGGTGACAGCGTTCATTCTGTAGCTTGGGGGACCATAACATGAGCCCACTGTTCCCAAAAGGATAGCAGCTAGGCTAGTCTCTGAGCTGTTCCCCAGACCTGGGAGAAACCAAATTCCCTCATCCTGACCTCAAGGTCATTCTGTGTTCTCACTGGCAGCGGAGGGGTTGAGCAGGGTCTGGGTGTGTAGAACAGATAAGTACAGACAGGGAAAAGCAGGTAGTTAAGAGGTGAGGTTCTTGGGGGCAGGGTGCATAACGTAGAAGGCTTTTCTTCCCATTCCTTATCTACCCCAGATTTCTGGAAAGTAGATTTTAACATCATGTTGGATTCAGATCTTGGTTGCATGACTTCCCCTGTCCGGGTCTAGTTTCCTTACAAATAAAATGAAGAGGAGTTTCCTCCCTTGCTGGGTTGTTACAGGACTAAATTTGAAATTGTACATAAAGGGCTCCACACGGCAGCAGGTGCAAAGTAACCTACCACACATAACGGTCTCCTTGGCCATTGCTGTCTGCTCTTTGTGAGCAGACACCGGCGGAGATAATTGCCATAATCATCCATTCTGAGGGAGTATTCTATAATTTCCAACCTACGTCACATCCATTTTCTCCCATTTCATCCATTAGCTCTCCATCAGCCCCCTGAAGGAGATTTCATTGCTAGTACTGTCCCCACCATATGAAAGAGGAAACTGAGAAGAGAGAGAGAGAAGTGGAGACAGGGAGGGACAAGGAAGCAAATCTCTGGTTGATTCCAAAACACCCAGAAACAGGTCAGAAGGGCAAACCACACCCTCAGAGAACTCAGGCTGCGTGTGCCAATATCCTGTTTCTGATCCTAGGAGAAATAAACAAAAGAGCACATGCAGAGAGAGGGAGAACAGACACTGGAGTCAACGCTCTGGACTCACATATGCACCTGCTGCTCAGGCCCCGGACACACGTGATTTTCTCTGAGGATCAAATGAGATATAGAGGTGAAATAGCATTCTAACCATAGCGTAGTACCTATTTTTAATATTACCGAAAAGGGCATCTTGAAAGCTTTCCTTCTTGCAAACTTTCCAACCACAAATTTCTCTATTCTTACGCTTTCCATAGTATTCCATACCCTTGCCAAGGCGCTGGGCACATTGCATTGTTATTACCTATTGATAGGTTAGTTTTACTACCTTTTGCCATCTGAGCTCTCCCCAGGAGGCCATGTGCACCAGGAGGCCAGGCCTGTGCCTCTTCACCATAATGTCCAGGCCAGCCAAGGGACTAGCATACAGTAGGTATTCAATACATGCTCAATGTATAAGGAAATGAATGTGCTTCTGCAGAGAGCACGATGGAGTCGCTCATGTCAAGCAAAGACATAAACAGCCAAGGGTGTTGGGCTGGGAACAGGTGTCACCAGAGCCAGCACAGACTGGTAGCGCTAAGGACTGTTAATCAGTAAGGCCCTGCGAACCTGGAAGAACCAGGAACTGATAATCACTAGAACCAGAAGTCTGGAAGGACTGAAGATGAATTAAACCCCTTTTAAAAGGGAGGACTTTTGCAGCTTACTGTCAGATTCTCCAGATGCTGACTCTCCCACGTCTTACTGCATAAGAAAGGCAACTGTGGTGGAAGGTTCTGCCCGACTGAGCTCTGAGCATAAAAGAGACCCTCCAGTGCTTGGTCTTCACATGCAGTGAGCAGGGAGGGCTGACCCAGACCCAGCCAAGTCCACATGCCAACAGCAAATTCACGGACCGACTCTGTGTTTGGTTCACTTCCTGACCTTGTTGCTTCATGTCTGATGTGTGACTTGTCTTTGTTTTGCATCATGTGCATGAAGCCAAGTTAAACGCGTGGTGAAATGTTACTGCGTTTGGAATCCCGAGCCTGTTATAATTGTGTGAACCTTGCTTTGTGAGTGAATAAAGCTGACGTTGTGGAAAGAGACAACTCACGTACACACCTCCAGAGTGTGCTCGCGACAGCCTCCGATTTTTCTAATCTAACATCAGTCCAGAGAGGGGAGAGGCACTCCAAGAGGAAGCCAAAAAGAAATATTCTCTCTCTTGGTCTCTTCATCTCTTCTGCACGTCATTGGGTCATGCAAGTTTAGAACAAGAATAATGCAGAATAAACTTTGAAACTTGTGTTTAAAAGGATGCCCTGAACTTTTAGAGACCAAAAAGAAAATACGCCCCAGCAGTTTAGGGCTAGGAGAAGCTGGTGAAGTTTCAGTTTATGGAAACAACCAGAAGCAAGGAATTGGAAAGCTACCATGGGATCCAATCCATGAGGCCAGAGGGCAGAGTTCTAGTGCTGAAATTGGCCATGGGGCCATACTCTGCTACAGACTTGTCATCACAAAGCCAGCTTAGCATGACCGCCAGGTACTTAGATAGCCAGCCAGCGGTCAGAGTAACTTCAACCAGGATGAAAATAAATCTGGAGGGTAGATTCTAGCCAGAAACTCTGGCCAAGTATTTTATCTAGCCAAAGTGACTATCCTACAGTGTGCTTTAAAAACACACTCAAAGGCAAACTGACTTTTTAATAAGTGGTGCTGGAACAAATGGGTGGGTAGCCATTTGGAAAAAAATAAAATTAGATCCATACCTCACACCATACACAAAAATAAATTCCAAATGGATCAGAGATGAAAGAAAGAAAGAAAGAAAGAAAGAAAGAAAGAAAGAAAGAAAGAAGAAAGAAAGAAAGAAGAAAAAAAAAGAAACCACACAAGAATTAGAAAAAAAAGATTGGTGAGTTCCATTATAACCTGGGAGTAGAAATATATTTTCTAATTATGACTAAAATCTAGATGCAATAAAAGAAGATTGATCTGTTTGACGACAGAAAATTTTTTTAACTTTTGCGTGACAGACACACCATAAACAAAGTCAAAATGCAATCAACAAAGTGGGAAAAAATATTTGCAAACTTTATGATAGATAAAGAATTAATTTCCACTGTTTCAAGGACACAGCCTTGAGACGGTGATGTGATGTTGGAAACACCTGCATGGCGTTCACACAACTGAGCACAGTTAGGGCCTCTTAATAAACTTTTAAGATTTGGCGGTCGATGCACAAGTCAGCTAGGTAAGTTCCCTTTGCTTATGGAAGCCACCACGCACCACCTGGAGGGGTCAGCCTCTTCGTTCCGTCTCTCTCCTGCTCTTCATGTTGGACGTTGCAAAGGATCAAGGCTGCAGGGAAACAGCTCGCACACACTGCTGGTGAGCAGGCAAACCCTCGCAGCCCGCGGAGGGCATCTGGGCAACATCTGACCAAAGTAGAGACGCAACTGACCAATTGTGGAACACTGCGTCTGAGGCTAAGGATGTGCTATATGTTGGCTAAAAGAATTTAAATTTTTTTGCAAAGTACAGATGCATTCACCTTTTGACTCGGTATCTCAGGTCTAGGAGTGTGCCCTGAAGATACACATCCCACACCGTAGAAACCCACAGGCACAAGTTACTCATCACAGCCACACCCACCACAGCTGACTGCTGGAAACAACCTAACACACGCCCTGGAAGCCTGGTTGAAACCCCAGGACCTGCACACCACGGAGTGCTCTGCGGCTGTAAGTGAACGGTCAAATAAGAACGGAGCGATGTCCAGAAAACACAGTGACATGAAGGAAGGAAAGTGTACAAGATGGCCGGCAGCCTTTCATGTAAGAAAGAAGGGGAGATTTAAAAAGAAACACCCATATCTGCTAAGTTGAGCACAAAAGATCCCTGGAAGGATAAATCAGCAACTGCCGACATTAGTTACATGCAGGGGTGAGTGGGAATGGGATGGGAAGGATGGGAAAAGGAGAAAAGAGATGGTACTGAGCCCTCTCAGGTTTTTTTTCCTTTCCTGTAGGTTTTTTCAAAAAAAGATTTATTTATTCATTTTGAGAGAGAGTGCGCACAAGCATAAGGGAGGAGGGGCTGAGGAAGAGAATCTCAAGCAGACTCCCTGCTGAGGCTGGAGCCCAACGCAGGGCTCGATCTCAAGACCCTGAGATCATGACCTGAGTTGAAATCAAGAGTCAGATGCTTAGCCAACTGAGCCACCCAGGCGCCCCCTTCTGTGCAGCTTTGACTCTTAAAGCTGGATTATGTTTCACATACTCAAGGAAAAAATTCAAGTCAGAGGATAAGTAAAATGGGATACAAACAGAAATAAATGAACCTAACTATATTTCAGATGGATCACATAACTGAATTTAAGAAAGGCAAAAACAAAACAAAACAAAACAAAAAAACTGGGGTAATTCCTGGACACAGTAGTTTGACTAAATGTCCTCAGGTTAAAGACAAAAAGAATTGTCAACAAATACCGAACTTCAGGTAGGTTTGTTTTTTTGGTTTTGTCTGTTTGTTTGTTTGTTTAACATTTTTAAATTTAAATTCAATTAACATATAATGTATTATTGGTTTCAGAGGCACAGGCCCGTGATTCATCAGTCTTATATAATACCCAGTGCTCATCACGTTACAGGCCCTCCTTAATGCCCATCCCCCAGTGACCCCATCCCCCAACAGTGGTAGAGGCCGGCCATCCTCCAATGATAGAGCGCGTATTCTAGGATTAAATAAGTGAGACTGGGTTTGCTCACGGGCAGGAAAAGAGTTTCAAATATGGGACAGGAAGACTGGAACAGACCCACTGGGGCCAAAGTGGAATTGGAGACAAAAGTGTGAACTTATAATTTTAATAAAGAGGAAGAGAGACAGATCTATGCATATATGTGTGTCTGTATATATATATATATATATATATACACACACACACATACATACAGAGAGTGATAGACATATATATCACAAACGCAGATTTTCAAACATATTGTACACACTATATGAAAAAGCAAGGGACTGTATAGTCTGGGAATTGCTAGTTTAAACAGAACAGATCAGTTTCTTTACTGCAGTTTCTACGAAGTCTTTCGTTCCTTGAAGGGGACTCTGGATGGCCAGCAGGACAATATAACACTCCCTGCATTCCAAAACGATCCAAACCCGGAACCCTCTCATGGGGTCGGATGAGGACTAGCGGTCATTCTAGAGGCTGGAAGCTGAGCAGAGCGGGGCTGGAGGCCCCATGCCTTCCAAGCTGGGAGAGCAGGCCAGCTCCTTGCATCTGCCCCAAACGGGGAAACAGGATGAATTCTCTGAGATGTGGCGAACATTAAATGAGATCACTCTCAGGCACCTTACTAGTTCTTCAATTTTGTCTTCCTCTTCTGTCCCGGATCCCCTTCTCTTTCCCTCCTTCCTTGCCTCTGGCTCTCCTGTGTTGTCGTCTCGGGGCGCCCATTCCGGCTGCAGCCAGCTTCCCAGTAGAGCCCTTGTTAGCGCCATGCACAGAGCACAAATGAGCAGGCCAGCCCACCCGAAAGCAATTAGCTTTGTGGAACTGTGGCCTTTTCTTTCCTCCTTTTGAAACCGGCTCTGCCTGAGCTCAGCACCTGGGTGACAAGTTGGATTTGATTTAAGAAGCCAAAGAAAAGGGGAAAGAAAGAAATGGAAGGCAATTAGCATGGCTTGCAGAAAATTAGAAGCTCCTCATTCTGATCTTCAGGAGGCCAGAATCCTGGCAAGGGGAGGGCAGAAGGGCCCCCCTTGTCCTTCGCCCCTACACAGACGCTGTTTTCCTCAAGGAGGCAAAGAGCTTCTTTCTCTTGGTTTTGCTTTGTCTTGGCTGGCAAAATCTGGGGCATGGGTTGCAGACTGAGCAAGCAGCTCCAATTGCTTGGGAAACCCCCGGCCAATTTTAAGTGAATTTAAAGCGAGCCAAACCCAGAGGAGCTTGTGTGTTCTGACGGTTGGGGGCATGGTTAGAGAAGGGAGGGTGGACAGGAGTCCACTGTGATTTCTCATCATTTTATGTCCTCCAGTGGATAATTACTCAGCCTCGCCTGCTGGTTCAGCCTCAAAGCTCAGCAATTCCCTACGTGGGGATGAGAAATGATTGGCCCATCCCCCAGCAGCAGGACAGAGAGGGGCCAGGCAGACTGGTTTAAGTGACCAAGGCCAAGTCCATGGACTCCATCCCCGGGAATCACAGCCTTGCTCCACAGCCTTCCCTCATGCTGTTGCTCACAATGGAGATAAGAGCGGCCGTCTGCTGGGCCATGCGTCAGACACCATGTTTAGCATATAGTGTATGTATTTATTATATTATCCCATTTAAGCAGCATAAGGATCTTGCGAAGGAGACATTTATTTAATTAACATTAGGTATTTACCTATTGAACACATTCTATAGGCCGGAAGCTGTGCCATACGTCCTCGCAATATCATGATGAATTTATAAATAGTGGAGAACTTAATATTCTATTCTACAGATAAGGAGACTGAGGCTCAGAGAGCTTAAGGTTTTTGAAGTCAATTTAATTAACGTATAGTGTATTATTAGTTTCAAGGGTAGAATTTCGTGATTCACCAGCTGCATGTCGCACTCAGAGCTCATTCCATCCAGTGCCCTCCTGAATGCCCACCTCCAGTTACCCCATCCCCCCCACCTCCCCTCCAGCAACACTCAGTTTGTTTCCTACAGTTAAGTGTATCTTATGGTTTGTCTCCCTCTCTGATTTTGTTGTATTTTATTTTTCCTTCCCTTCCCCTATGATCATCTGTTTTGTTTCTTAAATTCCACATTCGAGTGAGATCATATGGTAATCGTCTTTCTCTGACTGACTTATTTCACTTAGCATAATACCATCTAGTTCCATCCACATCATTGCAAATGGCAAGGTTTCATTCTTTTTGGTGGCTGAGTAATATTCCATTATATTTATATACATCACATCTTCTTTATACATTCACCTGTCGATGGATATCTGGGCTCTTTCCATAGTTTGGCTATTGTGGACATTGCTGCTATAAACATTGGGGTGCG
Organism: Ailuropoda melanoleuca; assembly: GCF_002007445.2. Classification (NCBI taxonomy): domain Eukaryota; kingdom Metazoa; phylum Chordata; class Mammalia; order Carnivora; family Ursidae; genus Ailuropoda; species Ailuropoda melanoleuca. Next base: position 93,342,453 of record NC_048226.1, on the reverse strand, counting down.
GTGCCCCTTCGAATCACTATGTTTGTATCCTTTGGATAGATACCTCCTAGTGCAATTGTTGGTTGTAGAGTAGCTCTATTTTTAACTTCTTGAGGAACCTCCATCTTGTTTTCCAGAGTGGCTGCGCCAGTTTGCATTCCCACCAAGACCGTAAGAGGGTTCCCTGTTCTCTGCATCCTCGCCAACATCTGTTGAGCTTAAGTAAGTTTTGATCAAGTTACTACCATACACTCCAGCCAGTTAACAAAGGCATCACCACAGACCCCTCACCTGAGGCTGCATATTGAAAACTGGAAATGGTCTATAGGATATGGACAACACCCTAAAAATGAGCCTTTACAGCAAGTTCTTTTCTTTCAACAAGAAATTGAACTTTTCTATCATGAGGGCAGATTGTCTTGTTAGACAAGCAACGATTTGTCCGTTATTTAATGATAAATGAAATGGTCGGCCAGAGTTTACAGAGCAAATGTAACGGGTCCAGCTCAGCAACTAGGGGGAGTCCAGTGGATACAAGAATGGACAAACTGAAACACAAAAGCATTAAGAAAATTTTCTCCTTTGCTCAGAACCCCATCCATTCGGAATCACGAAGTATTAGCAGCAGAAAGGGAGCTCATCTGCTCCTCAAGGGTGCCCTGTGGATGCCTCCCCAGAATCCACCCACTTCTCTTGGTTAAGAAACCAGATTTTCACAAGGATAGCCCCACCTCCGTCTCTTAGCCCATTTACTTTGGAGAAGCTGGTACCGCTCCAGTTCCAATCGGGCAGCCCATTCCCTGGCCTCAGTCATTAATTCAGAGGTAGGCGTAGTGTCCATTGACCAGTGTTTCCCACTGAGATGCAGACAGAGGTTTGCTGAGTTTCTGGAAAAGAAGCATCCTTGCTTTTATGAGGAAGTATCTCAAAGCTGAGCTCTGTGGGAGGCAAAGCAGACAGCCTGAGAAAAAGAAACTGAGTCTCAAGCACATCACTGAATTACTGAATCAAACCAACCTGGAAGGCAACATTTACTTTGGATTTTCCAGTAAGTCCCCTTTATGATTTAAACCTATTTTATTGGGTTACATGCCCAAAAGAATAGTCGCCAATAGGAGGGCAAACTTGTCCTCCTGTAGATAAAGGAAACTGAGGCCCAGAGAGGTTCAATGTCAGTTTCAAGGTCACACATCCAGGGGAAGGGTCAAACTCTTTCTGGAAGCCTCCAGAAGGAACACTAGGATTCTACTTTGGAATATCCTTGAAAGTGTACTTTTTTAAATTTATTTATTGGACAGAGAGAGACACAGTGAGAGAGGGAACACCAGCAGGGGGAGTGGGAAAGGGAGAAGCAGGCTTCCCGCCCAGCAGGAAGCCCGATGTGGGGCTCAATCCCAGGACCCCAGGATCATGACCCGAGCTGAAGCCAGACACTTAACAACCGAGCCACCCAGGCACCCCTGAAAATGTACTTCTAATACTGATTTCCTATGGGGAAGAATATTCCAAGTTAGAACTATCCTGTAATAAAGCGGGAGGGTAGGGGATAGAAGTGTTCAAGCAGAAAGACACGAACACTTGAGGACAGAGTTGCACAGGGAACTGCAGGGCATCCTGGAAATGGTTGAGCTAAACCTCCCTGACTGCATGGGCTGGAAGAGATTTGAGAAGCCACCGTGCCAGGACCTAAGAGTCCTTTCAATGTGGAGACTGTTTGCAGAACTAAGATAAGCACCCCAAACCTCTGACTCCAGGCCCTGCACTCTGCCTACCACCCCGCTTCCCCCAAAGAAGCCTGGTGCAGGGGTGCCTGGGTGACTCAGATGGTTAAGCATCTGCCTTCGGTTCAGGTTGTGATCTCCAGGTCCTGGGATTGAGCCCCACGTTGGGCTCCCAGCTCAGCGGGGAGTCTGCTTCTCCCTCTCCCTCTGCCCCTCCCCCTGCTTGTGCTCTCTCTGTCTCTCTCTCTCTCTCCAACAAAGAAATAAACACAATCTTTAAAAAAAAGAACAACAACAACAACCCTGGTGCATCTGTGCCGTCAGGGATGGGAGGCAGCCTAGTTGCGTGGCTAAGAGAACTAGCCTGAGGAAATAGGACAGCCCTTAAACACACGGGAAGATGCCCAATCTCTTGCATCTGATGAAATGCACACACACACACAAACCCCACAGTCATCAAGCTGTTCCACTGATGAAGTGGAGCAGAGAGAAACTTTCCATGCTGCTGGTGGCATCTGTATCGGTAGGAGCCTGGAGGAAGACGGTTTGACAATATCAATCAGAATTGCAAATGCACATCGCCTGTAATCAGCAATCCCACTGCTGGGAATGTGTCCTACAGCTACACTCGCATTGTGCAAAGGGACATGTAACCAAATACAACCAGTGCAAGCAGTTGCTGGACTCACAAAAGATAGGAAGGTTCTAAATGTTCACCAACAGGGGACTGGGTAAATACTACGACTCCTCCACACAATGGCTATGGTGCAGCCACAGGGGGAAAAAATGAGGATACTATGGATTGTTCTGGAAAGTACTTACGTTGTTAAGGTAAAAATTCCTGGAAAGAGGAAAATGCCTAATGGCCTGTAAAATACATTAGCTTTTAGTAAAAAGGAAGAAAATAGTATATATTCTTCTATCTTACATTGGCATAAACCCTAGAAGGAAATTAATAAATGTGATGGTAACTGCTTAGAGGTGAGGGAACTAGGGGGCTGGAAGATGAGGTGGGAGTGAAATGTTTCACTATTTTTTCTTTTATATTGTTTGAAAATATATACAAAAAGGAAAGTGAGTTTGGCGTCTCACAGACCTGGGTTAAATTCTAACTACATAGACTGTCCTGTGTAAGTTCAGTCATGTTTATTCCATATTGTTTCTCTTAATAATAAATAATAGTGTTCATTTTGAAAGGTCACATACAGGGGACACTAGGGTGGCTTAGTCTGTTAATCATCTGACTTCAGCTCGGGTCATGATCTTGTGGTCGTGGGATCGAGCCCCGTGCCGGGCTCCGCGTTCAGTGGGAGTCGGCTTCTCCCTCTGCCCCTCCCCCCACTCATGCTCTCTCTCAAATAAATAAATAAAATCTTTTTTAAAAGAAATTAAAATAAAAAAATAAAAGGTCATATATAAGCCATAAGGGGGTTATCGAGATTCTTAGGTTTTTTTAATGTGATGGAGAAAACACAGGTGAACGTTGGGTAGACGTCATTCCTTCCAAATGCCAGTTTCCTCAAAGGAGCATGATGGCATCTATTGTGGGGGTGGGGGGAAGCAGTTTAAATGAGATAATGCTGAGAGCATTTAGCACATGGTCTGTTGCATAGCAGTGCACCACACATAGCTACAGATTTCTTTCTTGTTCTGAGAACTTTCAAGATCTACTCTAAAATAGACATCTTTTAAACCAACAAAACCATAGAGCAAAATCATTTTCAAACTCCATAATCGTAGCCGCCTCCATCTGACAGGTATAGGGGATGGTACAAGCCACCACACAGGAAGAAGAAATGGAGTCAAGGTGAGAAACACCACAACACTGATGAGATTCTTCTCCAGCACGCGTGGCTCACAGAGGCTGAATTAAGTGGCCAGTGGTAGATTAGAAAATCTGGCTTTGAGGAAATGTTCAAAGTACAGCCAAAGAGCAAAGTGCTAGGAATCAAAACACTCCCAGCAAACCCACAGAAGCACCCCATCTGCCATTTATTTGACCACAGGTCAACTCAGGTTGTTTACTAAAGCAATGATTATATAATACAAATTAAAAGGAAATCTTTTTTTTTTCATTTAACAGTTATTGTTGTTTTGTTATTTTCGACAGATTCATTTTTTAAAAATGGGTAGATTAACAGACATGGTTTCTACCTGCTCGTCATCTCCTTGGGGAACCACTCTTCACCGAACTGCAGTCCTTGGATTTGCGGGGACATCAGGTGGAAACCTGTCCCATCAGACAGTTTCAGTTCCCTGGCCAAAGGGATCGTTCAGAGCTGGCATTGGACCTAAAGGTGGATAATTAGTGACAATCCTGGGACTCTGGTCAAAACTATCAGAAAATGAACCATCTCTTTCCAATGAGTTGACCTTGCTGGTCGACTGGAAGTTTGGGCTGGCTGGTGGCCATCTGTGCCACCTCGTGGGGAGAGCCAAGGCGGATGGTCCCCGGAGCGCTTTCCTGCTCTGCTGACAGCCCAAAGCGTTTGCAGCCAAGGCTTCTTGAATGCCAACAGACACCAGCAGGAGGCTGCCCATCCAGCCCCCATGACAGCCCAGAAATGCCAGCGAGTTAACGCCTCCAGGTGTCACCTCCACCAAGGGGAGAAGAAGCCAAGGATAAATGTCAAGAGTTCTGGGTGAAATTCTCAGGCAGACAATTCGGAGATGCTCTCTTAATGCTCCTCAGAAGGTCTGGGTCAGAATCAAGCCCCTGATGCCCATAGCAGCGACTTTGATAACATGCCTGTGTTGGGGTTCCCCCAGAGAACCCTATATATAGCGAGAGAGATTTATATGAAGGAATTGGCTCATGCAATTGTGAGAGCTGGCAAGGCCGAAATCTGTAGAGCAGGCCAGAAGGCTAGAGATGCAGGTAAGAGATGCTGCTACAGTCTTGAGTCTGAAATCCACAGGCTGGAAACTCAGCCGGGTTTTCTGTGCTGCAGCCTGGAAGTAGGGTTTCTTCCTCTTTGGGAAACCTCAGACTTCGCCCTTAAGGCCTTCAACTGATTAGATGAGGCCCACTCACATTATGGAGGTGAATATGCTTTTTTCCAAGTCTACTGATTTGAACGTTAATCACGTGTAAAGAATACTTTTAGTGCCACACCGAGACTAGTGTTTGACCAAGCAACTGGGCAGCACACCCTGGCCAAGTCAACACATCAAGTAGGCCACCACACTCCTTTTAGACTGGATTTTCCTCCTTCACTCTTCTCCCCACTCCCTCTCTTCTATTCCCTGGAATTACTTCCAGAGAAACAGCCTGCCCTCAAGTTCTTGTCTCGGGTTCTGCTTCACGGGGAGCCCCACACACATCACATAGAAAATGACTGATCATCTTCCCTGGCTCCAACGCTTGATAAATTTGACTAGTTAACCATTTCACACTTCTTGCCAACGGCTTTCAAAAGCACTTTGATTATATACGGGTAGCGTAGGCATTATATAGGTGAGGGCTACCGTCTACAAACACGGTGACGGTTCGGAAAGAGGGTGATTCCTACAGGTTGTCATGGTCAGAAAAGGTTTTAAGACGGAATCTTTGTTTAAGATTTATTTCTTTATTTGAGAGAGAGAGAGCACGCATGCATGAGTGGGGTGGGGGAAAGGACAGAAGGAGAGGAAGAGAGAGAATCTTAAGCAGACTCCCCACTGAACACGGAGCCCAACATGGGTGTGATCCCATGACCTTGAAATCATGACCTGAGCCGAAACTAAGAGTCAGATGCTCGACCTACCGAGTCACCCAGGCACCCAAGGAGGAAAAATTTTTATCTGGCACTTGCAAGATGTGGACAATTCAGATAGGTGGAGAAGGAAGGGAAGGTGCTTCCAGAAGATGACGGGTCACGTAACAATAGCCGGCATTCAGTGAGCACATATACATGCAAACCATTCTTATCAGCTCTGTTCGTGGATTACTTCATCTAATCCTCATAATAACCTGGTGAAGTATGCATTTTATTTATAGATGACGAGACAGACAGATAAAAGTTTAAGGACCAAGGTCCCACGGAGCTGGGATTCAGGCTCAAAATCCAACGCCAGGTCCCACACTGGAAACCACTATACTCCACCCTCCTCACTAGCTTACAATGTGTCTCTTCTGAGCTGAGATGAGGAGCTAGGTTTTTACTTTTGTTTTAATTGTGGCAAAATATGCATAACAAAAAATTTACTGACTTCCCCATTCTTCAATGTAAAGGTCGGTAGTGTTAAGTATATGGACGTCATTCTATCTCCAGAATCTCCAGAAATTTTTCATCTTGCAAAATTGAAACTTCATACCCCTTAAACAACAACCCCTCATTTCCGCCTCCCCCAAGAAGTCCCTGAGCACCCCATTCTGCTTTCTGTTTCTATGAGTTTGATTACTCAGGATATCAGAGAGATGTGACATCATACCGTATTTATCCTTTTGTGTCTGCTTTTTTCAAGTGGCATAATGTCTTGAAGTTTCATCCACGTTGGAGCTTGAGTCGGAATTTCCTTCCTTTTTCAGGCTGAATAATATTCTGTTGTATGTGTCTACCACATTTTGTTTATCTATTCATTAGCTGATGAGCATATGGGTTGCTTTCACCTTTTGGTTATTGTGAATAATATTGCTATGACTCTAGATATGCAAATATTTGTGAAAGACCCCCTTACATTTCCTTTGGATATATGCCGAGATGTGGAATTGCTAAATCGTATGATAAAATTCTATTTTTAATTTTTTTGAGGAACGACCATACTGTTTCCCATAACGGCTGCGCCATTTTACATTCCCACCTGCGGTGCCCAAGGGTTCCCATTTCTCCACATCCTCAGAGGAGCTGGGTTTGACCCCTTCTGAATTTGATACGAAGGCAGGGCATCTGAGTGGAGCTGTCCAAGAGACAGCCAGAGATACCGACCACCACTCAGGTGATAGGATAATACTGCTGACACATTTGGGATTTATCCAACAGAAAGGGAGAGAAGCCATGAAAGATAAATGAGTTCACTGAGACAGTGGAGGGAGGAGAGCAGGAGATGAGGACGACGCCTTGGGGAATGGCTCAGTTGGGTGGCACGTTAATTCACAAATGGCAGCTGCTTATGATTTTTTAAAGTTCATTCTCTAAGGTAAACATTCCCCTGCAATTCCCGGGTTGGTTCAGCAAACGCTTTTGCATAAAATAAATGCTATTTTATCTCCGATGGAGTTAGCCAAAATCAAAATTAGAGACTTCAGTGATAGTTAACATCTGTTAAGCTTTTTATTTTTCATGTATGTAATCCTTATAACAACCCTGTGAGGTAGACATTAGTATTTGTTCTAGAGTCATTGAGGCAGGAGGCAAAGCATGAGTGCCTCCCGTGGAGGGACCAGCTCTCCTGGCCTTATTGCAAACTCCCACCCAGATGGGGGAATTAGAAAGGAATGATCAGATGTGGGACACTGAGAATGATGTGTTTGCTAGTTGGCAGGGACACTGTCATTTAAAGTATATGCATAAAGATCAGTGGCTGGGGGCACCTGGGTGGCTCAGTCCTTTAAGTGTCCATCTCTTGATCTCAGCTCAGGTCTTGATCTCAAGGTCATGAGGTTAAGCCCCATGTTTGATTCCACACTGGGCACAGAGCCTGCTTTAAAAAAGGAAAAAATCAGTGGTTGTCAGGGATTTGGGGAGAGGGAGGGATGAGTAGGTAGAAAATAGGGAATTTTTAGAATAATCTATTCTGTATTATACTGTGATGGTAGATACAAGTCATTGCACATTTGCCAAAACCTTTAGAATGAACAACATAAAGGGTGAGCCTTAATGTAAGCTGTGCACTTTAGTTAGTAATTAGTAACAACTAACTCAGTCCTGTAAGTGGTGGTGCCAGCACCCAACTCAGATCTTCTGATACCAGAGTCTGTATTCTTTCTATGATTTCACCCCACTTCTCTAAAGAAATAAGGTCTTCTTTGATATTTAATTTTTTTCTCACTTCTGAAGTTTCTAGTTCTCTAACCATTAAATAGAAGTCGGTTACAGAGCACACGTGCAGGCACGTGCATGTATAACATTTGAGTCTCCTTCGGCTAGATCGTGTGGCCTTCCAGCTCCTCAAGGGACATGCTTAGTGTGGGGCAGGGCCAGCCCTACACGGGGTCACACCAAGAGACACACCAGGAAAACCAGAGCTAGGGTGAGGACTAGCACACTGAATCACGTAGGGGTACCCAGGGCTTTATGTCCTCAAAGAGAATGATCTTTTTGTCTGTGGAGAAAGAATAAAATGAATTCTGTCATTAAATAAACAGTTATGGAGACCTTGGGACATGGATGAGTAAGACGTAGTTCTTGCCCTCCAACAGATCACTGTCTCGAGGGTGGGGTGGGTAAGGTGAGTTAACATATAATTGTGTGCAGGGCCAATACGCAAAATATTTTCCAACTGGAAGAGCGTGGAAGCCAGCCAATGTGAATGGATACACAACCATCTAGAACACACTGCAGCCATAAACAAGCCACCCGGACATCCCATACGTATTAGTCAGCTCAGGCTGGCCTCCAAAATACCATAGACCGGGTGGCTTAAACAACAGAAATTTATTGTCTCACAGTTCTGGAGGCTGGAAAGTCCAAGGTTAAGATTTGGCTCTGGTGAGAGCATTATTCCTGGCTTATAGATGGATGCCTTCACACTACGTCCCCATATGGTGGGAAGAGAGAGAACTCTGGTGTCTCTTCCTCTTCTTCTAAGGACACCAGCCCTATCATATTAGGGCCTCACTCCTACAACCTCATTTCACCTTAATGACCTCCTAAAGACCTTATCTCGAAACTCATTACGGATCAGGGCTTCAACAAAGGAATTTGGCAGGGAGACACAATTCAGTCCATGGCTCCATGTGATACAGAAAATGCTTTTCTCGTTAAAGATTTATTAATTTATTTTAGAGGGAGAGAGAGTGCATGTGTGAGTGGGAGGGATGGGCAGAAGGAGAGGGAGAGAGAATCTCAAGCGGACTCTGCACTAAGATCAGAGCCTGATGTGGGGCTCGATCTCACGACCCTGAGATCATGACCTGAGCTGAAACCAAGAGTCACATGCTTAACCAAGTGAGCTACCCAGGTCCGCTGGTGATGACATCTTATAAGAGGTGATACTGAAACTGGGTTTTGAAGGGTGAGTAGAAGTGGGCTGAGAGGAAAAAAGCAGAGGAAGGGCTTTCTATAAAGTTGGACAAGCATATGCACAGGCAAGTTGCTGTGAGAGGACAGAGTACACTTAGAAAATGACAAAACTATGACAAGGCTGCAGTTAGAAGTAGGTACGAGAGAGCAAATGAGAATGAAAACCAGCTCAAAGGCCCCATGTGCCATGCTAGGGAGCGTGAATATTATCTGAAGGCATTTAGAAGACCACAGAGATTATTATGTATGATTTCTTATTTAATTCAATAATGTCAACACAGACAATGATTTCTTATTTACATATCCTGGAATAAATAATACAATTTTATCTCATTTTTTTCTCTCCTTTCCTCATTAATAATATTCTCTGGGGGGCACCTGGGTAACTCAGTCGGTTGAACGTACAACTCTTGGTTTTGGGCTCAGGTCGTGATCTCACGGGTGTGAGATCGAGCTCCAAGTCAGGTCCCGTGCTCAGCACGGAGACTGCTTGAGATTCTCTCTCCCTCTCCCTCTGCCCTTCCCTCCCACTCACACACGTACTTTCTCTCTCTCTCTCTCTAAAATAAATAAATAAATCTTTAACAACAAAAAAATATTTTCTGTATTACAGAAGTAATACAAGTTTACTCATTCTCTTTTAAGATGTAAGACACAATGCATAAATAGTACGGTGTTTGGCTGGCTTTTTAACTTTTTTAATAAGCAAGTCTCTGCTCAGAAAGAATCCAGAGCTAAATCCCAATACGGAGCAAAGAGCAAAAGGCCAAGCTGGCTGGTTAAAGGGGATAGAGGGGACAAGTGTCCCACACTGTCTGCCTCCCCTCCCCATCACATGCTGGCACTCCTCCGAGGAACTCGGGGGCTCCACACTGCATCATTTGTAAAAGTCACTACCCAAAGTGGATTTGCTCGGCTATAGAAAGAAGCTGATTTCTTCAAATCATAACGACCCTTCTTAATGACAAAGACATGGCTCACAGAGCATAAACCAAAGCCCTCTAGAGGAAGTGACTTCTTGTAGCATCACAACAACTCTAGAAAGTTCAGTGACATTGTTATGCCCATTTACAGATGAGGAGACTGGGGCCTGACGATGTAAAGTAATTTGCCAGATGTCACACTGCGAGCAGGTGGAGAAGCCAGGAGGTGAAGTCAGGCAGGCTGCCTCCAGAGCCAGTGCTCTCGGCTGCTCTGTTCCACCACCTGGCCCAGTAGGTACTGACTTTGTACCAGACACGGTGCTAGGCTCTCTGGTAGGATTTGTCTAGGAAGTAGTTTGAGTAAGAAAAAAATAAGATCGGAAAGTTAAGTATACTTTTCTTTAGCACAGCCCCCGGAACAGAGCAGACTTTCAGGGAACTTTGCTGAATGAATGAACGAGCTTATTCTCCAGCACATGAGACACATTACATTTTCCCAAATTGGTGTCCCACTAACTTCCCTTTGGATAAAAAAGCCTTTTGCTCTCACTGGCCTCGAAGTGAGTCTATACTATCCACTGTTTGTTTATAGAAGAAATTACTTGCAATGAACAACATGCATTGTATGAATCTCCCAGGGCTGCCCCCAACAAAACACCATAAGCTGGGTGGCTTGTAACAACAGAAATGTATTCCCTCACTCTTCTGAAGGCCAGTGACAGGAGCATCTTTTGTTCTGGTATTTGGTCTCTGACCCTGGTTCCTGACACAGAGCTATTACATGCCCTGGAATCTCCTAGGTGAGAGGAGTGTCTTTTGTTTAATGAGGTGACTGTTGGGGGGCTCCTGGATAGCTTCAGGACGGGGCTGGTCACCAGAAAGACAGAGCCACAATTTGAAGTTTGGAAGGGGAGAGAGGCTGGAGACTGAGTTAATGATCAAGCATGCTGACGGGATGAAGTCTAAATAAAAGCCTAAATAAAAGCCTAAATACAAATCCCAACCAAAGTGTGGGATTCGGAGAGCTTCCATGTTGGTGAACAAAGCCCTGTGCTGGGAGGTTAACGCACAGCACCTTGCACTTGCAACTGGCGTCTGAGGTGGGGGGAGGCAATCTTGTGGGAGTGGACCCTTAACCTTTGGGGTCTCCAGTTAGTGTCAGGGTTGAACCGAATTCTAGGACACCCAACTGGTGTCCGAGAATTCTGCACATGTCAGGTGTCAGAAGTGTTGAGAGTAAAGGAGAAACTCAGGAGGCTTGTTTCCAACTCAGCATCTGTGAGATGGAGTTAAAATCAAGAAACGAAAAAAAAAAAGACAAACAAAACAAAAAACAAGAAATGGACCCAAAATGGAGTTGCTTATGCTAGGCCCCATGTCACCAAACTGAGACTTAAATTGTAGTTTCTGCTCTCCCAGAAATGGAATCCTAAACCAGTCATCTAGGAATCACCTATCAGTTTTCTTAGGTGATCTGCCTGACGGATCCCTGTCCTCCCTTGAGGGAAAGTAAACTTGCAATGACCAACTACTCTTCTGCCTAATATAACTTCCTCATTCCCCCTCCCATCTGCCTATAAAAGTCTTTCATTTTGTACAGCTCCTCGGAGCTCCTTTCTGTCTGCTAGATTGGATGCTGCCTTATTCAAATCAAGGTTTTTTGCTCAAATAAACTCTTAAAATTTTTAATATGCCTCAGTTTCTCTTTTAACAATGGGAATAATGATCTTTGCTACCTCATTGCTTGTCATTAAGAATAAATTCGTTCCTACACAAAAAGTACTTAGAACAGTACCCAGTACAGAGGAAACACTTCATAAAGATTAGCTACCATCACTGCAGGACAAACTCCCAACCATTATGCTATTAGGCCACAGTTTTAATGTCCCATCCTGAAAATGAAAAATAACAACGAATTTCTTCCTTTGTTCTGTTAAATTGAGAATGCATTGTTCAGGGTTCACCAATGCCAACTGACTATAGATACCAGAAGCTGGAATCAATAATAATACTAATAAATACTAATTAATAATCTAATGATTAGAAAAATTGCCGTATATATGTCTACACATCCATGTGCATTGACATAAAATGACAAATATAGACCCAAAAATGGTGACCCAGCATGGAAGGACCATGAGGAATTAAGAATAATACTTGATTTTATTTCATTTTCTTTTTCTTCCTTTTTTTTTTTTTTTTTAGTTCTCCTTAATGAGACTGTATTCATTTCCTAATCATAAAAGTAGCCATAAAAGTTGCTATTTTTAAATGTAAGATCTGGGCAAAGATCTGTAAGCCCAAAGGAAACAGAAATGCACCCACGTCTTTTCCACTCTTCTTTCATCTCAGGACGCGCCCTGAGAAATGAAAAGGCCCCCAGTCTTCACCATTGTCCCAATGTGAGATCACAGCGCAGTGACTCAGAAGCGGCTTCTGACACCAGGCAGCGCCTGAGTCAGGCGCGAACAGGAGGGCTGAGAGCCTCCGCAGCCAGCCCGCTCCGCAGAGAATCACCCCTCTCCAAGCCAGTGCCGCGCACAGGGCAGCGCGGCGGCGGTCGGGAGAGCTGTCAGTGCATTCAGACCTTGAACCTTGCAAGGCCAAGACTGGCCTAACTAATGATACTAATGGCAAGGAGGGAGCGAAGCAAGCAGGCAGACAGAACACAGTAGAGAATTGAAGACCATCCAAGCATAGAAACCCCTAGTCCGGCTTCCTCATTAGGCGGCTCCACCTGCAAGAGAAATCAAAAGCTCTCAGCTCCAAGTCTCCTTTGGCTTCAGCGTCCCCACAGAGCCTTGCATAAGGCCAGGGACACAGGAAGTGCTCTGCTTAGATTATTTTAACCCATATCTCTTGTTTCCCTTCCTCAGCATCTATTGTTCCTTTTCCTGGTAAAAATCCCCCAGTTTGCATTTGAGGAACCACCCCTTCCCCACTCTCGGTGGGCCTGTCAATCAAGGCGAGCTTCCTGCCCCTGCCCAGGAGGTGGATGGACGCTGAGCCCAGGCTAAGCCAATTGGCTGCTCTCCGACTTGCACAGGATGGAGTGGATTCCCCCCAACAGGACTTTGCATGGGCTCCAGTGTTACCCGAGTCCCTGGAGCCACCGTGGTCCTTATCCTTTTGGAGACCCGGTTCTGCAGCTTTTCTCCATGTCTGAGAGCTCCCCAATATCCTTCCGATAAAGCTCTTTTTTTTTATTTAAAGAAGCCAGAGCCCTATTTCTGTTGCTTGTATCCAAAGAACCCAAATTTTGCCCTTCTTCATCACGAAGAAACTTAAATTTAAAAAATGAGAATAATTCGCATTGATTTGTGACTATTAATCAGTTATTCTCACATCATTGCCTTTTCTGGGTGTAGTGCAAACCAGCAGCTCAAAGAGGGGTTCAGTGCCTTGCCCCAGGCCGCGCCGCTACTAAGTAACGGAGTATGGCTTCAAACTAGGTCTTTAGCCCAAGGACCAGGCTCCGCAGCCTGAAGAGGACCTGTCGCATCACCTCCCCTCACCCCCATCAGTCCTTTGAATTTTTCTCTACTTGCAAGTTGTGGGTAGATATTTAAAAAAAAAAAANNTTTAAAAAAAAAAAAAAAAAAAAGATGGGGTGCCCGAGTGGCTCAGTCAGTTAAGCATCTGCTAGGGTGGTAATCTCAGGGTCCCAGGACCCAGTCCCACGTTGGGTTCCCTGCTCAGCAGGGAGTCTCCTTCTGCCTCCCTCTCTTTCTTTCTCTCTCTCTCTGTCTCTCACGAATAAATAAATAAAATCTTTAAAAAATAAAATAAAATATAGAGAGACAGAGAGACAGAGAGAGGGATGTAAACCATAGGAGACTCTTAACCATAGAGAACACACGGAGGGTTGACGGAGGGAGGTGGGTGGGGGGTGGGCTAGATGGGG
>NC_048226.1:93310985-93328522 GCF_002007445.2 Ailuropoda melanoleuca | reverse complement strand
GGGTGGGGGGTGGGCTAGATGGGGGATGGGCATGAAGGAGGGCACTTGTTGGGATGAGCCCTGGGTGTTGTGGGTAAGTGATGAATCACTAAATTCTACTCCTGAATCCAATATTATACTCTATGTTAACAAACTAGAATTTAAATAAAAATTTGAAACAAAAAAAATTAAAATTAAAAATAAAATATTCCTCAAGAGCAGAAAGAACCTCTTTCTTCTGCTTCTTTTCCAGGCCAGGCCTCCAGCAGGGATCAAAGTGCTCGGGCCCCAGGCAAGTTCTCGATGCGAGAACCTCTCACAAAAAGTGAAGCAAATGGGCAAAGAGAAAAACTTCAGGCCTCAGCGATGTTCATGCCATGACTTTTGTTCTAGGTGCTGGGGACACAGTGGTGAACAGGCAGACAAAAGCTTATGTTCTAGTGAAAAATATATTCTACAGATGAACAAATAAATACCGGGTAGCGATAAATGCTCTGAAGATAAAGCAGAAGGCAGGGCTGGCTAGTGGAATTTTACCAGGAGGGAGCGGGGGGAGCACCTGTCAGCAGATCAGAATGAGTGCAAGAGCAAACCAGACCCATATCTGGGGACGAGTGTGACAGCTGAGCAAGCAAGAAGGCACGAAGCCCTGGGTGTGTGCAGGGGACACTGCGGAGGCCAGGGCTGTGCTGAGGTTGGGGGGCTGGCCTGTCAGACAGAGGCCTTGAGGTCTCAGTAAAGATTTCGAATGTGGTCCCAAGTGTAATGAGAAGCTATAGGAGGGATGTGGGGGGGGGGGTAAGAGCATCATGGGACTTCTCTTTCCAAAAATCATTCTATCCGATGGCAACAACCTGAGTGCCCATCAGTGCATGAAGGGCAGGCAAATCCATGCAATGGAATATTGTTCAGCCCTAAACAGGAACGAAGTACTGATGCATGCCAGATGTACACACACACACACACACACACACACACACACCTCCATGTGATTCCAGTTATATAAAAGATCCAGAACAGGCAAATTGATAGAAACAGAAAGCAGAGTACCAGTTGCCAGGATCTCGGGGGAGAGGGGATGGGGAATGACCATTTAATGGGGATACAGCATTTTCTTTGGGTGGGGATACAGTGTTCTGCAAATAGTGATGGTGGGCCCACAACACTGTGCCACTGAATTACACACTTTAAAATTATGAAAATGGTGAGTTTCATGCTCTCTTTTGTGTATTTTATCACAATTTTTAAAGAAGATTTATTTATTTATTTTAAGGAGAGAGAGCATGAGTGCGATGGGGGCAGAGGGGGAGGGGCGGAGAGGGGGGAGAGGGACTAGCAGTCTCTGAGCTGAGCACAGCGCCCCACACAGGGCCTGATCCCACGACCCCAAGGTCACAACCCTAGCCGAAACCAAGAGTCAGTTGTCCAACTGACAGAGGCATGCAGGCACCCTATTTTATCACAATTTTAAAATAAAAAAAATAAAAAGCTCATTCTGGTTTTCACATGCAGAGAAGGGATGGGAGAAGAACAAAACAGAGACAGAAGGAAAGTTCACCCGGCTCTGCCTTGGGCTTTGGCACCCTCCTTCCCTTCTCCAAGCCTCAAATCCTTCATCCATGACAATGGAGTTCTCATAGGCTTCACCTCCTGGGCTTGTTGAGAGGCTTGGAATATTTTGACATGACCCATGGCTCAGTCCATGGACCTTTCCTCTTTCCAACTCAGACTCACTGCCCTGGGGATCTCATCCAGTCTCGTGGCTTTAAATTCCATCCCCAACTTGCCTCCAGCCAGATCTCTCTCTCCCCTGAATTCCCACTGGCCCACTTGGCACCTGCACTTGGGTTTCTAACCCCCAGCTTCACAAATCCAAAACAACCTTTGACCTTTGACCCCCTGATGTTCAGCCTTGCTTCCCATCTCTGTAAACGAAAACCGCATTCTTCCAGACAGAGGCCAAACATCTAGGAGTACTTGACTTACCTCTGTCTTGCCCCCCACCCAGTCAATAAATGCAGCCAACTCTGGCTTCAGAATCTATCCAGAGACTGACCCCTTCGGGTCCAAGCCACCATCACTGCTAGCCAGGATTATCGCAATAGCTTTCTGGTGGCCCAGCTTGTGCCATTGGCCTGCTTCAATCTGTTCTGAACAGGGCAGCTCAAGAGATCCTATTCAAATGTAAGTGATATCACGTCAACCTCTGCTCAACACTTCAACAGTTTCACATTTCACTCAGAACAAAAGCCGAACTCCTCTCCCTGGCCTACAAAGCTTTACATGGTGAGTGCCTCTTAGCTCTCTGGCTTCACCACCCACCACTCTCTCTGACCTGCTTCTCCTTCGGCGGCCTCCTTGCTGTTCTTTGAACAATCGAAAGATGTTCCCACTCAGGATCCTTGCCCTTGTTCCTTCCACCTGGGTCTTCTCCCAGATACCCCTGTGTGCAAGCCCTCACCTCCCTGTGTCTACACTCAGAGGAGAACTTCCCAGTGAGGTCTCTGCCAGTCACCTACATAGCGTTGCCAGAAAAAGTACAGGATGCCCAATTAAATGTGTATTTCAGATAAACAAGCAGTAATTTTTTAGTATAATACACAGCTAGAACTATGCTGTCTGATACAGTAGCCATGGGCCTCATGTGGCTATTGAGCATTTGAAATGAGGACAGTACCGTTGATGAACCGGATATTTGATTTTATTGCAATTAATTTCAATTTTCAAATGGATACCCAACTTAGTTACTGGATTTAGTTATATAAGTGTGTTTAGAAAATTTTACATAAGGGAATATACTTTTTCAGCTGTAGATTTTATGATACCAAAATATAGATCATGTATTTCCAAGGAAATTCTAGCATTCAAATTGAAATGTTCCATAAGCATAAATCACATGTCGAATTTTGAGGACTTAGGAAAAAAAGAATGCAAAATATCTCATTAATAAGTTTTTACATTTGAGGACATGTTGAAATTATCGATAATATTTAGGGTATATTGGACTAAATATAATGTACTATTGAAATTCATCTCACCTGTTTCTCTTTACTTTTATTATGTGGCTACTAGAAATTGTTGAATCTCCTGTGTGGCTCACATTGTGTTTCAGACAGCACTGCTCTTTCAGGACTTGGTTCCCCTGGAACCAGAGGGGGGACCAGACTTGGGAGCCTACAGTTTATTCTAGAACGTGATACTAGGGAGCAGAAGTGAGGAACTGGGGATAGTGATAAAGAAGAAAAAGTCAGTATAAGTATGCGTTATCAAGATCGCTGTGGGTAAGAAGGATTCATTTCATGGAGACTTCCTGAAAAGTTATGGAATGCCTCCCAGAGTTAGGTCCCGGGAGAGAGGAAGCAGAAGCCTTTATCCCCCAGCTCCCAACCCCAGAGTTGAGGGCTGCTCCCCAGGGGCATTAACTCTTCCATGCTTCTGGGCCGCACCTGCTCATGGAACAAAGGAGTTCCCACTGCACTGGGGGGAAGAAACCAAAGCCAGAAACCCCACAGTTCTGAGTCATGGCTAGGACACCAGCAATCTGAGACAACTCTGAGCTTGCATGAGCCCATCCCTCATATCTACAGCTAAAATTGGAGGTTGACCAAGGAATCATGACAGGCTCACCAGGGGCAACGGTCTGGTCCAGCTTTTAATCCCCAACATGTAGAGCAGTACCTGGAACATAGAATATGTTCAATAAATAGCTTGAGGAAAAAAATGAATGACCATATCTGAACAGCTGTTATGTGCTCACTGTATAAATTTTCAATAAATAATAGTTCTTTTTCACTCTTTTCTGAGTACCATCTTAAAATTCCTGGCCTCAAATTTCAGTAGTTTTTCCAACCAATGATTATTCTTCCAGATTCTTTATTTTACTTTTTTAAAAGTTTTTCCAACCAAGAATCATGCTTCCTGATTCTTTATTTTAAGTAATGTCTACACCCAACATGGGGCTCAAGCTCACAACCCCAAGATCAAGAGTCACGTACTCTACCGATGGAGCCAGCGAGCTGCCCCCCGTGTTTTATTTTATTTTTTTTTTAAAGATTTTATTTCTTCCTGATTCTTAAACAATTATATCAAACACTTTAACCTTCTTCTGGATGTCATGACAACCAATCTTTTCTGCACCTCCCTCCACAAGGCCTAAGATGGCAGACAGGGTTGAGAACTTGGAAGATGAGTTTCCCCAGCAAGACCTTCCATCTGCAACTTCAGGTGGGGGTCCTCAATGGAAGCACAACCGTGTGGGGTGTTTATCCACAGCCCCATAAAGGGTACTTGAGGGGTACAGTTTTCCCTCTTCTCCAGCACCTGCTACAGGCAGACCTCATGTTACTGTGCTTTGCTGTACTGTGTTTCTCAGATACTTTTGTACAGAATGACGGTTTGTGACAACCCTACGTTGAACAAGTCTATTGGCACCATTTCTCCAACAGTATGCGCTCACGTTATGCTGTGTCATGTTTTGGTAATTCTCACACTATTTCAAACTCTTTTTTTTTTCTTAAGACTATTTATTTATTTATTTATTTGATAGAGAGAGAGTGAGTATGCAATGAGCAGGGGGGGAGGGTCAGAGGGAGAAGCAGACACCCCGCTGAGCAGGGAGCCAGATGCAGGTGCCCAAGTCAGGACCCCGAGATCACTACCTGAGCCGAAGGCAGACACCCAACCGACTGAGCCACCCAGGTGCCCCTCAAACTTTTTCATTATTATTATACTCATTATGATGATGGGTGATCCGTGATTATGTCCAACTGAAAACTCATGGTCATTAGCACTTTTTTAACCATGAAGTATTTTTTAATTAGGGTACGTACCTTGTTTTTTTAGACACAATGCTACTGCATACTTAATAGACTACAGTATAGCATAAACAACTTTTACATGCGCTGAGAACCAAGAAGATATATTTGATTCACTTTTTTGCAATAATTATTTTATCGTGGTAGTCTGGAATTAAACCCACAACATATTTCTTTGTGCACACGGCAAGTGCTCATAAATGCTTAACTAACACCATCCAAGCTCCCGGGGAAAGGATCCAGGACTGCTGAAAATCCCTGCCTACCGCCACCCAGCACCCACCAAGGACCAGCCCCTAGGAAAATGCCTGCCCTGCCGAGTTCCCAGAAATCCCAATAGTACTGCACTCACGTATAGGCATAAAGAGGGTGATTTGCTGTTTGTATCGACAAGCATTCCTTAGATGTTAATTTATCTCTTTAACTGAGGCAATGCAGTTTCTGCCTCTAATTGAGACCCTTAATTATCCACACCTCCTACTGCTGTTCACCGCGTCGATCTCCTGCAAGACTGACCTTCTAGCTGTAATTACAGAGAAGCTATTTCTTCGGCTTCATAGTGAGGCAGTACCTTTCATTTCCTGCAGTTCCTTACATTCTCCCATCAGGTGAAACAGAAGGATCCGTGATTCTGACTCTCCTAACTTGAGGGATAAAGGGAGAGGAAAGAGGAGACTCAACTAAAGAAAAAGCCAGGGATGGGGGTGGGGTTTAGAAAAAAAAAAAAAAGCAAATCCACGGTGGAGACCTGTCAAGCAAAATTACCTCAGAAAATATGGCTTTAATATCTGGAGGCTGTGGCCAAGCTAAAGCCAAATGTTCACAGAATCCTGTATCACTTCCCACTTCCCCAGGCACGTGGAAAGACTACAATTCCCAGCAAGCTCTGCAGATAAGCTGATGCTCATGTGACTAATTCAGACCAATGGGCCATGAGCGAAAATTGTATCAATGCATCAAACTCTTATTTCGCCATGTTGGAAGCCATGCGCTAAGATGGTGGCACCACAAAATGGGGTGGCCTAGATCAGGGAATCATCCCAGAGAAGACAGCTGCCCTGAAGAGTCACTGGACTTTGCAGGAGTCAGAGACTGGGGTCCTGGGTTGGTTGGCTTCTGCAGCCTACGCCTGGTCTATCCAGAACAAAAGAGAGATTTTCTATTACTTCCTCGTCCATATTTAAAGGGTGTGATAAAGAGGTACCTGGGTGGTTCAGTCAGTTAAGCATCTGACTCTTTGTTTTGGCTGAGGTCATGATCTCAGGGTCATGAGTTCAAGCCCTGTGTCAGTCTCCTCACTCAGCACGGAGATTCTCTCCCTCTGCCTCTCACACACACACGTGCTCTCTCACTAAAATAAATAAATAAAATCTTCAAAAAATATTCTTTAAAGGGTGTCATAAAACATTAAAGAAGCCTTAGTTGAATGAGACATTTTAAAATTATATAGCCCAAATATATGGGAAGGAGAGTTACAGAACAAGGAAGTTACCTCTTTCCTTTATGTGCTTGACCCAGGCTTCAGTTTCCTCCTCTATAAAATGGGTATAAAAATAACACCTACTTTAGGGAGTTGCCATGAAGTTCTTAAAAAATAATTCATTTAACAAACATATAGTACTTACCATGGCCAGACACTGTTCTAACTTCTTACCAATGTTAACATATTCAATCTTTGTAGTGGTATCTTAGGGATGCTGTAATAAATTACCCCAAACTGGGTGTATTATGACAATTAGAAATTTATTCTCTCACAGCTCTGGAGCCTAGAAGTCCAAAACCAAGTTCTCACTGGGCCGTGCTTCCTCCAGAGGCTCCAGGGAAGACTGTAGGGCTTAAGAAATGGAATCTGAGGTAGGAGCAAGACTGATTTTGCATTGAATGCTTCTCTCTGCTGTTTGAATTTCTTTGACAAGGTACACCCATTACTTTTTTCCTTTTTAACACTAACACAACACTAATTTAAAAAATTATCTCTGGGGGCGCCTGGGTGGCACAGCGGTTGGGCGTCTGCCTTCGGCTCAGGGCGTGATCCCGGTGTTATGGGATCGAGCCCCACATCAGGCTCCTCCGCTATGAGCCTGCTTCTTCCTCTCCCACTCCCCCTGCTTGTGTTCCCTCTCTCGCTGGCTGTCTCTGTCTCTGTCTCTGTCAAATAAATAAATAAAATCTTTTTTAAAAAAAATTATCTCTAACAGTGAAAAGATAGACTACATCCTAGGGGAAGGGAATGTCAGGAATCAGTGAGTAGCTGGGAGGGTGTATGTGTTTATTTTGCTTTTATTTTATTGTGGGGAGAAGACATTAGGGATTCCTCAGCCCTGAGCTCCTTCCACTTCCTCAGATGGTCACCCCTGGAGAGCCTGTGTAACCGGATGGACATCAATCCCCACATTTATTTTCTCTTCTTTGCTGTTTGTTTGTTGTTATTGTGTTTTTACAGATTTGGGAAATGATATGTGATTAGAGATTGCTGATTATTTATTTCCTAATTTCTTCCTCCCCTTACTGTCCCAGTATTTCCCTGGCCACAAAAGACCCATATGCTGTTGCCCTTTACCCAGGAGTGGTCAAGTGTTATCTCCATAAGGTGTTTTTGGTAGATTCTAAATAGCAGCAAGACCCCCACGAATTATCGCTCTCCTTTGTCCCTTGCAAGAAGCAGGGCCCGTCATTCAGGCAAAAACTGGGCCATGTTTCTACTTTCAACATGGCACCCCCATTTTACGCCAGTGACAAAACTCTGACACATTGGCTCTGTCCAGTTGATGGCCCATTTCAGCAGGGCAGGAATCAGTGCAGAAGGAAGACCATACACAGGGTGAAGAACACGGGCTACAGGGCCAGAGAGGATAGACTTGAGTTTCCAGTGACTCCAGACAAGTTTCTCCAGCTCAGTTACCCCTTCTTCAAATAGTGGTGCAGACAGCTGCTCTGGTCATGAAGACTGAGAGTGCTCGCACTCACAGAGCACTTAGCACAATGCCTCTCCCACCCCAGGCCATCAGCACTGGGATGATGTTGCTGCCGCTGCTGACGATGGGGTTGACTTCGATGCTGTTGGGCTAGTCCCTCCCTTTTCACTCCTCCCCTAGCCCCGCATCTGTTCCCATAATGCTTTCCCAGCACTGGCATCAGGCATGGAGAAAGGAAGTTTTTGGTGGTGGTGATGGTGGCTGTTGTGATGCTGATGTTGTTTTAAGCAACAAACTATAGCTTTCCTGATGAGGGAGAAGGTCTCTTGGACAGTGTCCGGTGATGAACCAAGTGCCGTCTGCAGAGAGACCTGGGCCCTAATTCCAGATCAGCCACCTGCTAGTAGGATGGCCTTGGCCGCCTTGTGTAATAATTCTGAGCCTCAGTTCCCTTATCTGTAAAACAGGCATAATCATCACCAATTCATTCAACCAATTTTTATTAAGTTTTCTTGGTTGCTAGGTACTATGCTGGGTGCTGAGGATGCAAGAACAGAGAAAATTCATCCTTAACTTAAGGAGATGACTATCTGGAGTTTTCTGCTCCAGAGAACAGTAATGAAGTAAGTGGGCTTTGGAATTAGACAGACCCGGGTTCAGATGAATACTCTGGATTCACTAGCTGTGTGATCCTGGGCAAGTTAATCACCTTTGCTGATCCTTAATTCCCCCATCTTAAAATGGAGATGGGAATAGCAACACCTACTTTATGGATGGCTTGAAGCTTCAAGTCTATCATGATATAAAGCCCTTAGTTCAATGCTGACTCCCAGGAGGCACCCAGCAAGGGTTAGCCTCCATGACAAGTGTGGCCCGAGCCATGTGGGGAGTTTGTACTGCTTCCAGTGGGTAATTATACAGGACGCCACGGATGTGGGAGTCAGGAAAGGCTTCATGGAGACTACGATGTCTGGACAGAATCTTGAAAAATAAGTCGATGTCTGCCAAGGAGGGAAGGGAGAATCAAGAAATGCATTCAGGGAGCTGCAGGAAGTTCAAGATGATAGGAGCAGAGGGTCCAGGGCAGGGCGGTTGGCAGGGCTGGAGGTTGGGCTGGCAACGGGGGTGAATGACGGCCCAAGGCAGATGTTGGCAGGAGCCAGAGCACAGAGTCTTAAATGAAATTCCAAGGAGCTCAGGCTTTATTCTAAGGGGACTGGGGAGCCATTGAGAGCTCTTTTTTTTTTTTTTAAAGTTTTTATTTATTTATTTGACAGAGATAGAGACAGCCAGCAAGAGAGGGAACACAAGCAGGGGGAGTGGGAGAAGAAGAAGCAGGCTCACAGCAGAGGAGCCTAATGTGGGGCTCGATCCCATAACGCCGGCATCACGCCCTGAGCCGAAGGCAGACGCTTAACCGCTGTGCCACCCAGGCACCCCACCATTGAGAGCTCTTGAGAGCAGAGGATGATGACATTAGATTACCATAGAAAGGACAGTGCTCTATTACATCCACAGAAAGGTTCTAGGGATGGCAGGGCATAGGATGGTCTGGAGGGGGGCAGGCCTGGAGCCCAGGGAGGAGATGTTGTCACAGCCCCAGGAGAGGTGAGGGAGAGATGAGGAAAGCTGTCCTGGGGCAGCACAGTGAGAGTGGAGAGAAGCCATCCGGTTCATCCCCCCGGGTGAGCTGTGTTTATCGTCACTCTTTCCCCACCCCTGTGTCCTTCCGGTGTCTCCCTTTCCTTCTCTCCAACGTCCCCTCAGCCGCCCTCCCATGTCTCTCTCTCTCTCTCTCTCTCTCTCTCTCTCTCTCTCTCTCTCGGAGCTTTGCTTGGAGCAGGGAACTAGAAAACCCAGCTCTGGTTTGATCCCGACAGGCAACATCTCAGGGGGGCCTGGAGCAGGAGAGAAAAAAGAGGACAAGGAGATTCACTCCCACTCCAATTTTTCTAAAAAGCAATCGCTTCTTGGCACCAGGACGAACCCCATGGGGACAGTTAGTAATCCTTGTCTCCTGAAGACGGTTCCTCGCCCACTGCCTTTGGACCTTAGTTTGCTGGCCAGCTCCGTAGCCAGGCTGCTGGTGGTTGCTGGGTCACTGTCTTCAATCACCCCCTCTGGCAACAAAACACGATGGTGAACTTACTGCAGGTCAGGAACTGGAAGGGCCCCGGGCATGCAGAGCCAAAGAAGACAGCGTGCCAACATGGGGATGCTCACAGACCAGGCGGGAGAACACGTGCGCCCAAGAATTCCAGGACCGGACAGAAAGTCTAACAGCAGAGGTCTGCACACAATCCCGCACAACAACGATCATAATGACTGATTTATTGAGCTCATACTAAGTTCCAGGAATGGTGCTAAGCCCTTTTCATAAATCACCACATCAAAGCCTCTCAAAACACTGCCTGTCTTGTTTGCCACCGTGTCCTCATGGCTTAGCACAATGCTTGGTCCACAGGGGACACTCAAGAAGTAATCCACTGAGGGGCGCCTGCATGGCTCCGTCAGGTGAGTGTCCGACCCTTGATTTCGGCTCGGATCTTGATCTCAGAGTTGTGAGTTCGAGCCCCACGTTGGACTTCGTGATGGGCATGGAGCCTACTTAAAAAAAAAAAAAAAAAAAAGCAAGTATCCCACGGAGACAAACAGCTATGTGAAGTCTCAGAATTACCTCCAGCTCCCAGAGAAGGAGACTGAGGCTCAGAGAAGTGGGGTCCCAGGCCTAAGGTCACAGAGAAAGTAGCAGAGCTCAGAGTTGCTCCAGGCCCCGCTCAGCCCAGGATCTTAACCGCGGTGCCCTTGGGCTGATCACAGAAAAGGAGGCACTAAATGGTCTCGGGGAAAGATGTGGTTGAGGAAGGCTATCCAAGGGAGGTGATTCTCCAGCAGACCCTTGAAGAACACGCTTGCCAGGGGGATGAGCCGGGGAAAAGCTTCAGGGAGGGTGACGATGGGGTGGAGATGGGTTCGCGGTGCCCTGTGGCTGAAGCAGCAGCCCAGAGAAGCCTGCAGAAGGAGTGGCAGCCAGAAGACCCCTGGAGAGACTCAGATGCTCGCTTCCCCCACTCCACTTCCCTTCTGTGGCTCGGATCTGGAAGGTTCCTCTGAGTGGTGCAGGCGGTTCTTAGGCTTGCGTTTGATTTATTTTATAGCTGGAGTTCCGGAGCTTTTGTGTTGGCTGCAACATAGAATATGGAGTTTCCCTCCCGAGCAATTCTTCATCTTTGGCAAGCCACCGGAGCGTGATCTTGGCACAATCGTGTGACGTGGCGGGGGTTCAGCTGGTGCAAACCCAGCACACGCCGTGGCGGCCGCAGCAGCTGCTCAGCCAAGGTGCCAGGGCTCCTGCCAGAGGGGCCCAACCTGCCACCCTCCCCGGTTTGCCCCACGTTGCCTTGGCCCCTTCCGTTGAGAGGAGGGGGGAGCGCTGGGACACCGCGCTTCTGTTTGTGTCTGTGTTTTCATCACGCGCGGTGTGACTTCATCTCTTCCGCAACACTGATGCTTTTCTACCTGGGGGTCGTGAAAAGGTCACAGGCTTCTGAGTCAAAACTTCGGTGGGTTCCAGTCTCGGATGCCCCAGACTGACTTACTCTAGGACATTAGGAGGGGAGCATCTTCATCTTTCCTAAATACCCCTTTCCTCGGCTGCAAAAAGGAAGTGATAGTAATATGCACCTCAGAGGGATAGTAGAAGGTTCAGCAATAACCAAGGGTAGCGCATAGTAGGTGCTGTGGACCGAATGTTTGTTTCCTCCAAATCTATATGCTGACACCCTAACCCCCAGTGATGGTGTTTGGAGATGGGGCCCCTGGGAGGTGAATAGGATTAGATGGGATCGTGAGGGTGGGGCCTTGATCTAATGGGATTAGTGTCCTTTTAAGGACACCAGACAGCTTGCTTACTCTCTCTCCTCCGTGCAAGGACACAGAAACAGGCAGCTATCTGCAAGCCAGGAAGAGTCTTCACTAGGAACCAAATCAGCCAGCACCTTGATCTTGGACTTCCCAGCCTCCAGAACTGTGAGGAAGAAATCTCTGTTGTTTAACTCCCCAGTCTATGGTATTTTATTGTGGCGGCCCGAGCTAAGACAGCATGTGCTCAATAAATACCAGGCCATCTTCTACATGGCTTAACTCCCTCCTCCTCGAGGGCAGGATCCGCCATCTGTCTCTGCTTTCCTAGCACCTTCTGCATACTAGATGCCCCATAAATATTAGTTGAAGAATTCGTGAGTGAGGGAACGTGCAAATGAGTGAGTAAGAGAGGCAGAGAAGCAGCCCATGGAATCCACGGATTGGAGCGGCAGATTCTCTTCTGCCCACATCTTCTCGGGGTACAAATATAGATCCACCAGGCAGGCTGACCCCCACAAGCCCCTCCTGGATCTCTAGAAGCCTTGCAGGGTGGCCTGGCCTTGGCACTGCCATGGCTCTTTGCCCCAGAGTCAGCCACAAGGCCCTGAAACTCCCTGTCTGCAGAGAAGGGCCCCACCCCAGCTGTGAACAGAGAAAGACCCTCACCCCAGGTGTGAACAGAGAAAGACCCTCACCCCAGTGTGTACAGAAAGGCCTCACTCCAGGAGTAAACAGAAGGGTGCCTACCCCAGGCCCACGGGGATGGGCTCTCACTAGAAGACAAGATTTGCTCAAAGTGGGACTTGCTTAAAGAAAGCCCAGAGCTCCCTGTATTCACTGATGTTAGCTCTGAAAAGACCCTTGGGTTCCCCAGCCCACCCCACACTCCACACCCCACAGTTAGAACATCGGCATCATGTTATTGGCATGATGCCTTAATTTATAAATGCCTTTGTTTCCCTGTCCCCGGATATCACCTCCTTAGCCCCCTTTCCCTCACCTCCCCCTCCCCAAGTTTGCACAAAAACACCATTTGTGGAAGCTAGACTCCCAACCTTGGCGCAGAGCCACAGAGTGAAGTAATTGCGCAATTAGAACTTAATTGCTGGATTTAATTTCGTGGGTTTTTTTTTTTTTCTTTTCGTCTCAATTGTTGAAAATGTGCAGTTCCCGCCTTCGAATGTCTGATGAGTTCCTTCTGTCTGCCCCAGGAAGGGATGGGGTTGGGGGAGGGAGAGGCCAAGACAGCCGGCTGGGCTGGATTTTGCATCTCAAAGAGAATTTACAAAGTTAACCTTCCCCTGTGGCTGGAGGCCAAGGAGGGAGAGATGGAACTCCAAGGTTTGGTGGCAAAAGATTTGTCCCTCAAGGGCAGATTTTCCGTGATCTTTCAGGACAGCAGGGCCTGAGCTTGGCAGACCTGCGGCATATCGCTGCCTTGCCCACCGTTCATGGAGGACCTACTGTGTGCGAGGCCCGTTGCACCATCCCCTCGCCATCCTCCCAACAACCCCCCCACCAGAGGGTAGCAGTGCATCTTGTTATACATGAGGAAACTGAGACTCAGAGAGGTTCGGTAACAGGCCCAAGGTCACACAGCTAGTTAATGCTAGCACTGGAAGATGAAAGCAGCAGCTAGCTTCTTCCACCCTCCTCTCAGCAAAGGGCCTAACAAGTGCTCCAGGACACGCAGCCACGCCAGAAAAGTGGCGATCTGCACGGATCTGGAAAATGAGAGGCTGGGCTCACTCGCCCTTCTCTCCAGCTTAAGAGCAGGGAGGCCGTACAGTTCACACCGTGCACACACGCCCACTGACAATGCCACACCACAGGCCTCTTTGACCCACTCAGACTGCACTGTTCCCCCAGCTGCTCCCGGCTGCTGCCGCCACCAACACCTTCCTTCTAGTCCCTAGGGACACAAGATTGGGATCCATCACCACCCAGACAGCTTCTGAAAACTAATGGTGTGAAGAGGGTACTCAGCTGGGCTCAAGGACCAACCCCCCCCCACCGCCTCCACCACCCACAGCTGCTGGATGCCTCAGAACTGCCTGGAAGGCGGGTGTTCCTCTAGGAAGGGGCAGTTACCTGCACACCGGGCTCAGGGTTCCTAAGGCAGAATCTGTGTCTCTTATTTTTTAGGGTGCCATCATGAATGCCAGAACTTTCAGGAGTTCGCTACATGAAATGCAGTCCTCAGAAATCATGCCACTCACTTGGCCCCTTTTGCTCTTGTCACCGTTTGAATGACAAGTTTCATGCCCTGACTGTATTCTCTGACGTCCTCCAACGGGGCAAAGTCCTCACATGGTCTGCAGACGAGCACCAGCTTATGTCCTTTCCAGGGGCCTGCAAACCACAGCCCACAGGCCAAATCCACCCTGCTGCCTGGTTTCGGACAGCCTCGGGCTAAGGATGGTTTTTGCATTTTCCAGTGATTGGGAGACGACAGGGGAATAAATAAAAATAGGATTTGTGACATACGAAAATCCTATGAAATTCTAATGTCAGTGCCAATAAAGTTTTATTGGCACGCAGCCACACTCATTCATTTGCATATTTTATGTGGGTGACTTGTGACACAGACTATGTGGCCTGCAAAGCCTGAAATATGTACTATCTGGCCCTTCACAGGAAAAGTTTGTTAACCCCTGGTCCAGACCCTTATCACACTTTGCACCCCGTTCTTCACCTTCCTCTCCAACCCGGGTGACGGATCCCTCCACGGCAGTAGGCTCCTCTCCCCTTCGCATGGGACTCTGAGCTTCTGCCCATCCACACGAATGCCCCGCCACAGGGCACAGCGGGTCTAACGGGACCCTTACTGGCCCACATCTGTGCCCCCAGCCCTGCCAACAGTGAGAATGGCCCAGTGACAGAGCGTGACGGCCTGGGTACGACTCCCGGCTTCTCCATTCACCACCATGGGCCCCACTCTGGTCCCTCCCTGTGAACAGGGAGTGGTAATAATGCCCACATCACCGGGCGGATGTAAGGCTTAAATCTAAGGATTTGGTTACAGGGCTGATCACAGTGCCTGCCACTCGGTAAACGTTCCATAAACGTTAAGTTGTGACTGATGGGGTAGAGAGGCAAGGATGTGATCCCAAACCTTTCTCGGGAGCCTTCCTCAGAGTGGCTGGCCTACCTACCTCATGTCTCCTGTTCTATTATCCACTTTACCTCCCTTCCCTCCTCCCATCACCTAAATATTAACAACAGCTTTATATGTGCCCCTTAAAATGTTTTACAACTCAATTTTCCTGGCTGTCAAATGGGCATCAGCCTTCCTCCCAAACTACCTGACAGAGCCGCTGAGCAAATGGAGCAGGGAGAGGGTTTAGAACTCATCTGTGAAGGGCAGTGCCTATGTAAATGGCACTCTTGATTCTTTTTTTTTTTTTAAGATTTTATTTATTTGTCAGAGAGAGGGAGACAGAGAGAGAACACAAGCAGGGGGAGCAGCTGTCAGAGGGAGAAGCAGGCTCCCTGCTGAGGAGGGAGCCCCATGTGGGACTCCACCCCAGGACCCCGAGATCGTGACCTGAGCCGAAGGCAGACACTTAACTGATTGAGCCACCCAGGCATCCCATTACTTACTATCTTGGAAGCAAAGGAGACTTGAGTTGTGAGTGGAATTGTGTCCCCCTGCCAAAATATATAATCAAGTCCTAAACCTTAGCACCTGGGAACATGACCTTATTTGGAAATGGGGTCTTTGTGGATGTCACCAAGTTTAAGATGAGGTCATACTACGTTAGGGTGCCCCCACGTGCCGTAACTGGTGTCCTCATAAGAGGAGGGAAATGGGGACACAGACATAGAGAGAAGAATGCCATATGACAAGGGAGGCAGAGACAGGAGTGATGGAACGACCGGGACTGGCAACCATTGAAAGCTAGGTCGTTCCCTAGAGCCTTCAGAGGGGGCACAGCCCTGCTGACTGACACCTGGATATCTGACTTTCAGCCTGCAGGACGGTGAGACAGTAAATTTCTGTTGTTTTAAGCCTTCAAGTGTGTGGTTGTTATGGGGGCCCTAGGACACTTGGATGGGGTCCAAGGGAACTCTTACCAGGAAAGCCCACCCCCCCAACAGCACCCAGGGTAGAACACATGCTGTTTACTCTGACAAGGCTGCCTCCTTGCTGGGCCCCCCATCACACCAGCCCCCAGCCCACACTTGGCCAGCAGCGTCCCCGGGTCAAGTCTTTCTGCCACTCAGGCTATCTCTGTCGGGCCGCCACGAACGCGAGGCTGGTGTGCCGCCTGGGGAGCTCCGCTCATCAGGTGCCCAGCACGGTGGCTGATGTCAGCGGGCACCGTACCAGGGGGCTTCTGTTCGAGCAAGGCCTTCCTTGCTGGTGGCCTTTGTTTAGTTGCAAAGGAGAGAAATGGAAAAGAACGCATTTCAATTAGGGCTAAGACTCTGCATGATTCTTAGAGCTCATCAAGCCCTAATGAAAATGAAAAATGACCTTTGATGTCCCCAGAGCCAGAGCTCATCTGTTATTAATGAAACCCACCCCAAAATAGAGCTCAGAAGAATGTGATTCAGACAGATTTTTTTTAAATAACAGTAGAAAAAATTATCTGCCCACTATCTCTGGGCTTGTATCAGCAGATTCCATTCCTTTCTCTGAGAAGTTCCCTCCCCAGGCCCAGATTTAATCCAGCTCAAGTGCTGCCTCCTCCTCCGCCTCCATGAAGCTTTCCAGGATGCACTCCGACCAGGGCTGGCTTCCTGGACCTGTGATCTGCGCAGTCACACAGGCCCCTGAGCTCAGAAGGACCCACGTTTGAGTGAAAGCTCTGCTGTCACCGACTTGAAATTCCTGATCGTTTTTGGACAAGCAGCCTCAGAGTCTCATTTTGCACTGGGCCCCACAAATGACATAACTGCTCCTAACTCCAGTCTTCTCCAGCCAACCAGTCAGGGCAACCTCTCCTCCCTCTGGACCTCAAAATACACTACCTACCCCTACACTTCACCATGATTCACCCCTGGAGTAGTTGTCAAGCCCCAGCCGGAGTGTCGGACACTGTTGGAGGCCGTGCTCAGCAGCAAAGAGGACAGTTGAGTCCCTGCTGTTACGGACTTGACATTCCAGGGCAAGGGAGACAAACATAATAAGGGCCGACTCAAAATCCCCTGACTTTCTCAAAGTGAGCTTCGATTTCTACTTGTGTGTTGATTTCTATACATTTGTCACCCCTCACTAATAGTATTTCAATGGCTCCTGCAATAAAGACCAGAATCCCCAAGTCGACCTGTGGGGCCCGAGGGGTCTGACACCCCCCCACCCTCCCGACACCCCACCCCCGTCTCGCTCTGTCTTCACTTACTCTGTGTTAGTCTGTGAGGGCTGCCCCAGATGGGGCGGCTTACGTCACTGACACTGACCTTCTCACTGCTCTGGAGGCGGGAAGGCCAAGATCAAGGTGTTGGCAGGGCTGGTTTCTCCTGCGTCTCCTCTCCTGGGCTTGTAGACTGCCCTCTTCTCCCTGTATCTTCATGTGGTCTTGGTGTCTGTTCCTCTTCTTATAAGGACCCCAGTCATATTGGATGAGGACCCCACCCTATGACTCACTTCACCTTAATTACCTCCTTAAAGGCCCCATCTCCTAATGCCATCGTCTTGGGGGTTACGGTGTCAGCAAAGGAACTGGGGGTGGGGATACCATTCAGCCCATAGTATACTCTCTGCGTCACAGGCAATTTGCTCTGCTCAAAATGCTCTTCATTTCATAAACTCCTGTGCATTTCAGGCCTCAGCGCCAACATCACTGCCTCCCAGAAGCCTTCCCAGATTGCCCTGGATCCTCCACCATCTCACCTTACCCTAGCATCCTAACCACACTCCGCCTGGCTGTGTGATTCATGGATCCGTGTGCACCTCCTTCAGCCGACTGCGGGCCCGCTGCGGCTCGGGCTTGCGCTTCCCGTCGCATCTCCAGCTCCC
>NC_048226.1:93260112-93310573 GCF_002007445.2 Ailuropoda melanoleuca | reverse complement strand
GTCTGTGAGGGCTGCCCCAGATGGGGCGGCTTACGTCACTGACACTGACCTTCTCACTGCTCTGGAGGCGGGAAGGCCAAGATCAAGGTGTTGGCAGGGCTGGTTTCTCCTGCGTCTCCTCTCCTGGGCTTGTAGACTGCCCTCTTCTCCCTGTATCTTCATGTGGTCTTGGTGTCTGTTCCTCTTCTTATAAGGACCCCAGTCATATTGGATGAGGACCCCACCCTATGACTCACTTCACCTTAATTACCTCCTTAAAGGCCCCATCTCCTAATGCCATCGTCTTGGGGGTTACGGTGTCAGCAAAGGAACTGGGGGTGGGGATACCATTCAGCCCATAGTATACTCTCTGCGTCACAGGCAATTTGCTCTGCTCAAAATGCTCTTCATTTCATAAACTCCTGTGCATTTCAGGCCTCAGCGCCAACATCACTGCCTCCCAGAAGCCTTCCCAGATTGCCCTGGATCCTCCACCATCTCACCTTACCCTAGCATCCTAACCACACTCCGCCTGGCTGTGTGATTCATGGATCCGTGTGCACCTCCTTCAGCCGACTGCGGGCCCGCTGCGGCTCGGGCTTGCGCTTCCCGTCGCATCTCCAGCTCCCAGCCCTGTGCCGGGAACCTCGAAGGTGCTTGATTCATAGGTGTTGGACTTACCCTGCCAAGAGACAACATGAGCTCCTGATGAGAACAAGCCCCACCTGCAGCCACCCAAGACACTACCGATTACTGAACTGGTGATTACACAAAGCATCTGCCGTAAAGACCGCACCGACTCTGCTCTCGTCTCTCCCAGATTCCTCCGCAGTGGTTTTTCCTGTCCTGCACCCCTCTGCACAGTCCTACTCGGCTGCTCTCTCCACTCCGTGTGGTACCTGGGGAAGGCAAAGCCCACCCCAAACTGCACAAGAGCCCCAATAAAAAGACATGTGGAAGCCATAAGCCTCAGACAGGATCCGAGGACATCGCAGGGAATTCTATGACACCAGGACCCAGTGTGGATACGCACGCACGCATGCAGGCAGGCATGCACACAATTCATCTGCAACATGCCATATTCTGAGTGGAGGTAGCCGTCGGAGGGTCTGCTCAGGGAAGTTTGGTCCTGGGAATCTCATTCAAAGCTGCCAAAACAGACAATGAGAAAAGCACCTCCAGACACAATTCCAGTGCCTGGAAATTGTACATCGGACACGTGTGCAGTGTGTGTGAAAGCAAGCCGACCATCCCTCATTGGACTACATTGTGATGAAGTTAAGGGTCCTGAGATAAGAAGATTTTCCTGGATTATCTGGGTGAGCCCTGAATGCCATGATAAGCGTCCTCACCAGAGACAGGCTAGGGAGATTAAACACACCCAGAACAGAAGGAGGCAATATGACCATGGAGGCAAAGAATGAATTATGTAGCCATGAGCCAAAGGCGGCCAGCAGCTACCTAAAGCTGGAAGAGGCAAAGAACGGATTTTCCCCTAGAGCTTTGGATTCGGGCCCAGCGTTACTGATTTCAGACTTCTGACCTCCAAAACTGTAAGAGAGTACCTTTCTGTTTTAAGCCATGATACTGTGATCATTTGATACAGCAACAATGGGAAATTAATACACCGTCCAACGCCCACACACGTCTGGGCAGGGCACAGAGAACATGCTCATGTCACAGACAACCTCAGCTTGGGCACATGGGTGGCGGGAGATGTCTTGAAAACCATTCCTACACTGGAGCGGCCAGCAGTAAATTTACTACATACAACAGTTACTATGAATTACGTAAATACACCCTATCAAATAAAAACGCATGCCCAACTCATGAATGCCCGAGCCTATCAGATGTCCCCAATCTCCCAGGCACTCCACTGCTATCCATCAGAAGGGAGATGCAAGGAGAGAAACCGGAATGGAGAGGGACAGCAGTCTCTGCCAATTGCAGCTTAAAGCTCTTACTTTTGCAGATTTCACAGTCGCGTGAGTATGTGAAGATGCTGTGAGGGCCCCTCCCCCAACTTTGCAAGTGGCTCCCTGCAATGAGGTGTCCTGAGGCTTAGGCTTGCATAGCTTCACGGGTGGGTTCACCCCCACCTGCTGTACCTTTTACGGGGTTGCTCTGGCCATGCACTGAGACCAGACTGTAGAGGGGCCTGGGTAGAAAGAGGGCACCTGGAAGGCATTCCTTTCACGACCCAGGTGAGAGATGATGCGGTAGGAGAGAGGAGGGGTGATCTGGTCAGGTTCTGGATATATTTGGAAGGTCGAACCCATGGGCTTTCCTGATGGAATGAATGTGGAATGTGAGACAGGGAAAGAAGCCAAGGATGAGGGTCGCCTGGATGGCTCAGTCAGTTAAGCATCTGCCTTCTGCTCTGGTCACGATCCCGGGGTCCCAGGTTCGAATTCCACATCAGGTTCCCTCCGCAGCGGGGAGTCTGCTTCTTCCTCTGACCCTACCCCCTCTCGTGCTTTCTCACCCTCTCTCTCGTATAAATAAATCTTAAAAAATAAAAATAAAAATAAACGTCAAGGATGACTGCCTGGTTGTGGTTGGAACGGGTGAGAGGATGGTATTGCTATGAACTGAGACAAGGAAAGCTAAAAACCGGTGGCGTGCGTGTCCATGACGCAGGAAAGTCTTCTAGATTCTGAGCCCGGAAGACAATCCATGATTTAAAAAGAGATGGAGATGGAATCATCTCTGTAGTTCTCCTTTTCTTTTCTTTTTTCTTCCTTTTTTTTTTTTTTCGCCTTTGCTTTTCCCATAGGCCTTTCTCTTCCCTGCTGCTTCTGTTTCCCCCAGGAAACATCTGTTTCTCCCCGCTCCACAGGTGCTGCTCTTCCCTGCGCCCTGCCTGGGTTTCTGGGCCGCCTTGAATTACCCAGCCCCGCTGCAAACTGTTCTGTGGTCTCCAGCGGAAGGATGCCCGAGGAGCTTTGGAGGAGACTGCTCTGCACCGATGCTAATTAGGTGGCTTGTTCCCACCCCCAGCCTCGCCCCCCTCCTTCTGTGTCGCTGACAGCCGGCTCCTCCCACAGCCTTGGAAAGGGAGGAGGGGGGAATGAGCTGAAAGCTTGAACCTGAAATGACAAAATCTGCACTCTCTCTAAGGTGCAGTCGGGAACCTAGACACCTAGAGCCACAAGCCAAAATCCCTTGTGGGTGTAGTATGTGTGTGTACCCGTGTATGCATGTGTGTGTGTGTGTAAGGGTCTAGTGTCATGACCAGTTCTAGGGCCTAAACCATATTCTCCAGGGGAAGTCACAACATATGATGAATGAATCTATTGCCTGGGCTGGGTGAAAGTGTCTGCTCTGTTAACACTACTCCTGAACTAAATGATAATCATAATCCTGACAATGATAACTACAGCCTCTGCAGTTGGCAGGTGCCCTTGTCCCCATTTTACAGATGGCAAAACTGAGGCTGAAGTCCTCTCCCCCAGGTCACCAGCTGGCTCCTTCCCAGCTCGTTCCTCTGTACTTGGCTATTTCCTCTGCCTGCATTCTCCTCCCCAGACTCATCTTTCATGGCTCTGCTCAAATGTCACCTCCTCCAGGAAGCCTTCCCTGACTTTTCCTTGCAGTAGCTCCCCCTGGTTTCTCTCTATCAAATCATTCCATTTTCTTCTCAAAACTCGACATGCTCTATGTTATTGCTTATTTATGTAGCTGACTAGAGTATGTCTTTCCCCACCAGAAAAGAAACTCCTAGAGGACAGGAATCTACTCTATCTTTTTCACTCTCACACCCCAGAAACTAGAGCAGGACTGTGTAAATGAAACCCTGTGGCCCGCTGCTCAATTTTACTCCACTGGTCTCAGCACTTTGTGCCTTCCT
Organism: Ailuropoda melanoleuca; assembly: GCF_002007445.2. Lineage (NCBI taxonomy): Eukaryota > Metazoa > Chordata > Mammalia > Carnivora > Ursidae > Ailuropoda > Ailuropoda melanoleuca. The sequence goes on along the minus strand of NC_048226.1, from coordinate 93,306,744 downwards.
CTGCACTGCTGCTTACTGCATTGGCGTGATTCTTGTCCACACTGGCCACATTTGTACCCTCTTCCCTTGCTGGCACCAGGTGCCATGGAGCACCAGGTGTCTGAGGAGCTACAAATGAGCAAAATGGCCTCTGTGGTTGGGAATGAACCAGATCCCCCAGGTAACAAATTAGACACTGACACAGTTTGTCTGCAAAGATACCCATGATTGGTAAATTAATGATGCTAAATGATACATTGGAAAAAAGAATATAGAAAATACCCAGCAGAGCAAACGACCACAAATCCTAAAAGTTCAATCTAGTCATTCAATTCTCATTTTATTCCTTCCATAAAAATGATGTTGCACGCCTACTATGTACCGCCACGAGGTGGGGTTAGAATGTGGAGCAAACTGAGAAACAAACTGAGGGCTTCAGAGGGGAGGGGGGCGGGGGAATGGGATAGACCAGTGATGGGTAGTAAGGAGGGCACGTATTGCATGGTGCACTGGGTGTTATACGCAAGTAATGAATCATGGAAATTTACATCAAAAACCAGGGATGTACTGTATGGTGACTAACATAATATAATAAAAAAAAGAAAAAAGAATGTGGAGCAAAGCCGGAAACACGTGTAAAATCAGAAACGAAGCAAGAAGGAAATACATTTTCTTTGGAGATGAAGGAAGAAACTCAAAGCCCTGGAGGGGGTCAGGAAGGCCCTCCCTGAGGAGGCAAGCCTTCGGTTGGAAACTGAAGGTTGAGTAGGAGTTGGGAGAGAGAATATCCTTTGACTGGAGGGAGCTTAGAAAGTTCCAGCAACTAGATGAAAGCCAGTGTGACAGAATAAGGGGTGGGGGTATCCAGGCAAAAATTCGCCAAGGACACTCTTTGAGCTGAACCAGTCATTAAAATACTGAAATACTTTTTTCTACCGTTTGACAAATGTAGCAAGTGCCCCAGCCCCGTGAGCGCGCCCCCAGTGGCCTGCTTGCTTCTCCTCCAGAGCCCCAGGGGCCTACCCACGATCTAGCATCTAAAGTGTTAACCCTGCCTAACCAGGTTCCAGGGTTTAATCCCTGGAGGTATTGGTAAGGAGGAGACTTTGCGGGGGGCCTGGGGTTGGTGAGCCCCATGGGAAGCCTGGTCCTGATCCAGCAACCTGGGAATGTTCCCGTGCTTTGAGCAGAGTGCTAGGTTTAGGCCGGGGTGACCATGGGAGACCCAGCAGCAGCCATTTTGGTTTCTCAGAGATAAAGGTGGCTTGGAGCAGGGCGTTAGCTCCAAAAATGGAGTCAAAGGGCCTGGTTTCAGAGGTGGTTAGGGGGTAAAACCAAGAAGATGAACCAGGAGAAGAAAGTCTCAAGGAAGAGTCTCAGATGCCAGATTTGTAAAACTGGAGAGATGGAGAGAGGGAACACCAGAGGGGCCGACTTCGGGATCGCTTGACTCAAAGACACATTTTTCTCCCAATGAACGAATGGTACTAGCATCAGAGCTGCTAAGAGCGTAAGAGAGACAACCAGGTACTAGGAAGCTGTGCTGGGCATTCATAACGCCACCCCGAGACAGTCCTCCAAAAAGTATTAAATATAAGTTTGGTTAAGCTTCTCAACCATGAAATGTCCAGTAGAAGTTTTTGCCATTGTGGACGTGTTCTCTGATCCGTCCTGTGAGATACAGCGGCAGAGCCTCATGTGGCCAGTGAGCAGTGGAAATTTTATGTAGTTTAATCTGGTTTTGGCCGGTGGCTACTATATTGGACAATGTAGTTCTGGATGAAAACTACCAATTTGCAGGAACTATGGAGGGCATAAAATGTACTATGAGCATACAACCAGTCAAGTTCAGACAGGAGAAATTCGAAAACGAAAGCTTGTTTTTGTAGGACTCAACTCAAAAGAAAACTGGGTTTTTCCTACAAATAAATTGCAAGGGCTAAAAAAGAGAAAGCAGAGGGGAATCTACACAGAAAAGGATACTTAAGTGACATTAGCCAATCACAGTGTGTGGGTCTTGTCTAGATCGGACTCAAACAGAAAAATTTTAAATAAAAACACATTTACTGGGGTAGCTGGGTGGCTCAGTCAGTTAAGCGTCTGCCTTGGGCTCAGGTCATGATCCCGGGGTCCTGGGATCAAGCCCCACATCAGGCTCCCTGCTCAGCGGGGAGTCTGCTTCTCCCTCTCCCACTGCCCCTCCTCCTGCTTGTGCTCTCTCTCTCAAATAAATATATGAAATCTTTTTAAAAAACATAAAATAAAAACACATTTACTAAATAAGTAAAAATTTGAACACCATCTATATAATTGAGGATATTAAGGAAATCGTTTTTTAATGATTTAATGTGATAATGGCCTTGTGGTTATGTTTATTATGTTTAAGAGATACATACTCAAATGCCGTATTTATGGATCATGTAATATGATGCCTGGTATTTTCTTTAAAGTAAGGGAGGGGAAATGGATAGCAGTAGGAATAAGACAGGATTAGCCTGAGTTCTTGCTGTTCTGTCTTCTTTTCCCTATGTTAGAACTTCCCCCATCATTATAACATTAAAACATAAATTAAGCAAAACTAACCTGCTCCCAAATAAAAGATATTTTAGGCATAATGTTGCCAGGCCACATGCGTCCCCTAGGGATGCCCTATCCTAGTATCACTTGTCCCTCCCAACAGCAAAAGGACAGCATTTGAGTGACACCTCTTCTCCCCAATCTGTCAACCTCTTTCCAGTCTTGTAAAAGCAAAATAAAACTTAAAGGAAGACCCTCTTCTATTTTTACCTGCTAAAATAAGTCTCCAAAGGAGAATCATTCCTCCCTCTTTCCACAATGATTGTCCTTTTTCCTCAAAATTTTTTCTAACTCAGTCGAAAAACATCTTGACCTGCTGCTTCAGCTCCTCCCTGCTCTCCCCCAACCCCACCCCCCAGCTCTGGACTCCCAGGGGCTGAACCACTTCGACCTTCAACCTTTAACCTTTGACCTTCACAGGCAGTACTGCCCTTTATCTTGCCTCTTGCATGTGTGGTCTGTGTGTCTGCAGCACCCTGTCCCCATGATCAGGCCAAGAAGGACAGCAGGTGCAAAGGCAGGAAGAGGGTCCCACTCAGAACACGAACTTAGGTTTAAGCAAATTTAGTGAACGGAGTTACAAAACTGAGATTCCATCCCATGCCACATAAAGAGGGACATCTTCACAGGCTGCTGCCCTTTCTCTGCAGTGATTTCTGGGCCATAGGTCTGTAAGTACGCATTAGGAGACTAACACTCCCGCAGAAGCCAAATAACAGTGGCTTAAACAAGACAAGAGCTGATTCCTCGCTTGGCGGGAGGTTTTCGGGGAGGGTAGGTTTCTCTGCTCTAGGATTTGGTCCAGGAGATCAACCAACCAAGCCTGATGCACAGTTCAATAAAGGCTTCCCTGAAGTCCTCCCTGAAGGAGACACACCTGCTTGGGGACCATCAGTTTGGGCTCACTGTTGGACCTCTGTCTTCAGCACATTGCATTCCCATTCTGGCAAGCCTCTGGGACGTGTTGTGCTTTGCACATAATCAAGACTCAATAAATATTAGCTGAATTGATCTAAATATGTGTGCCTGCAAATATCCGTGTATATATGTGTGTATGTGTGTTTATGCAGAGATCCCTGCCAAAACAGCATACGGGAAACTGTGTAAGCTACGTAAGAATGTAAAACAAGGGAAGAGCCTGATGAAAACTGCTCTGTTGTTCAAGTAATTCTTCCTCCAGTGAACCTTGGAAAATACATATCCACGTCTGAAGATGATGTTTTCAGGGCTTCTGTTTGAGTCACCCTGAAATGGTGTCACACACGCATCGTTCTCTTCCCATCCTTCCGACCACCCTTTTCAAATCTTCTTTGTGAACTCTCTTCAGCTGCCTGTTTCTCAAATAGAGATCGTGAGGGCAGCAGCCCTAATCTCTTGCCGCCCCACCCCAGGTTCTCCCTGCTAGGCCCAGCCGCTCCTGCGGCCTTGGTCGCCGTCTTGATGCCCACTCTCCCCAGTAGATACGAGGAACCCAGATCATTCCCCCAGAGCTCCTGTCCTGAATGTGTAACTGCCCGCGGTCATCGCCACAAGTGGGAGGCCTCGCCACAGCCTGGTTCCCGCCCTGGGGAGACCTGCTTCACCTTAACCCCTGGCCCCTCACTGTCCTGCCATGACCTCTTGTTTCTGGGATTCCCTGGTACTTGCAAGGCAGCTCCAGCTCTGCTGCTTCCAGGGGTCCGCTCGGCTTGTGGGAACTAACTCATGTTTTCTTCGCACCAGAAGGCCTGCTTTGCTCTGTTCCCCAACCCCACTCAAGTAGGTGGAGGGGCCGACGGGCCAGGCTTCTCCAGGAGCAGGTATCCAAGAGGGGAAGAAGATTCCAGGCTTGGGCGCCTGGGTGGCTCAGTCGTTAAGCGTCTGCCTTCAGCTCAGGTCATGATCTCAGCATTCTGGGATCAAGCCTCGCATCAGCTTCCCTGCTCGGCTGGGTGCCTGCTTCTCCCTCTCCCTCCCCCTGCTTGTGTTCCCTGTCTCGCTGCCTCTCTCTCTGTCAAATAAATAAATACAATCTTAAAAAAAAAAAAAGAAAGAAAGAAAAGAAAAAAAAGAAGATTCCAGGCTCATCAGCTTGCAGCCCTTCCCGGCTCTATGAGTACCTACTCACTGACCTGGGGACCCCATGCCCCCCCCACTCCATGTGGTGCTGCAGAAAGCACTCAGGCACTGCAGCCTGCCTGGCAATGATGGCGTTCACTAAGCCAACTACCAGACGTGGGACGTTGGGCAAGTTACTCCACCTCTCTGTGCCTCGATTTCCCAGTCTGTAAAGTGAGGATGATAACAGTAACTGCCCTATGGGACTGCAGTGAGGATTACATGAGTCAGTATTTGTAAAGCATCTAGAACCATGCCTGGCACAGGGCAAACACCTGCATGGTGTTTGTTAAGTAAGTAAACAACAGAAAAAGCAAACAGGAATTTATTGAATGAACAAACAAATGAATATAAATGGAGGAATGACTGCAGCCCAACCGAGCAGGGTTCTAATCACAGCACAAGCTGTGGGACCTAAATCCTCCATACTCCAGGTGTGACCTGTGGTCCAGGAACTTCCCTGGGAGCAGAACCTCAGGCCACAGCCCAGACCTACTAATCACCACGTGCATTCCAGCATGATTCCCAGGTGACTCGCAGGCATGGCACGTTGAACGTGGAGAGAGCATCCCTGGTGCCTGACACGGCTCCTCATCATTCCCCTTGCTGTGTCCCCAGATTCCCAGCCTGGCACTTGGAATATCTAAGAGGCCAGGGCCTAGGGATTCAAATAGGCTGTGATTATATTACAGATAAAGGAAAAGAGCCCAGAGAGGTTAAGCAACTTACCCACCACCACACAGATAGTATAACTTGAGCCCAAGTCTGCTCTCTGGCTTTCTCTCTTTTCTTTACAATGTTTTATACATTTTTAAAAAGTAATATATGTCTGTGGTTTTAAGAAATTAAATACTCCAAAAGTAGGTATAGTAAATTCAAGTTCTTACTCCTCCCCGTGAGTCTCTGTCCCCCAGTTTGGAAGTTCCGGCTGTAGATTTATACCATAATTTATACCATGCCATTATAGAGCTGTTGCATTGCTTTAAAAGGGTGCAGAGTGGGATGTCTTGGTGGCTCGGTTAAGAGTCTGCCTTCAGCTCAGGTCATGATCCCAGCATCCTGGGATCGAGTCCTAGATCAGGCTCCCTGCTCAGCGGGCAGTCTGCTTCTCCCTCTGACTGCTGCTCTCCCTGGTTGTGCATGCACGCTCTCTCTCTCTTTCTGACAAATAAATAAATAAAATCTTAAAAAAAAAAAGAAAAAAAGGCAGCGTTTCACTGTAAGAGTGCGTGGTACTCATTGTGGTTTTGAGTTGTATTTCCCTGATGCTAACTGATGAATCACTAAACTCTACCTCTGAAAGTACTAATATATGTTAATTAATTGAATTTAAATAAAATGTTAAAAAATAAAAATAAAATATAATTTTAGAAAAGAGTGCATGGTATTTCATTTAACTTCTCCTCTGTCGTACATATGTAAATTATTTCCAGTCTTTTACTCCGCATAATATCCTCATGCCTGTGTCCCTGAGCAAAGGCGTGAATGTATGTGTAGAATGAATTCTGAGAGGTGATATCGTTAGGTCAGGGATTAGTGCGTTTTTTATTTTTTGAGAGACCTCACTGAATGGTCCTACAGCAGTGATGGAGAATGCTGGTTGCCCATTCTTAGGGCAGACATCATTTTCGCCCCAGTGTAACAGGTGAATATGATCTCTCACCGAATGGTAATTGGCGCTGGATTTTGGAGTGAGAGTGAGCACGTTCATGTGTTTTAAAGGTCACTGTTACTCACATTACTATGAACTCAGAACTCTCTGTGCGTGCCCTTCTCTTTTCTTTTGGGTTGCTAGACTTCTCCCGTATTCATCTGGAGTTTATACAGGCATTGAGGAAATTAGCTCTTTGTCCAAGTCTCACATGTGGGAAACACTTTTTTCCCAGCCACGTCTGTTGCTTATCTTTCATCTTTATGAAAATTTTTGCAAGGCAGAAATTTTTAATTTTATATCATTTGCATCCATCTTTTTTTCTTATATGGAGTCTGGATTTTTGCGTCATGTTTAAAAAGACAAAGTCCTTCCCCGTTTGGATATTATTTAAGTAAAATCTCCCGTGGCTTCTTTTAATACTTTAATGGTGGGCTTTTTTTAAATGTAGATTTTTGCTCCATCTGGAATTTATTTTGGTAGAAGGATCTAAGATGGGATCTAAACTTTGCTTTAGATAGCTACCATTTGTCTAAACATAACACCACTTATTAAATAACGTCCTTTTCTACCACTGATTTGAAATGTCCTCTTAATCACAAACTAAATTTCTGTGTATATTTGGGTATATTTCCAGCTGTTTCACACTGTTTTATTGGTCTATCCACTCACATACCAGTACCAAACTGCTCAGTTTATTTTAGCTTTATAATATAGTTACTATCATTCAGACCTAGACCACCTTTTATTTTTCAGAATTTGACTATTCTCATCTGTTTCTTTTCCCACGGAATTTCAGCATGTTTAATTCCAGAAAAATCCCTATTTTTTTATTGAAATTACGTTACATTTAGATATTAATTTACACACAGTTGGTGTATGGGTCTTCCTCTCTTATGAATATATATTTTCATTTATTCACCTGTTTGTGTGTATTCCTTAGTAACATCTTTAAATTTTACTCATATACATTGTACACATAACTTGATAAGTATGATACATGGGATCTGTTTGTTGCTATTATAAATGGACTTTTTTCTCTCATTATATTTTTCTGTTTATTACATTGAAAGGTACTTTGTTACCCAAACACCTAACTGCAGTCTATTGTTGGCAATGTTTTCTTTTTTATTTACTTTTTATTTTTGAAAGAGAGAGAGAGAGCGTGAGCTGGAGGTTGGGGCAGAGGGAGAAGGAGAGAGAATCTCAAGCAGACTCTGCACTGAGTGTGGAGCTTGATGTGGGGCTCGATCTCATGACCGTGAGATCATGACCTGAGCCAAAATCAAGAATCAGATGCTTAACAACTGAGCCACCCAGGCGCCCCTGTTGGCAATGTTTTCTAATTGAATAACCTGGAAGTTGTGAGTATAAATTCATATCTACAAGTACACCTCATTACTGTTTACTTCCTCCTTCTTTCTCATCGCATCAGCTGTGCCTTGTGACCATTGTCTAGCTGTGATAAACATCAGGGGCATGTCCTGTTCCTAACTTTAAAGGAGACTGCTTTCTGGGGTTTCATAGTTAAGCACTCACGTGCATGTGTGTGTGTGTGTGTGTGTGTGTTTCCACTCCCCCACATTGCCCTGTATGTGCCCCGTTGTTTCCACCACTGGGATTGGGAGAAGGGTGGCCCTAGGAAACATAGGGAGAGCAGAACCGACCCAGAAAATGAGGCAGGCAGGTGGGGTCTGTGGCACCAGCCTGGGTACCCTCAGAGACGCCGCCTCCTCTCTCCTCACCCCCTGAGCTCTCAGACACAGCCTGCCTTCTGACGGTGGCTTCCCTGGCCCCCAGGATCTTGTTCTCATCTCAAAGTTCACCAGAACTAAGACTCTAGTCGCAGCCCTGCCCCTGTCCTCCTGAGCCTCACGTCTCTCATCTGCAAAGTCAGCTAACACCCACCCGCTCTGCCTACGTCCTCAGCTGGGCATGGAAACCATTTCTGTAAACAGCAATGCAACCGGGATGAATTTCAGCAGCTGCTGGTCCTCCAGCCACACAAACTGTACTTGCAACGATGACTGCAGCTCTCCAGCCAATGGAACCCGAATGGTCGTGTGCCTGGAGAGAAAGGCTGTCGGGGGTTACCCAACACGTGCAGAGGACCGGAATGAACCTCCCTGGTTCGGCAGTCTTGGCTCACAGCCCCCAAAGCACAGCTCTGCTCTTCCCAGGAAAGGAAAATAAATGGTATTGGCATTACTGACTAGCATGCTAGGGCCTTTGAGGGCAGAACTGCTTATTTCCAGGGCAAGCTGATGGAGAAGGGCCGTGGGCAAACACTCCTGCGGCCACGGTCAAGGCCTGTCCGTGTGCCCTGCCAGCTGGGCAGCTCCAGCACCGAGAGAGGGTTTCTGCAGGGCAAAGGACCAGTCCCTTAAAATGTGGGCAGCTTCTTCCAACCTCCAAAATCATGTTTCAAAATGTGATAACAAATAACAAATGGGGAGAGGAAAAAAAGATGTCTACCACAATTACGAATATAAAGGACGCTGTCCTTGGGCAAACTGATAACACAATTGTTAAGGTCATCAGTGGATAAATGGACAAGGACATGAACAATTTCCAGGAGAAACAGCCGAGAAACATACGAGTTTATTTTTTCTGCTTTCTTTTTATTTGTTCATAGTTTCTCGGTGTTCTGCAGAGAACAGTGATATTATTTTGGCAATCAGGAAAGAATTATTTTATTAATCTAGACAGCTTTTTCAAGAAAGGCCTAAAGCTTTTTCCTTGCTGTCATGTTCAGCAAGACAGCACCCGATGTACATTTAAGCATCAGAAGCCGACAGGTACTTGGCACACAGATCAGGAGCCACCCCGGGCTCAGACGGGAGGGCTGTGAGTGGGGGCACAAGAGGGAATAGCAGACCCAGAAATGTGAAGGAAAAGAATGGAGGTTGGAGTCTGGGGTCTACGGTCAGATGTCCTAGGTTTTGGTACCAGCTTGGCTATTTAACAGCTATGTGACCTTGACCTGCATGCTCACAGCACATGGGCTCACATATCTGTAAGTTGGGGGCAATAGTACCTTTCAGGGTTGTTGTGTGAGACATCACAGAAATGGTATACAGGAAGGGCTCAGCCCAATGCCCGGCTCATGGTAAACATTCAGTAAATATAAGATTCAATTTGCATAGTTGCTACGATTGGAAAAGGCTTATTCTGGAGCAGGAAGGAGCAACATCAGATAGGATTTTGGTTCTCGTCTACGGAGCTTACTGTGTCGCCTTGGGTGAGTCACATCACTCCTGGGTCCTAGATGGTCTCTGAAGCCTCTTCCAACCAGAATCTTAGTCTGAGATGGTCCTTGTTGACCTGCCGGGGGCTCAGCGAGGTCACAGCTCATTCTCCTAGTGACCACCTTCTCCCAGGGGGCGTCCCGGTGACATGGTACCTTGTGGAGATGCTGTCGCTCAGAGCTGAGACTCTGGGGGTAGGAGGCTCCTCTCTGCCATGGGGCAGCCCTCCCTTCCCCAAGGAATTGACTTCTTGTTTGGACCTCCATGGAGATAGGTCTCCATGGAGACAAGGGACAAAGCAAGAGGGTATTGAAAAGCCTTCCTTCAGGAAAAGGCTCCTCCCTTCCCCAGGGAACCCACACTCAGTGACGCAGTTTCCTAGATCCACAGAAACTGAAGGGATTTCCCATCCCAGAGGCCTCCGGGCCATTCTGGGGAAAGGAAATGGGGCCAGGCAGCCCTTCTGACGCCCTGTGGAGCCAGTCCAACCCCACTGTCATCCTGCTACACCCAGGCAGCTTTTGTCTGGTCGGCGGCCGATCCCTCCTCTCCTGCAGGTACCTGCTTGTTCATTGGATACAGGAGGAATTTTCCATAATCCCTGCTGTGGGAGCCCAGCCCTGAAGCAAGGAGGATAAAACCTCACAAAGAAGGCCTAGAATGGATCGTCTCTCTCTTGGTGGAGCTCAGACTGGTGCCACACACACCCCGGACCAGGCGGGACTCAGGCCTGTGATGGGGTCTCCAACACTCCATCCTGACTCAGGGCCAGGGCCGGGCAAGACCTGTCCCCAAGTCAGCCAAGTGGTCCTGTTGCTCCTCCCTTCTGCCCTGCTGGGCCCTCTCTTAGTGCCTAGCCCCCTCACGTGCCCAGGGCCCCTGTGTTACCATGGGGACAGCATGTGTACTGGAATCCTTGGTACAAACACCAGTTCTGTCCCTGACTATCTGGGGGATGTGAGGCAAGTCCTGTGATCTTCTGAGTCTCCATTTACTCATCTGTAAAGTGGGAACAATGAAACCTACACCGTGGAGTTTTATGTATCGAACCAATGCCTCCTGAGCACTTCCTCAAGTGCCAAGGTCTGTTTCAGGTGCTGGAGGTAAAAAATGATGCTGGGGCAAGTTGTCTTAAATTCATGGGACCTAATAGAGGTGACCCTTGAAAAGTCCCTTAGACGCCCCCGTCACTATGCTAGATAGCTTGAGTCACACTAACACTCCTTCAGAGAACAGCTATGAAATCCGGATAAAAATACCAAAACAGAATTATTTGAGAGCAAAATACAATGGCTGTCCAACAAACACGCGCAAGAGAACTCATCAGGTCAGTTTCCCGCACTTCATCGCCAGAGGTTCGGACTCGGTAGGTCAGGTTTGGGCTCATGAACTTGCTCTTCTAACAAGTCCACAGATGATGCCAATGTTCTCTCAAGGCCGCTTTGGATTATACTGGCAGAGGAGAGCACCAAGGCACCCGGGGTTTGAGAGGAAATACCCTGCCATAAGCCTGATATTCTGTATTCCTTTCCCCCTGGAGGTGACGGCCAATGTTTCAGCCCCGAGTGGCTGAAAGACCACATAGAATGCAGACATGAACGTTTTCACCAGTGTCGTGGCACCGAGGAGACGAAAGCATGGGAGCTCAGGACTACCGCAGTAGTCGGGGCTTGAGGAGCCAACATCTTGGAGAAGTGGGTCCAGTGTCTTTTCCTGAAGACATTTGCCAATGGCGATTCCCTCCAACCCAAGCCACATGCTGCGTCCCACCCATCTCATTCTCTGAGCTCTGGGGGTCCACTCACTTGGGGTTCACATTCACGGGTGCATAACCCTGAGGTGTAGTGGATTTAGTGCCTCATGAGATGAGACTTTGGCCACAGTAAGACAGAAACCCCTGGAGAAATTATGCCCCTGGGAAGGGTGGTGGGACACAGCCTACGTGGTTTATTGAGGGCACCGTCCTGTGAATCGAGCAAACACTTTCACCTAGGGTAGCTAGGGTAGGATTGCCTTTTTTGTGTTCTTTCCATAATGCTAGCAGATGTCTGGTATGCCTCATGAAAAGGTGAGACCTCTGGGGCCCCTGAGTGGCTCCATCAGTTAAGGCTTGGGCTCAGGTCATGATCTCAGGGTCCTGGGATCAAGCCCCGTGTTACGCTCCCTGCTTGGTGAAGAGTCTCCTTCTCCCTCTCCCTCTACCCCCCCCACCCCCCCCAAATAAATAGATAAAATCTTTAAAAAAAAGGAAAAAATGAGACTTCTGCTCACTGCTGTCACCATCCAAATTGCACATATTAGTGCTTTGTACATATTAACCCATGGAATCCTCATAATAATCCTGCAAGGCTGGCAACAGTATTGCTGCCATTTCTTGGATGGGGAAACTGAGGCAGGCGATACTTTAAGAACTTGCCTGAGGGGTCACAGCCGGCAAGCAGGCGATCTGGGCACTCTTGCTGCACAGTCTGCTTTCCTGAGCACGTAGAGAGCCTCTCAGCCTCACTCTCACTTCCTTATATATCACAGTTTAGGAAGAGCTTACGCATCGGTCTTATTACCTGAGCCTAAAGAACAATCCTGCAACACACAGGTGAGGGACATAATGCTGTCTCATTTTACAAGTGGGAAAATTGAGGCCCAGGGACGATGAGGAAACTTCCCAAAGCCCCGAAAGCTAGCAGGCAGCAGAATCGGTACCAGAATTGAAGACTCACATTAATAATAAAGGCACTTTATCACCATGAGTCAGGCACTGTGCTGAAAGCTTCACATGCATCATCCATTTTAACCCTACAGCAATCCCATGAGGTAATTATTAGCGCCCCTCTTTTAGAGAACCCAAAACCAAAATGTGGAGGGACATAGCAAGGTCCCAACTGAAAAAAGGCAGAGCTGTTCTTTTTGGTAACGGCTTTTTGCACTCAGATCTATCCAACTCCAAAGCCATGCCCTTAATCACCACATGTGATTGGCACCAAAATCCCAGGTCCAAGCTTTATCCATGATACAGCCTGATACAGAGAGTAAACAACCATTCCAGAGCCTGAGATTCTGCCGCGTCACCTTGGATGCAGAAATCCCTGAGGATGGTGTGGTGGGATCCCCCAAGCCCCCAAGAGCTCAAGTGAAACCAAGACCAATCCCTCACTCATGTTTGTCAATCTGATGCTTAGCCCAGCACTCTTCACAGAAAGGGGCTCAATGCAGGCTGATTGAACTGAAGCCGGAAGTAGAGAGAAGCCGGTCACAAGGCTGAGGGGCCAGGGATGGTACAAATCAGTAAAGTGTTCGTTAGCAGTAGGACAGAAATCAAGAGGAGATGTAGAGGGTTAAATGTCTGCCTTCAAGGTCATGATCCCAGGGTCCTGGGATCAAGCCCTGCAGAGGGCTCCCTGCTCAGGGGGAGTCTGTCCCACCCCTCCCCCTGCTTGTGCTCTCTCTCAAATAAATTAATTTAAAAAAAAAAACATTCTTAAAAAGAGAGAGAGATGTGGAGAGGGAATAAAATACTGAATCTCAGGCATTCATTTATTCATTTATTCAATATGCATTTACTGAGCACCTACTACGTACTAAGTACTGGATTAGACATTGGGGTGGCAGAGATAATTGCCTTCAAGTTGTTCACAGTTGGTGGGAAGGACAGAGAACAATTTATTACAAGGCATTTAGCTATTCATTCCATAAACAAATATTGAGTACTTACGATGTGTCAGACACGGTCTGTCCTAGGTGCTATGGATCCAGGACCAACCAAGATTGACACAGTTGCCAACTATCCCCCAGTACCATTCTGCCCTCCTTCCACAGTAAGACTACATTTCCCAGCCTCCTAGCAGCCAGGTGTGGCCATGTGACCAGTTCTGGCCAATAGGAAGCAGAATGGCCAATGGTACAGGAAGTGATGTGTGCTGCCTCCGGGTTAGGACTTTACAGGGAGGGTCATGGCCCTACTTCCTCCATCTCTTCCTCCATTCCCCTGCTGAGTGTGAACATGGCCGCAAGCCCAAACGGATCAGGTGGACAAGCAGTAGCCTAGGATTAACAGAGCCACGAGAAGGATGGAGCCTGCATGCCTGCATCACATCAGCCTTGAACAGTGGGCACCAGAGAGGAGCACAGCTCTCATTCAAGCCATTCATATTTTGGTTTCTGCTACGGAAGCCAACCTGACATTCTATCACAGAGAAAACACAGCCTCGGCTCCACAGGCAGGGTGTGGAAAGGAAAAATAAAGAGCCTCTGTCTCAAGAGAATGGAGGCAAACAACATGATTAGCAGCAGAGAGCCAGGATCCCCGCACTTCCCAACAAGGAAACAGACAGGGCTTCAAAGCAAGAAGAGAGAATATGTTCATCTTGAATCTGCCACACACGTATTCTTGACTCTTCCCGGGACTGGTGGGAATATTTAGGGCCGCTAGAACATCGTATCACACATTCATACATTTCTTTAAATGTGTTTGCTAGTGTGTGCTTTTGGGGGGGGATGAAGAAGGCAAGAGGTGCATGCCCAGGGTTCACAGGGGAAGGATGGGGAGGCTTGCCCTGCCCCATGGTCTCACGGCTGCTAGTATAAGTTCACTGCATCTCTTATTGGTTTGGGGGGAAACTAAAGGCTCTGGGAATGCTGAACGTCTCTGTAGAGGGCATGCCTACAGAGATGGAATAACTTGCAGGTGGCTGTTTGTATCAGAGATCTCTAAGAATCTAAAGAATAGATTCATTTATGGTTACGGGTCTCCAGGGCAAAGGCCAAGCTACAGTTTTTCAGGGCCCTCCTTGATATGGGCCTGGTATGGCTCCCAATATGTTTCCCTACAATAGGCTCTTCACAGGTTCCCAAATACCATCATGCTGCCCCCCTGCCTATAATGAGCCCCCTCTCATCTCCACACAACTCTCTCCTCTTGGGCTAAATTCTCCCACAGTTTCCTGTTGCACTTGCAGGAATATCCACATTCCTTCCCTAGTCCACGCACCTCTCCAGCCTCAGATCCTTCTGCCCTCCCTTCTCTGCATGCCCGCCATACCTAACACTCATTCCTGCCTCAGGGCCTTTGCACGTGCAATTCTGTCTCAAAGCCCGTTCCTCCAAATCCTTGCAAGCCTGAGTCTCTCTTAACCTTCAAGCCTGTCCTGATTACACAGTTTAAAGTAGACCCATCTGCCCTAGGCACCCTGCCGTAGGCATGATTGAATCAACCTGTTTGACTTTCTTTGTAGTACTTGTTTTGTCCCAGTGTCCCTGTTCATTACCAGTTCACTTGCACTGCTATCTGACCCTCCCACTTAGTAAACATAATCTCCATGAGGGCAGCCTTGTCTGCCTTATTCTGCATTACCCGTGTGTCTCTGGCCCCTGGTAACGTCCATGTCCCCAGAACAAGAATATATATTTTTGCTGAGTAAATGACTGAGCAGCTCAATTTAGGCATCATTCACAGAGACTTCACTGATTCCGAGCTGGAAATAATCTCCCTCCTCTAAATGGCAAAGCCGTGTTCTCTGCCTCACTTAAGGTCCTCGGCACCGTCTGTCTGTGCTGTGATTATTTATAGTTTTTCTCTCCCCTACCAGTCCTTAGGCTCCTTGATCTGGCTGCACGCCTAATTCATCTCTGTACTCCCGCCTCCTCCCAGCCCTTAGCCAAGTGCGTAGTACCCTGTCGGCGCTCCATCAGCGTTCATCAGTGCTGAGTGAGTGCTGTCGACTGTCGTCACGGACAACTCAGAATAATTTGGAATTCCATGTCTCTGCATACCAAGCACCCTGCTCATTGCTCTATTCAAAATGACTAGGAATTTATGTGAATATGATTTCCAAAGATGAATATTGCAGGGCCATAGAATTGAGTCAACATGGGGCTTCGCTGGCAGGTTGCTCTGATGGTAATTTTCTCCCCGCATTCAGCATAATTGGATGGCTGCATCTGGGTTGTTTGGCACCAACCCTCTTGAAAGGAGAGTGAGTGCAGAGAAAGTAAAAACGAAATGCAACAGTCTTATTAGGGGAATGGAAAAACGACAAATGTGGCAGGTCTCTCTAAGGAAGCCATGTTGGGGGGGGCTCTTTTTGGTGCTGATTTCCACTTGAGTCCAAGGGGCTTCAAGGGCTGTGACTTTGTTTCCTGTCTCGCAGGTTTCCACCAGCAGGCTTGAGGCTGTGTGAGCTGGTCTGCATTTTGCTGGAGCATTCCATTATGCTTTCTTGGTGTATATGAGAAGATCTCACCAGTTGTTACCCAGCTAGGGATGGATTTGGGGAATGTTTTTGTTTCCTCTGATGTTGTAAACACCCTCTCCGGCACCCGCTTCCCTCTGAAGTCTCAATTCCCACTCTCCCATGCCCCCACGGGCATGTTCCTGCCAGACCCCATCACAGGATTCCAAACAGGCCATCTTGTTTTACAGCCATTTGCACTTCTGGCTTCTACTGCCGGGGGATGGTCTCCCTGTACCACCCCTTCTCATGTCCATCCACCAAACAACTTCATACGTAAGGTCAGCTCCAACCACCCCTGCTCAGTGGAGCCTTCCCAGAGTGATCAGTGTCTCCTTTGTGCCTTTGGTAGTTGTTGCTCTTGCCTTTATCCTGGGAGCTGTCTGTGTCCATCTGCCTCCCCACCAGATTCTGAGGTCCCCACGGCAAGGACTGAGTCTTGGTTATCTCTCTAGCCCTCATGCCTAGCACAGTCCTGGCATACTGTAGGTGCTTAATAAGTATTTGTAGGCCACAGAATATAGGACACGAGTCAAAGTCCTGACAGCCATCCAGGATGGAAGCTGTTCAGTGCATGGGCCTTTCACCAGACTGCCTGGGTTCCAATCGTGGACTTTCACTGGCCACACATGCAACCTTGAACTTGACCTTGACCAAATTACATTAAACCATTCCCTCGTCCCTAAATTAGAGGTGATGATGATGGTAATAGCAATAGTCCCCACCACCTAGGGATGCTTCTGGAATGAGAAATTAATACAGTGTGTGGTGCTTTACCATGCCTGACCCATGGTGCCTCTGCTGTTATGGACGATAAGTCATCTCTCCATTATCAGTCATTTCTACTTCTCTCCTCAGTAATAAACACAATTGCTGAGACACTCAGATGAAAGGGTATGATATGTGAAATTCCTTGTAAGGAGGAAAAACATTATACAAATATTATCCCCATGTCATGATACACCATGAGCGGCTCATTCCTGTCCCCTATTTCTGTCCTCCTCCTCTCCTTAATTTAGAAATTGATGTGAATAAGTTGCTTTCTCCAAATAAATACGAGAACATGGAAATATTAGCTTATTTGAATGAAGAATAAAATGATCATTTCTTAATTAGGCCAAGTACACTAGGAATATTCATTGAACCCCTTGGGTTAAGGTTGGAATAATCTGCCTTTGGTGCCTAGTGGTGGTATTATTAATGCTATGCTCCCTGCTTCCTGTCCTGTGAACCATCACCTCTAGTGACCCTCTACCACAGTCTATAGGGGCGGGGGCACTGCGGATGCGTTTCCTCCACTTCTGATCCAAGTAACCCCTGTACCTACGAGTTTTACCATATCTACTTAATGTGTTTTTTTCCCATTGTATTGACTCACTTTTCAAATTTAAATCAATTTATTAACAAAGAGCATTTTCTATAGAAAATGGAAAGTGTATGCCATAGGTAAAAAGTAACAACAACAAAACAGCAAGACTACAGTGAAAACAAAAACATTGTGATTGAATTCCAGCTCAATGCCATTGCCTCCTTAGGGCTCTTTCCCTGATACCTTCTTCATTCTTTGTTCAAGAAGACTAGGATGAGTCAGAAGGGAGTTCCACCTAACTCACTCCAAACTGAAACTCTCTCCATATTGTTACAAGAAGGAATGAAGGAAAACAAAGTGATCTCTCCCACTCTGTGTTTTAAGGTCAGCTAATTCCATGTTAGCGCACCACCGAAAACCAGTACAGGCATTCTGAAGGCAGGTGTTACAGGTAGTAGCCAGGCAGCCCTGTGGAAACACTGCCCACCCACTGGGGAGCCATTCTCATGGACTAAACGGCGCTGAGGACCAACCACAGCCTGATCACAGTCTCAGCAGGTCCTATTGATTCTGCCCCATCAGATCTCTTGAAACCCTCCCTCATCGCCATGGGCAGCACCATCATCTTGGTTCAGGTCCTCAGCCATTCCTGTTGGACGAATGCAACATCCTCCTCCACCTCTCTGTCCTCGTGGTCCACCTGCCATGTGCCTGCCAAATCAAGGGCCTAATAAATGGTCACTGAACAAATGAGCCTATGTCTTTAAAGACCCAAATAGAAGTCACCATCCATAGGCACGGGTGGCATTTGTTGAAACCAAGCCCAAGTGAGGACGAATCTGAAAGTTTGGAAACAACAAAGGCGCTGATCCATGAAGTAAAGCTGGGAGCTCTCTGGAGCTCTGGAAGACTGTGGGGGAAAGAGGAAAGGTCCTTCCCAACCAGAGGTAGGGCCCCTGTCTCCTTGATCTTGCTGGTCACTCAGGGAACTGCTGCTTGATGTCCTTCACATGCCATGTTCTGCGGGGCTTTGAACTGTATCTGTACTTCTCCCCCGTGAGACTGTGAGCTCCTTGAGGGGCAGGGAATGTGTCCCAGTCAGTCTGTATGTCCCCAGTGCTTAGCACATGGAAGGGACGTCTGATGACTGCTGGCTGAAGTGAGCTGCCGAAGTCAGTGGGTCGTGATTTAGCCTCACCTGCCCCAGTCAGGGCCTCCTCTGCCCAAGCCAACAGGATCCCTGTCACACATCCAAGGCCTGAATATATCCCTGTGTGGCTTGCAAGCAGGATCATTTGTTTCTTGTTGGGAGATCTTGTCAGCCTCTTTTCCATGCAGCTTGAAAAAAAATCTTGGCAGAAAACAAATCCAGCTGGAAAGCGATGTGGAGGGAGGTGAGGCAAAAATCCGAAAGGGGGCTCCTCCAGCAGCCTCCTACCTGCGTCTCCAGAAACTCAGTGTAATGGTAACTGCAGGGCCCTGCCAACAGCATAATTAAATCACCTTCACCAGTGACTGCTGGCCTCTGGGGCCCTTGCAGAGGGAAAGCCGTTCATTTAAAAATAAGTGCAGCACAGGACCTGTCCTTTGCTACCCTCCACCCAGGCAATTTTCCCCACTATTCCATGAGCACTGTGTGCCATAAATTATAAGATGAATGCATTAGTAATCCCAGTTTTGCAGCAGCAGGGCCGAGGCTCAGAGAGGTCAAGTACCTTACCAAAGGTCACACATCAACCATCACAGCCGGCTTCCACAGCATACATCACCAGTGTCCTTAACCATTACACACACTGCCCATGCTCCGCCTAGACCACCAGCCTTCCCAAGTCGGAATCTCTCTTTTCCTGGTAAAAGATCAACGTAACCACTCTGAGGACACAGTCTTCACAGGGAAGGATGCTCTAAAAACAAGTGGATGGAAAACCATCCCCCAATCCATAAACACGTAATAGAGCAGATATAAGAATTGCCAATCAGATCCTCTCTACCACAGCCAAGGGGTAATAGAAACAGGGAGCATTTGTTGAGCATTTAGGTAGTCGGCCATTATTCTCAACAATTTCATGACATGGGTCTTATCCTTCCCATTAGGCAGATGAGGAACCCGGGGAGGTACAGTCCCTTGCTCAAAGTCACAGAAGGGAGTGCAGAGGAGCTAGGATCTCATTCACTGAGCACATCTCTACCGAGTGCCGGCCCTGTGTAGACGCTACCCTAGGGACTGGGGAAAACAGTCAACGGAATAGTCAGAAACCTCCTATGTCTGTGCTCTTTACCTTATCCACGTGCCCGGGATGATGGTGATGATGACAGTGGCAAAAACAACTCTGTCTCCTGCTGTTTGCTGAGCACCTACTATGTGGCAGGCCTCAGCCAGCTCAACTATAAAGTCAGGCCAGTATTGTCCAGGTCCTGGCCTAAGGTAGGAGCAGCTCGTCTCATTTAATGCTCAGAAAGCCTCATGCAGTCACATGACAATGCCCATTTCACAGTTGGCCAAAGCAAAGCCGTGTCAAGGTAAGTCACTTGCCCCTCCCTGATCCTTGAATCCCAATGCTCCGGGGGCTGCAGGGCCTAGCTCAAATGACCTCTTACCTAAAAGACCTTCTCTGACCCAGCCCAGCTCCTTCTGGCTCCTGTAGATCCTTATAATGGCCGTTGTTGGAACCCTCAGGAGATAGGCATCTGAAAGCACAGACGCCTAGAAGTGTATTAGGTAATGCTTGTAAGTGCTATCAGCAGGTCTAGGCCAGAGCTGTGGCTCCTTTTCACAGTTCCCCCCACCCTCACCAACTGGTGGAGGCTTCGGGATCTCAGAGCGGCAACCTCAGTGCCCCCTTACTTTGAAAGATGATCGAGATTTTATTGGGGTGGATGTGCGGAGCCAAATTCAGGTGGTGTTACTTTCTTGGAAAGGGAACTAGTCTATTTGACGCTGCTCATTACCAGCGAGGAATTCGATGTAGCCATCGCTAAAGAACACTGCTCATGATGACAATAAACTCTGGGCCGCTCTCGTCTACCCTTGAAACACCAGCGAACCAAATGTCTAAACGTGGCGAGGCCAGGATGAGGTTCAGGAGCATGGCTGAGCCCATCCACAGGACCCAGGGACTGGGCTCTCCAGGTCTTTGCACACGATGTTCCTTCTGCCCGGTCTCTGATGCCTTTTCTCCCAAACTTCACCTGGTGAACTCCTATGAATCCTTCAAAACCCAGATTAAGGATCATCTTCCCTGTGACTTCTCCCTGACTCCCAGAGGCAGATTCAGACCCACCTTCCTCTGTGTTCCCAAAATACCTGATTCATATGCTAATTGGAGCATATTCCGTTTTATATATGAATATTTACATTTATAAACACAGATACATATTTATGTCTCTTTTTTAGGCTGTGAATTCCACAAGGACTTGGACCCGTTGTCCCTGTGATAAATGTCTCAACCAAAGGCTAGCTCAAATTGTGCTTCCTCTGTGAAGCCTTCCTTGGTTCCCCCACCGCCCCACCCCAACATAGCACTTTGTATAATTCTCCACCATAGCTTTTGAATGTGTGTGTGTGTGTGTGTGCGCGCTCACATGTGTGTAAAACCTGGGGTTCCCTTTAGGTTGTGAGCTCCTCAAGGGCATGACTGTTTTGTCATATTTTTTTTCCACATCCCAGACTCCTCACCCAAGTCCTGGCATGTAGCAAATGCTCATTATCTGTATGAGGCTAATAAATCCTGAGGCCCATGTGGCTTATTTCCGGGTACGGTTAACTGGAAAGGACCATAGTCCAGCAACCAATATAAGGAAGACGAAATTGCATTCTTTGCCCCATTATCTTGTTTTTTAAAGATTTTATTTATTTATTTATTTATTTATTTATTTATTTATTTATTTATTTGACAGAGAGATAGAGAGAGCCAGAGAGCACAGGCAGGGGGAATGGCAGAGAGAGAGGGAGAAGCAGGCTCTCCACTGAGCAGGGAGCCCAATGTGAATCTCGATCCCAGGACCCCAGGATCATGACCCAAGCTGAAGGCAGACACTTAACTGAGTGAGCCACCCAGGTGCCCCCTTTGTTCCATTATCTTGAAGAACATGGAGAGGGATGCAGTATGTAATTCACAATGACGCTTCCTAAACTCCTTTCCTCCCCCACTAATTCTTTTACACTCTGGGTTGCTCTGGAGCCTTTGCCTGCCACCCCCACCCTACAGCAGCCTGAGCAGCTGGTTCTCCCCCTTTGTATCCCCTCCCTTCCCCCATGCCGCTCTCTTTCCCTGCCTTTATTACATAGATCAGCTAAGCTTTTCTGCCTGCTTTTGGTTTCCTTTCCACTTTAAGCGAGAGTCCTTCCTCCTTTTCTTCCCATATCTCTGGTATTCTGCCTCTGTCTACCCATTCCTCCATGTTTGTACCCTTCCCCAAGTCTAGAGGAACCAGACTGGCAAAATCTTCCTTCAAAGGAGGGGAAAGGATTCAATGTGAGCAGCATCCAGGGGGCCATGCAGGGTGCCAGAGACAGGAAGCATCTGCATGCTAAGAAATGTTGTCTGGGCTCCATGTGTCTATCGACTGGATGGGGACATGGAGGCATAGGTTAATCTCATGTATCTACTCAACACATATCTATAGAATACCTTACTAGAAACCGGTTATTGGCACGAGGGAACAGACCCACAGGAGTAAGGTGGAACTCCTATGTGATAAGGTACACTCATCACATTATCCCTTTTCCTGAGAAGAGGGTCTTAGCACATATTCCCAACTCTCTGGGTTGTGAGCTATTCTGTTCTAAGCAAAAATCCTAGTGCTGAGAGCCTCCATCCCCATTTGTTAGAGAGGAAACTGAACCTAGACAAGTCAAGTGAATTACCCAAGATCTCTCAACGAGAAAATAAGGGATCCTGAGGATTTTCCCTTTACCTTAGGTTTCAATGAAGAGATTGCCTTGCTTGGAAATCTGTGGAGTCTTGGGCCCATTAACTTCTCAGTGGAGGGGCGCCTGGGTGGCTCAGTCGTTAAGTGTCTGCCTGCGGCTCAGGGCGTGATCCTGGCGTTCTGGGATCGAGCCCCACATCAGGCTCCTCTGCTGGGAGCCTGCTTCTTCCTCTCCCACTCCCCCTGCTTGTGTTCCTTCTCTCGCTGGCTGTCCCTTTCTGTCAAATAAATAAAATCTTAAAAAAAAAATTAAAAAAAAAAAAACTTCTCAGTGGTGTTATTTAAGGATTTGGTTTGAGCCAAAAGGTCAACAATAAATCATAATTTGAATATATTAATATAATCATTATAACAATACATCAATGATAGCCACTATTCACTAAGGATTTACTGTGTACCAGGCACAACACTCTACCCCCTATAATGCTTGACCTCATTTAATTCTTCCAACAATCCTGCAAGATAGATATTAACACGAGGAGACTGAAACTGCAGAGAGATTAACTAAGGTCACATAGGGTCAGTGCCAGAGTGAAGGTGCAGACCGAGGCCTGTGTGCTGTTGACCATAGCAGTCAAGTTTTCTCTATCAGCCAAGATCCCAGCGCCCCTTGGAGTCGTCTCCAGGATGCTGTGAACCAGGGTGAGTTTCTGGTCTATATTTTGCTCCCATTTCTACCCCTTACTCCCATTCCTACACACACACACACACACACACACACACACACACACACACACACACACCTGATAAGGGTGGTATCTTAGGTAGTTGGTAATAGAAGAAAAGGTCATCTACCAGTTGGTGATTAAGAAGCCACAAAGCCGACATATCGGAAGCTGGATTTGGTCTAAATAGCCTCAGCACCCTGACTAGCTCCTCCTTCTCACCCCAGGGATGTGTTGGTGCCCCATGAAACCAGGCGGCAATAGGGTCCAGAGCCCAGGGAGCAGCTCCGCAGCCCCTCCCCTTCCATTCTCAACTGACCTGCTGTGCATTTTGCAGCTTCTCCCCTGGGCTCTGGGTTGATTCTTCACCCAGCTGCCTGCTTCAGCATTTGCTTTGCGATGCTGCCCTTCAGCCCAAGTTGAGTAGAGACGACAGGGCCTCTAGGCAAGCGTATCAGCTCAGGTCCTTTCAAGGGATGTTCTCTAAGTATTCAATTAGCACCGATTTAAAGAAAGGGGTGGAATTGCAAAAAGGCTGGCTGGTGGCTGGTCCAGCCTGTCCCCCACTTATCAAGGCAGTTTAGCTCCCACCTTGCAAAACCAAAGCCTCACCACTGACCCAGTTAAAGCCCTTGGAGGGCAGTTGGCAGCCTGAGGCGCTTTTCAGAGATCACCCGTGTACATACCTTGTCAAAATACTTCTTACAACCATGCTCTGTATTCTTTGAACGGGTGCTGGAATAAGTGTTTCCTCCATCTTCGTCCCTCTCCAGCATTGGCTGGTTATGTTTCGGTGCCTAACTAGTGGATGCCCTCCTGCCTTTATATCTCCCTCAGCTCCAAACTGTGCCCCCCGCACCCCAAGCTAGTTCTGTCGCTCCATGCTGAGAACAGACTTCTGGAGTCCCCACCCAGGGGCGGGCTTGAGCAGAAAAGGAGTTCAAACAGGGTGATTTTCACAGTGTTAACATTTCTGTAGCATCTTCTAATCAATGTAATCATTTAAAGTGGCAGCACTTCTGACTGTTTACCCATAAGCTGTTAGTAAATCAGAGAAGCACTTACAATCAACAGTGTCTTGGAAACATCTGTAGCTTTAACTCACAGACACACCCCACAACATGGACACATACACACACGTGTGCGCGCATGCACACACCCACAGACAAAATTATTTTGTTTTCCCAGTGCACGTTTTGTCTACCTCTTTTACACCCCTTCTCAGAGTGTGTCCTCATTGTTTGTGTGTAGGTATGTGTCACCTACTAGAGGGTGAGGTCCTCGAGGGCAAAGCCGGTCTAATTCATTTTTATACTCCAGTGCCAGCACTGTGTCCAATGCCTCATAGACACTGAATTCGATTTGTCTGAATTGATTTGTAAGAGACTGAATTCAGATGACTCGTCTAGGGGACACCTATCAGTCTTGGGACCTGGAGGGTCCTTTTTGGGGTTTTTTCCACTGATTAGAATAGGTGGCCAGCTCTCTCTCTAGGGATACCCAAAGCGGGTGTCATGGGGTGAGATGGCCCAAGCAGATGATGGATTCTCAGAGAAACTACCAGCCCTGGGCTAGTGCTGCCATGAAGGGTCACTTCTGCAGTGCCTTGGAGCTCCCTGCCAGCCCCTGCCTCAAGCTCAGGGTAAAGAAATCCAGTGTGTGACTCACGCTGGAGAACTGGAAGGAACAAGACCCCGTACCGTGGAGCCCTTGCTGGCAATTGTGTCATCGATTACTTAGCATCAGGTTTTCAGTAAGATCTTCGGGGACTTCACTTGAGCCAGATGACCTCACGCTGAGTGAGATTTATGGCCTCCTGAGTGGGAAGGAAGGCTATGAGGTCACAGAGGGAAGAGAGACCTACAATTATGCCTGAAACTGTATCAACCCCCGGCTCCCTAATGAATCCGGCCAAGGATGAGATGCTGCCATTGCCATTTTGGAAAAAAAAAAAAAAAAAAGATACAACAAAATTCACCTGCCAATTTGTCTCTTTTTAATCATTGTAATATTCACCAACGGGTCTTTGCGTTTCTGGTGTATACAGCAGATAGACAGCAGGCATTCGTTGAATTTTTGCGGACAGAATGAGTGAATGTTCTCCTACGCAATGATCTCCTTTAAAACATACGGCTCTCTTTGGGGTAGGCACCAACGTAGGACTCTCCTGGGGCTGCCATGACACTACCACAGGCTGAGTGGCTTAAACAACGGAAATTGATTGATTTCCTCCCAATTTTGGAAGGTGGAAGTGTGAGCTCAAGGTGTCAGCAGGGCTGGTTTCATCTGAGGGCTCTCCGCTTGGCTTGTAGATGTCACCTTCTCCCTGCATCCTCACATGGTCTTCCCTCTGTGCCTGTGTCCTAAGCTCCTCTTCTTATGAAGACAGTCATATTGGATTAGGGCCCACCCTAATGACCTTCCGGAAGGACCTGGATATCTTCACAAGTGTCTCAGTTGCTGTCCTTATCCATTGTGGTTCCCTCCCCTTCTCTCCAGGTCAGAGGGGCCAGATCCCCAGTTTAGATTTGATTTTGAAACACCTTGACTGTGAATACCAAGGGGGTTAACTCCTAACTGATGGGAACGGGGGCATCTTGGCAGTTGTTAAGAAGAGCTGATTTGTTTTTTCAGGAACATACCGCACAGGGGGAAGATGGAATTGGGGGACAATAGTTTAATCAGAAAGACCAATAACGGGACTGTTGACTGAGTCCGGGTCACTGTTTTTCAAATTGGGTTCTAGGGAGTCTACAGGGGTCAGCTGAGGCCCAGGAGGCGTTGTGGGGAAGAGAAGAAGGGACCTGAGTTTCAAAGAGCAGCTAGACCCATGAATTACTTTATTTGCAAATAGTACCCCTTAGTTTAAAAACATGGGGCACCTAGGGTGGCTCAGTCAGTTAAGCGCTCTGACTCTTGATCTCAGGGTTGTGAGTTCAAACCCTGCATTCAAGCCCAACGTGGAGCCCACTTAAAAAAAATAGAAAAAAATAAAATAAAAATTGCAAACCACTGATCTACATGAAACACAATGAGACCATAAATAAGAAGGAAGAGGAAGGAAGAAGGCAGAGAGGAAGGGAGGGAGGAGGAGGGGAAGGGGGAAAAGGAGAGAAGGGAGGGGGAGGAGTCTCTCTCAAGGAGACAATCTGCCTGCCATTTCAAGTCTCACCCTGGGGGGATCTGCTTCCAAACTCACTTGTGTGGTTGTTGACAGGATTCCAGTCCCTGGAGGCTGTTGGGATTGAGAGTCTCAGCTCCCTGCTGGCCACTGGCTGAAGGCCATTGCCTGAGGCTGTCCTCAGTTCCTTGGTACACTGGCCTCTCCACAAACAGCTCATAACATGGCAGCTGGCTTCATGGAATGATCAAGTGAGAGAGGGAGAGAGAGTAAGACAGAAGTCACAATTGTTTGTAGCCTAACCCTGGAAATGTCATCTAATCACTTCTGTTAGAAGACAAGTCACTAGGGGCGCCTGGGTGGCACAGCGGTTAAGCATCTGCCTTCGGCTCAGGGCGTGATCTCAGCGTTGTGGGATCGAGCCCCACATCAGGCTCCTCTGCTGTGAGCCTGCTTCTTCCTCTCCCACTCCCCCTGCTTGTGTTCCCTCTCTCCTGGCTGTATCTATCTCTGTCAAATAAATAAATAAAATCTTTAAAAAAAAAAAACAGAAGACAGTCCCCAGGCCCAGCCCCCACACCAGGTGAGGGGTCAAACAGGGGTGGCCGGGATCTTTCAGAGCCATTTTAGAAACTGCCTACTACACTCAGGGATAAAGCCTCACCAGGCACACCTGGGCTCTTGCTGCCACCTCAGTTACTGCTTCCCAAGAAGGAAGAGGTGACATCCCTGACTACTGAGTTTGGGGAATAGGAACTGGGATATGTGGGTCAGCCCCTTCTTCTCTCTTCCTCCTTGCGGTCCACCTGTCCGTGGAGAACCAGCCCTGCTTTGCCACTGGCCATGCCAGAACCCGGGCAGTGAGGCTCTGTCCCTCCTGGGAGAGATCTTCCCTTTCTTAGCACCACGGGGGACAACCCCCTCATTCCCCGTGGAGAAGCAGGCAGCCCGCTTCGGCTGCACACCTATGCCACAATCCCCAGGCTCATCTTTATTGAAAATAAAGCTGGTATATTTACCACCATTGGCCTGACAATTCTGGTTCTCTCCATTGGCTTAGAATACAGGCGAGGAAGAGAGGGGCCCCGCTCAAACCCCAGTGTCATTCTTGAAAGAGTTGGAGTTTGGAATCCAACTAACCTGAGCAGGGCGGGCTGTACAGATAATGTGACCTACGCGGGCACTCAGCAGGGCTCTCCCCTTGGTTTAACACTCTGCTGTCGCCATCTTGAATTTCTTAATAATTTTTTTTAAAGATTTTTTTATTTATTTGAGAGCGAGTGCACAGGTGAACGGGGAGGAGAGGCAGAGGCAGAGGGAGAGAGAGAGAATCTCCGGCAGACCTCCAGCTGAGTGCAAAGTGGGGCTTGGCCTCAAGACCCTGAGATCATGACCTGAGCTAAAATCAAGAGTCAGACCTTAGCCGACTGTGCCACCCAGGCGCCCTGAATCTCTTCATAATTTTTAAGCAGGATTTCCACATCTTCATTTTGCACTAAGCCCCACAAATCATCTAGTTAATCCTGAACCCGAGTTTGATCCTGCTTTTGCCGCTAGCCTCTAGGTCCTGGACACGTGACCATCTCCCTGTAGCTTTCTCATTTGCAAAAAAAGGGGCTGGATAACCAGTACCTAGCACGAGGGTACCTCAGATGAGACAGTCTAAGTGCAATTGGTAAAACCGCCCCTCAATGTTTCATCTCCAGTGAATGAATTAACCACCTCTGCCCAGGCAGATCTTAACTGGAACAGCTAAACAAACATGGTAGGAGGGAGGAACAGAAGAGCCATTCTGATGCCAGAGAAACAGCATTAGTCTGAGATTCTGACATGCAAGCCATGTCAGAATCTACAGACAGACAAAGGCCCTTCCATCCATCCCAGCAACTCCATGAGCAGCTCCCACAATGACTGTTGATGTGGCCACTCAGGAACCTCCAGGGTGCCCAGACCATCATGGGACATGAGGAGACCCAAACCTCATAGAAGGGTGATCTACTACAAAATAGAACGGGTACCCTATATGTTCGCTTTCCAAACTAACAGGAAATGTTTGCAGACATCAGGCTATCAACTTTCACAACTCGAAAAAACCCTGATCGTTAATATATTTCATTGAGAAATACTAGAGAGAGAGATGCTTTGTTTGCTGATTGAGTAATTTACTGCATTTCACGTTTAAATTGAAGTATCTAATTATACAATTATGAATCATCCTGATTCAAATAAAGTTCACCAAAATAATTTACTTATGTAATATTATCTTCCAATATACCTGCTATTTTCATTTCATTATGTGCTTTTATTCTACCAGAGTCTAAAGATCTAATTGTATTTTTAAAGTGTCCCATTAAACCAAAATAACAGTTCTGCTACAATAACCATCATAAGCTAGTTGGTCCTGACTTGTATCACATTCTGAAATGTCATGCTTTTTTTTAATGGTTGTTTTCCCAAGAGAGTTTATAGCTTTTGCAATTAGGCAGCCTTGTAAAGCATGGTTTTAAATGATTTTAATGTTTCAAACCAACTGAGCATTTCATACACCCATTTCCTTTGCCTTTTTGAAATTAATAATAATGCCTCTCATGTATCTTGTTTCTTTACAATTGACGAAACGCAATCACCTTTATCGTTTTATCGGCTCCTACATTCCAGACCTAGGTTACATGCTAGAAAAGGGCTTAAGTTACCAACAAAGCAAGAGACTAGAGCTGACATGACTGTAAAAGGTAGCAGGCGGCTCCAGGATCAACAGGTAGGCTGGGGAACCTGGCTCATACAACAGGACCCAGGGAGTCTGGGCAGCTGAGTACACAACCAAGAGCCTGTCGTAATTGTCTAGTTCAAGTGCAGCCCCTGGGACTGCCAACGGTTCACGGGCGCTCTCTCTCCCTCTCTCATTATACCTGTGAGATGCACCCATGTGGTTGCTAGTAATAATAGTTCATAGGTTGTTTTCAGCACAATGTAACATTCTCTTGTGTGATTGTACCAAAACACTTCATTCATTCTGCTTTTTCTGGGCACCTGGATTATTTCTAGTTTCTGATTGTGAGGACTAATGCTGCCACGATAGCCTGCCCCTGCGTGTTGGTGGACATGTGCACTGATCTGTCTTAGGTATAGCAATTCCAGTGAACTTCTGGGCCATCAGGTAGCCTTAGGCTTCATGGTGTAGATACTCACTGAGGGACTTCTGAGTCTCCTGCAACCGGTGTGATTATTATCTCCTGTCGCTGCACTTTTGCATCATTCCCTGGACCTGTAAAATCCTGGGGATGTTTGATCCTTCCAGCCCAGATCTCCTGCCCTCCCTCAGCAGCCCTGGGGAAGAGCATGCTATCCTTATCAGTTTCCATAGGATGCGGGGGGAGGTGCTGCCTTCCCCCAGAGACTTACATCTCGGGATGTTCCTCCCAAACAAGGTGGGGCAAATGAACAAAATGCTTTGGTAACCATGACACTGCAACGTCATACTCAGTCAGTGAGACCGGCCCTTACAGGTGCTTCCAGGACAAGAGACCAGGGCACGAGGCCAGGGCTCTGAAGGGCTGGGCCCCAAGCCAAGGAGCTTCAACGAAGGGAGGTAAGAAGGAAAGTTCTGGAGCATGGGGAGGGCTGAGATAGGAAAGGAGTCAGTGGCATAGTGTCCTGGCTGCTGTCCACAACTTTATGTTTTGTTTCATTTAAACATAAAAAATTTTTGCAAATGATTTTTTATGTAATGCTAATAACCTATTCCTGACCCTAAGATGTCACCAAATATAAAATCTACCACTGATTTAATACTCTTGGTCAGAATGAAGAATCGGATGGCGAACCTCTTTTGATGGCATGGAAATTGTTCACATGAGGGAAAATGAATACATTTCCGACAGTTGAGACAACAAGTCCTATAAAACAGATAAAAGGTCTGTGGCTCAGGCGGAAGTGGTGAGGTGGGCTGGGAACCCTGAAAAGTCAGCTTCCCCCTCCCTTTCCCACCATGGTTCCTAAGGCACCATCTACGGGCCCTGGGAACTCCTTCCCAAGGACATAATGGAAGAGGTTTATGTGTTGGAATCAGGCAGGTGTATGGGATTGAGCAACTATCTCTACCTCTGAGCTTCAGCTTCCCCGTCTGGGGCTAATGAGATGTACTTATTATGAGGATCAGAATACGGTCATGCAAACCACCGGGCACAATGCCTGGCCTGTCTCAGGCAAGCGGACAAAGTGTGGTTGTCTTCTATTTCCCTGTGACCCACAGACAGTAGAGCTGGATTCCAGTTTGCTTAACCCTCTGTTGGATGAAACAGACAAGGAACATCAAAAGCGAGGTGGTCCGTGCAGGGAAGGAACAAGATGCTTTGCCTATTTCCCATTCATGACTGAGACCAGCCCCCGAGGTCTTCGAAGGGTCAATAAATAATAACCCCTTTCTTCTCCTCCTGACTATAGAACCAGCGGAGAGATGTGGGACACAGAGAGATGGATAGCAGAATGTCATCTGTATGACCATTAAAACTGATGGCAGGTCATGGCTTTCTACTTCTGGCCAAAAGGGTCTGCTAATACTCTTTGCCCTTCTAGACCTCTAGACAGGGACAGTCCAGCCTAGGGAGAGTTTGGGCCATGCTCCACCCAGAGGTCATCACCACCGGTCACCTGAGCGAGAACCTGCGAAGTTGCTCTCAAGGAGGGTCCTCTGTGGACAAATGAAGCAAGGGGAGGAAATTCATTCTTGCAACCATGCTCCCCCTCCAGCCCCCATACTTCCATGATTCTGAATCCCTAAGGCAGTGGCAGACCCTTTAACATTTAATAATGACCGAAGGGACTTGTTTATAGTTCTTTTCATTCCCCCAATATACATGTTCTCAGATTCTATCATTTTCTTCCCTTGGAAGGGCACCTCCTTCAGGTCTTTGCCCCAGTGGCACCTTCTCTGTGAAGCCTATTTAAAATGACAGCCTCCCACAGAATGGTAGAAAAAAAATGTTTGCATATTATATACGTGATATGGGACTAATATCCAGGATACACAAAGAGCTCCTAGAACTCAACAACAAGAAGCCCAGTTTAAAAATGGGCAAAGAGCTTGCATAGATATTGCTCCAAAGATCTACAATATGCATACGGAAAGACACTCAACATCACGAATCACGAGAAAAATGCAATTCAAAACCACAATGAGATACCACTTCACACCCGTTAAATTGGCTACTATATATATATTTTTAAAAAAACACAGAAAACAAGTGTTGGTGAGGATGTAGATCGATTGGAATCCTTGTGATGACTGATGGAATGTGACGTGACCCATTTGCTGGGGACAACAGTATGGCAGCTCCTCAAAGCTCCAGGGTAGAATTACCATATGCTGCAAATCTACTTCTGGGTGTAGACCCCAAGGAATTGAAAGCAGGGACTCAAATAGATATTCATTTGCACACCCATGTTCATAGCAGCACTATTCACAATAGCCAAAAAGTAAGCAACCCAAATGTCCATTGGCTGATGAATGGATAAACAAAATGTAGTCTATACATACAATGGAATATCGTTCAGCCTGAAAAAGGAATGAAATCCTGACACATGCAGTAATATGGATGAATTTTGAGGACATCATGTTCAGTGAGATAAGCCAGCCACGAAAGTATAAGTACTATTAAGATTCTACTTGTAGGAAGCAGCTAGAGGAGTCAGTGAGAGAGACGGAAAGTAGAAGGGTGGTTGCCAGAGGCTGGGGAAGGGAGGCGGGGGGAGTTAGTATTTAATGGGGACAGAATTCTAGTTTGGATGATGAGAGGTTTCTGGAGATTCATGGTGGTAATGGATTTCCTTAATGCCACTGAATTGTACACTTAAAAATGGTTAAAATGGTAACTTTTGTTATGCCTATTTTACCACGATAAAAAGAAAAATGGCAGGGGTGCCTGGGTGGCGCAGCAGTTAAGCGTCTGCCTTTGGCTCAGGGCGTGATCCCGGCGTTCAGGGATCAAGCCCCACATCAGGCTCCTCTGCTATGAGCCTGCTTCTTCCTCTCCCACTCCCCCTGCTTGTGTTCCCTCTCTCGCTGGCTGTCTCTCTCTCTGTCAAATAAAAATAAAATCTT
The DNA here is from genome assembly GCF_002007445.2 of Ailuropoda melanoleuca. Classification (NCBI taxonomy): domain Eukaryota; kingdom Metazoa; phylum Chordata; class Mammalia; order Carnivora; family Ursidae; genus Ailuropoda; species Ailuropoda melanoleuca. Next base: position 93,274,841 of record NC_048226.1, on the reverse strand, counting down.
TAAAAAAAAAATCTAAAAAAAAAAAAAAAAAGAAAGAAAAATGGCAGCCCTGGCTCCACCCCATCCCAGCCCTCCTGATGCTTCCTTACCCTGTTCTGCTGTTTTGTTTTGGTTTTTTTCTGCCCCAGGGACCTTACCACCTCTGACAGATTATGGCATTTACTAATTTTCTATGCATATTTTTTGCCATTAGCATGTAAGCTTCACAAGGATGAAGATTTTTGTATCTTTTATTTTTTTGTTCACTGAGATACCATAAGCACCAAGAACAGTGTTGGTGCTCAGTAAATACTTGCTGAATGAGTGAACCTGGCAACGGTCAATAAATCCTCGATGAGCACAAGAATCACTGGAGGGATGGGTGGGTAAAATGATTCTGTCACCTGGCTTCCCGGGTACCACTTTCCAGTCGGAGACCGTTAGAGGCACCATCGAAGCCTATTCCACTCATGAGTAAGGTGAGGCATGGAGAGGACTGATGACTTTTCCACCGCTCAAGGAGAAGACTGGTTCAGAGAACACATTCAGAGAAAGCAGCAAATCCAATAGGAAAGGAACACCAGTTCTCGATCTCAGGAAAATACGAGATTCACCTGCATATCTTTTTTTTTTTTTTTCTTAGCATTTGTCCTCAGGGAAAAACTTGTTCAACTTACAGTTTAAAAAAAAAGACTTCATGTTTCTAGCAATGTTGCTGCTGGATTTCATCCATCTTTTCCTAACTGAAACCTGGTTAGTATCTAATAGACTGGAAGGGTCTAAGATTGGGGTGAGGGAGAGCGAAGGATTGGGTGAACGGTTGAGGTTTAACGCAAAACATATTTTCTTAAAGACTTAAAAAAATACCTTGAAATTTCCAGATAAATATCATAAAGGTGCCCACCTTTATTAGGCATGTTTTTAAATCTGATTTCCTGAGGGTCTCAGGAGACTGATTTATTTCTGGCTTTAACAGTCTCACACAATCACTTTCCCTGTTGGGCCTCGGCTTTACCATTTGGACAGAATAGGCTGGGGTGGGGGTGGAAGATAAGAAATGGGTTAGATGATCTCTTCTAGAGCTGTGCTTGCTGGGCAATCATACTGTTTTTGCCTAGTTTGTGCGGTGGAAATGGCAAAGAACTCTAAAGATGCTTGCATTCACATTTTACACCCCGTGTTTGGCTTTTGGGGTGGCTAATGAAGAGTGAGGGACAGGAGCCCCTCGAAGGCATCCCTTGTGGTCATCTCTTGCGGCAGAAGAGGCTCAGTGAGACAAAGGCACCATCGGGAACTGTATCTGAAGGGGCGCCTGGGAGGCTCAGTCAGTTAAGCATCTGCCTTCTGCTCAGCTCATGATCCCAGGGTCCTGGGATGGAGCCCTGCATCAGGCTTCCTGCTCAGTGGGGAGTCTGCTTCCCTCCCCTACCGCCCCCCCCACAGCTCATGCTCTCTCTCTCTTTCTCTCAAATAAATGAATAAGATCTTTAGAAGAAGGAGGAGAAAGAGGAGGAAGGGGAGGAGGAGGAGGAGAGATGGCTTCCCACAAGCCCTATTCAAAAATTTCACCTGCTGTGTGGCTCTGAGCCCCTTTATACAGAAGCCTGGTGCTATCCATCACAATAAAAAAGAACTGTATCTGGAGTCTGTGGCTCTGGGGGGCTCTGGGACACATCAGAATGGGCAGGGGCTCTGTGTTTTGGTGCCTGGTGCTGGGAGCAGTGGCAGGACCAGGCACCTGACAGGAGAGCTTTAAGGGCAGAGGACGGCCACAAGAGGCTTCGAGTAAATGAGCCTGTTTAGAGCACACATGAGACCCCCATGGGGATCCCAGAAATAACTGGGTCAGATTCTACGGGGAAGAAGGTGAGATCCTGCCTGGGCAAGTGAGGACAAGCAGCCTGCAGCGTCTGAGCCTTGACTGCACAGCGGGTGAGAAGTAGAGAAGTTCCAGATGCAGATTAAGTAACTTTTAAAACAATTTAATGAAAAACTATTTAAAAAATGAAACAGCACAATGTCCATTCAATGTGTAGTGCACATAGATACTTCAGATAGTCTGAAGTCTGAAGTCCATTCGATTTCACTTGGGGCTGACATAGGAAAAGTGTTGGTTAAACAAACCGACTTTGGTTTTATAGCTAAGTTGAAAAATACAATGGCTATCTGGATTTATTTCAGGATTTGGCAAATTTGGGTCTACATCATGGAAATAATAATCTAGCTCTTCTCTGCACTGGTCAGGGAGAATTTACCTCTAAGAGCCATGTTTTACGAAGACATGAACAAATTGCTGTGAAGTCAGGCAAGGGCAACTGGGTGGAGGGAAGGATCTAGAAATCTGTTATCTGAAAAATTAAAGATTTGGAAATATTGGGGAAGGATCATCAGAGAGCTGTATTTGAGTGTTAGAAGAGTTGCTAGATGGGGGGCGCCTGGGTGGCACAGCGGTTAAGCGTCTGCCTTTCAGCTCAGGACGTGATCCCGGCGTTGTGGGATCGAGCCCCACATCAGGCTCCTCTGCTGTGAGCCTGCTTCTTCCTCTCCCACTCCCCCTGCTTGTGTTCCCTCTCTCGCTGGCTGTCTCTCTCTCTGTCAAGTAAATAAATAAAATCTTTAAAAAAAAAAAAAAAGAACAAGNTGTTCCCTCTCTCGCTGGCTGTCTCTCTCTCTGTCAAGTAAATAAATAAAATCTTTAAAAAAAAAAAAAAGAAGAAGAAAAAGAAGAGTTGCTAGATGGGAAAAGAGGCTAAGCTTGCCCTGTAATGTTCCAGAAGGTAGAATTTGAACCACAGAAAGGAAAGTTATAAGGACAGAGGTCTTGGCTCTATTTAACAAAGAGCTTTCTATCTGATTGCTTCTTCCAAAGGGGCTGGCCTGAGCTGGGAGCTGAGTCCTTTGGGTTTGTATGAGGCAGGGTCCGTTAGCTGTGGGAGGCTGGGGCAGAACACACCAAATCTGCCAGGGACAATAGTGCTGAGACCACAGGCACGAATGGAGAAGACGGGAGAAGGGCCAAGCCTCAGGAGCCAGACAGATGGACAGAGAGCGAGCAGTATTGGCCTCCGTGCAGCTGGCTGTCACCCATCGGTGGCTCTATGGAATACGTGTAGAGCCATGATCTCAAAGAGTCCAAGTTATAATGGAGTCGGTCTCTGGCAAAGGCAGCCTGTCAGGAAATGTTCTGATCCTAGAGGTGTTCAACAAATGCTTGCTGACCATCCATGCTTTCACGGGTTCAATTTGGTTTTTAAATTTTAATCATGGTAAAATACACATGACATAAAACTTACCACCTTCAATTTTCTTATACTGCACCATTTTTTTAGTTGATATTTCAGTGGTACTAAGGACATTCACGTCGTTGGACAGCCATGCCCACCATCCATCTCTAGAACTTTTCTCCTCTTGAAAAACTGAAACTCTGTCCCCAGTAAACACTAACCCCCCATTCCTCCTCCCCTCAGCCCCTGGCCACCACCATTTTACTTTGTGTCTCAGTGAGTTTGACTGTTCAGAGTACCTCACATAAGTGGAATCATACAGTATTTGTCTATGACTGGCTTATTCCACATTTCATAATGTCTTCAAAGTTCACCCATGTTGTAGCACAAGGCAAATTTCCTTCCTTTTGATGGCTGAATAATGCATATACATACCATTTTGTTTATCATTCATCCTTCAATGGACACTTAGATCAGTTGGATCGGGTCAGTTTTATAGCAGGCCCTTGGGTAGGCACCGAAGTCAATATGGCAACTGTGATCACACGGTTGCCTTGGGAGTGGGAGAAAGGGCTGGGGCAGGGGAGTGAGAACATGGCAGATATGTAAGCCAATTTTAATAACAGCCTTTGATTAATAACATTATAAAAAGTCTGTGCAGGATACAGTGGGTATCCCGTGAAAGGAGACATGAGCTCTGGGGGTGGTACAAAGACAGAAGAGAGATCATTTCTTAAAGAGGCCCTGTCGGAGCTGATGAGATCAATAATGCTAGAGAACCTTCCTTGAAGAGCTTGCGTCTGGACTACCTTGCAGACAGCGGCTCCCAAAAAGCTGGATCAATAGCAGCTAACTCCTTGGGACAGCTTTTAAATGATATTGATCCCAGTTCCCAAGCCCAGAAATTCTCCTTTGGTGAAGCTAGGGTGGAGGGCAGGAGTCTGTATTTTAAACAGCCCCTCCTGCTGATTTTGATGGACCAATGGCCGTGGCAAGCATCGCGGAAGCATCAGGGGTTATAAAGTTAGGTTTGCACTTTTTTTTTCATAAGAGAGAGAGTGTGCCACAGGCTTGGGGGGGGGTGCACAGAAGGAGAGAGAATCTTAAGCAGGCTCTACTCTCAGTGTGGAGCCTGATGTGAAGCTCGATCCCACGACACTGAGATCATGACCTGAGCCGAAAGCAAGAGTCAGATGTTTAACCAACTGAGTCACCAAGGTGCTCCTTTTACTTGTGTGTTTTTGTTTCCGGTTTTGTTTGTTTGTTTTTTTCTGGGTTTGCATTTTAGATAAACCTCTCTAACCTCACTGTGGAGGGGGCAAGGATAAGGCGTCAAAAAGACCCCAAGGTAGAGGAATGAGTTCCAGACCATCATACAATTTTCATGGACTAGAGATGCTGAAGCTGGGCACGCATGATGTCTGCATCCTTCCATTCTTGCAAATACACCTACTTGGTACACACCTACTATTTGTTACCTGGACTGGACTGTGCTGAAAATCCCTTCCATTTCTAAGATTCTGTGTCCTATTGATTACACACACACACACACACACACACATTTTAGAACACCTTAAATTTTTAATCCTTTCTTTACAGGTTACCTAGACCACTTTTGGTTAAGAAAACTGTAGAAAGTTAGTAATGGCCACAAGCAGACACCAGGCCAGGGCACTTGTCAGTTTTCCACGAGTCCTGCTTTGCGGGGTGTCTGAATGCACTGCTGGGGGTCTCCGCTCACACTCGCTGGAATCGGTCGGCAGAGTTTAGTCCACAGGTCGCTTCTCCCCATATTTCTTTGTAAACTCTTCAACGTTCTCACACAACTTTTTACGGTCCTTAGAGTAATCTTCAGCGAGGTCAGCCCGAAGTGGGCGCTTGGGCTGAGGGCCGTTGGCCAGTGCCGTGAGGGACTGGATTACTTGGCTGGTTTGGGTTGCTGGCTTCCAGGATTCAGCACTAACCACTGGCAGACAGACCTACCCTTCTGTATCCATGCTCGGGTGACAGATCTCCGTTTTAAATGTGATCTTCGGTGGTTTGAATGGGCACTCTGCTGGAAAGTTGATTTTGATTCTGAAGGCCCCCTTATAGGGAGGGTTGTCAGAAGCAGTAAGCCCTCGCCAAGCCAATAAATTAGCTTCATCAACATGGATGTTATGGAAGGTTTTCATTCTACATTTGCGATTGCTTCAAGCTCCTTCATCAGCCTCCTGCTGGCCACCATCTTGGACCCGGTGCTGCTGCTTTCCCAGCTGATTATATATATATTTATTTTATTTAATTAATGTATTTATTTGAGAGAGAGAGAGTGAGCATGATGCGGGGAGGGGCAGAGGGAGAGGGAGAAGCAGAGTCCCCACTGAGCAGTGAGCCTGCTGTGGAGCTGATTCCCAGGACCCTGAGATCATGACCTGAACAGAAAGCAGATGCTTAACCGACTAAGCCACCCAGGCACCCCCCTATTGATTATACTTAAAGATGCTTTGATCAGTAGAACGTGGCAGAAATGAGGTTTTGTGAGTTCTGAGCCTTGGTTGTAAAAGGCCTTAAAGCTTCCTCTCTTGCTCATCCCAAAACCTTGCTGCTATGTCAACAAACCTAGATTAACCTGCCAGACGAGGTACAACTACACAAAATAGAGATAAGCTATTTTGGTTGACGTGGGAGATGACCCCAAGTACAGGAGTGAACCCAGCCAAGATCAGAGGGAAACTGCCTGGCTGATTTTAGCCAAATTGCCAATCTACAAAATTAAGGGCCAATTGGTCTGGTCAGTGTTTAAGCCACTAAGCTTTGGGGTGCTCTGTTATGCAGCAAAAGCTAACTGATAGACTCCCTTTGGCCCTACGGCCTTTACGTATGCTGTTCTCTTTGCTTGAAACACATCCCTCTTTCCTTGCGTAGTTACCTCCTATTCATCATGCTCGGAAGAGTTTTCCCTGACCTGGATTAGCTTAAATCCATCCATTTTAGGTTCGCATTGCATTTTATACCTCTCTGATAGCACTGAAGTAGTTATAATCTTACATTTATCTGGGTGTATTATTGAATTACAGTCTTTCTTTCTCCAAGGCTAGACTATAAGCTCCATGAGTCTAGGAACAGCATCTGCTTTGCTCACCAGTACATTCTTGCACCTAGTACAGTTCCCAGTCCATAGTAGGTGCTCACTGAACACTGAACGAAAGATTATGTTATAACCCTGGAGGAAACAAGCCTTTGGGGGTTCTTCTTTAAAATAACCCTCACACCCGTCCTTTCCTCCCACTCTCAGGGGAATTAACTCCTTAAGAAAGTGCTTTGTAATTTTTAAAGGACTGTACAATTGTTAGTTCTTAATTGTTAGTGTTATTATTCTGGGGTGGCAACAGCTGGCTTTGGGGGATTCCTCTTTCTTTCTCATTCCCCTCAAATGGCCCCAGGCAGTTTCCTAGCAGCTATGATTGCGGCTGGATAAGCAATTTACAGGCTGAAAATCTTGCCTAGAGTTAAAAGTTGGATGTGTAAATATCTCTGTTGCTGTGACCTAGCAAATAAGCTTCAGGCTGGTTAATTGCAGAACTTGGTGGTAATGATACCAATGCTGAGTTCAATTAAGGACTATTTACAAAACCACTGGGGGAGGATTTTCCACTTTTTCTGAAACAGTAGGCATGGACTAAAGGGACCTGCTATTTTACAGTATAAATCTATGGCTCAGATAGACCATAAACTCCTTAGATACAGAGTCTGCAAACTCCGTGACCTATTTGGATCCCTGGAGCTTGGTTTGCAACAAGAGAGCATAAAGTTCACAATTGAATTGCTCAAAGACAGATTCTCTGTGTGCAACTTTTCTGAGCCTCAGTCTTTTCATCTGTAAAGTGTACGGTATTAACAGTCTGACCTCATAAGTTTTTGAGATTACATGAGATGACCATTGGAAAGTGCCATTAGAATCATTAGAATGCTCTGCCAGTGCCAGGCATAGAGAAGACACTCGACACATTTTAGCCACTGGTTATTATCATTGATATTGTTCCTAATACACATAATTGCTTCCACTCTGCACAGTGTCCCAGTTTGAGAAGCCTGCCTTAAAATCCTCCTTGTCCAATTTTGCTTACTCAGGAAGTGAGTGGGTTTTCTCACACAGCAAAAGAGGGGTGCTGTTTCATAAAGCGTTCAAGCATTCATTCTCGAGATGTGGGTTGAGCACACACTGTATGCTCGCACTCTGATAGGTGCTGGTTGTATAGACGCAAACAAGAGAGTCCCTGCCCTCAGGTCTGCAGGAGAGAGATGATGCACATGGCAGTAAAGGCTCTACCAGCACTGATCCCTGGATGTTAGGGGAACATAGATGAAAGGCCTACCCACCCCAAATGGTCAGGGCAGACTTGCTCTGGGCCACCTGGGGTTCCCAAGAGGAGTAGAGGGTGAAGTCTTCATAAATTTCACACAAAACAGAAAAGAACCTTACTTCCTTAAGAGATTGTTGCAATGACCCATTTGTCTGATCTTTTTATCACAAAGCTCCATTATATCTGAAAATTATAGCTTTTAAAATTAATAACCTAACAATGGAAAGCATTTTGCTGATGCTTAGCATCTTTGGAGGAAATGATATTGGATGTTCATCTTACAGGACTCTTTCAAGTTTAGCTTTTGCAAAGAGGGTGGTGTTTTGTTTTTGTTTTTTTTTAACAGTGTGATACGAAAGACCCCGTCACCTCTCACATTCTTGTGACCTGGGCTCAAGCCATGGCTCGGGGATTGACAATGACTAGATATAGTACAGTGACCAGGTTTTCAGGGAGAAATACCTCCGTGGACATTAGGAAATCTGGATTCTGTCCCTGATCATGCTGTCCAGGCACGTGCGGCCCTGCTCCCTTACAACTTCTCTGTGAATTAATTGGTGAGTGTAACCTGGGAAGGTAGAACAGGTATTCCCAATCAGGGGTGCAATCACTGCTCGCCACATCCTTCTACCTGCCCTTCTCCTCTGGCTCCTTCTTTTGTTCTTCCAACTGGAAAAACAAACAACCCCCCCCAGACTCCCCCTAAGCTTCAGGTTACTATTCCATCACTCTTTTCTTCATGACTCAGTAGCTTGAAAAATAAAATTTTAAAATGTCAATACCACACTATAGAAATAAAACCCTGAAGATTTATTATGTTCAAGCACTTTCATGTGGCTTAATTCATTTCATCCTAACACTTCATGATATGTGTACTTTCATTATGCTGTTTTTGTAGGATGCTGAGGCTTAACAATTTAACTTGCCAGGCAAAATCACAGGGCTGGTGGGTGAGCGAGAATTGAAATCCAGGTTACAGGGGCACAGTCCCCATAGCTGACTGGGTGGCTCAGTCAGTTAAGCGTCTGACTCTTGGTTTTGGCTCAGGTCATGATCTCAGGTTCCTAGGATCGAGCCCCGTGTCGGGCTCTATGTTCAGTGTGGAGTCTACTTGAGATTCTCTCTCCTTCTCCCTCGGCCCCTCCCGCTTTACTCTCTCTGTAACAAATAAGTAAATCTTAAAAAAAAAGAAAGAAAGAAAGAAAGAAAGAAAGAAAGAAAGAAAGAAAGAAAGAAAGAAAGAAAGAAAAGAAAAAAGAAAAAAGGAAAGGAAAGAAAAGAAAAGAAAAAAGGAAATGAAAAAAAAGAAAAGAAAAATATAAAGAAACTCAGGCAACAGACTGCAATGCAGGGTCTTAAGCACCTAGCTTTGGGTGCTTATGTGTGCCAAACCCACCTTCCATTCTTTCCTTCCCTGCTCTCCTCACTCCCGAATGTTTTCTTCTTTGTGCCAAGGATCTCCAGGTGGCCCAAATGTAATGGACAGTTGTTAGGTTTTGGTGTCCAGTATCCATTTCCTTTTCCTAAAAGCAAGTGGTTTCGTGTAGAGTTCTCTTTTCCCCACTGGCTCTTGTCATGTGGGGCAGAAATCAGGAGCCTTGCCTTCCCCTGGCTAAGGGACGGGAGAGTGAGGCAGGCTGGAATCTGAATCATAAGCAGCAAGGTCAAGGAGGCTGGAAGAGTTTGGAATTCCGTTCAGTCCAGCTGAGGATTTGCCAAGAAATTCGATAATCAAGATAAAAAAAATTGGTTAATGCAATATCTTGTAAAAGGAAAACTAATGCAAACATTCCAGGATGAATAAAATATCAGTTCTGAAGACAGGGTCAGTATGACTGTATTTTCCTTTTGCCTTGGGATTCGGTATGGCCTGACACAGCACAGCTGGACATTACCCCTTCATGGGGCCCTTCCAGCCTTGCCCCCAGTGTTTCACCCCTGCCTCACAGTCTCTGTTCTGCTAACACCAATGGATGCCCACTGGTGTTGGGGTGCTACGTCTGCTCCTTGGTTCTCTGCATGAAAGCCCTTTCTCCTTCTACCCTCCTTGCTGACGAACTCACCCTCCTTCACCTCCTCTAAATGTCAGTTTCTTCATCCATAAAATGGAGATAATAAGTAGTTCCTAAGCCATCACCTTGTTGTGGGAATTAAATAAGCATTAATATCTACACGGCACCTGACTCCAGGTGAGCACTCGAAGTCCACACCAACATCAGTATCATTACACAAGGCACCATTTTGCTGACATGCCTCCCACCACCCAACAGTCAGGGTTGCTGCTAGATGAAAAATTCACACCTAGGTCCCCATCTGCGTTTCTGACCACCCAAATCTCAGTTATAGACGCCTCCTCTTCAGTAAATTTTGGCGTCCTGTGGGGTTCTTGCTCAAACCTCTCTTCTTTCTATCTACACCCTCCCCAGGCCACATCAGAGAGGCCCCCAGCTTCAAGCGTTGTCTCTTGCCTGTGATACATCTGTGATATCCACATCTTGAGGCCCAAATTTCCAGAGGCTTAGTGGATGTCTCCCTGTGTCTACATACCTCTACACCTATCACCAGTACCAGCAACAACAGAAGGAGGGCTAACCAATGCTCCACACGGAGCCAAGCTCTTTACACGGATTACTTGATGTCATCCTCTCAAAAACTCCATGCTACCGAGGAAAAGCAAAACAAGAAAAAATCCAAAACAACACAACAAAATAGAAGCCGAGAGAAGGGAAGAAAGTTGCCCAAGGTCACAGACCAGGGGGATGGAGGAAACTGGATCTGAACCCTGTCAATGTGACTCCACCAGTGGGAGTGGTGGCTTCTGCTGAAGAAGACCGTCCAAAGCTGCACCTTGTAAGCGACATCCTGACATGAGGGAAAGATGATAGAGCTGTTTTTCTCAACTAGAGAACGTTCTGCGATGTCTGGTGACATTTCTGTTGTCACAACTGGGGTGTTGCTATTGGCATCCAGTGGGGAGAGCCCAGGGATGCTGCTGGTCATCCAGCAAAGCTCAAGAGGCCCCCGCAACAGAGAAGTACCCGGCCCAGTATGCTCACACCAAGGATGAGAAGCCCTGCGTTAGAGAAGTCGGTCTAAAGCAAGGCTGGGAGACGCTCGTCAAGGGTGTTAGCTGTTTAGTTGTTTAGGTCCCTCTGCCTCCCCTCTTCCCATCACCCTCAAGCCCACTGCCTCCCCCCACCACAAGCAAAGCCGCAAGCTCTTACCCACCACCCACACTGCCTTCCCAGCACAAAGCACAAACAGGAACTCATTATCTCCCACCTCAATCTTCTGTCCAATGCTCTTTATCATGGTTAAAAATACCACCTGCTCCTCCTCCTCCTGACAGGTGAGTGCAGTTGTCCGCCTCCCTGCGGTGCTCACTCCCCCCCCGCCCAACCATCAGTCGTCAAACTGTGTCTGTTCCGGCTCCCAAACTCCATCCTGCTCACCCTCTCCTTGCCACACGACTAACCTACTTTGGGCCAAAATTAGTCTCAGGCCATTTCTTTCCCAGTTATGAGGCTGAAGTCACTTTGTATTCATCTACATTGGAATGAATCGTTTTCACCCAGAGTATGAACACCATGAGGAATTTAACTAGGGGGCCTTAAGAGCCCACCTAACTCCTAGTCGGGGAATCCAGGATCAGCTCACCATGGAACTTGACTCTGTCCTTGCCCGCTGGCCCTCTGCTCCGGTGGACAAGGTGGCTCCCCTCTGGTCCAGGCCTCCTTGCGTCCCCCCCTTCCCTCCTCATCCTCCGCACCTGTTCCGTCAGTGCGCCCGCCCTCCCTCTCCGCCCTCTCCCACTCTCCTGGGACCTTCCCATCAACCACAGATGCTCACTCGCCCACCTGTCTTTACAGAATCCTCCCCTCACCTCCCACTAGCTAGACAGCCTTGTTTCTGAAAAGAGTGTCTACACTTGCTATCTCCCACTCGCTCCTCAACCCACTGCAATCTGGCCTCCAATCCCTCCACTCCATTGAAACAGCCCTGGCAAAAGTTATCAGTCGTCTTATTGTCAAATAAAATGCATATCTTCTTTCCCATCATTATCTGACTGAACTCTCTGGGGGCATTTGAGTGTTGGCCATTCCTTATTTTTAGAAGAAATTTCTTCCCTTACCCTTGGTTTTCCATTCACTTCCCTTCTAGGCTCCTCCCTCTCAGTCTTCTTTGTGAGCCCCTCTTCCTCTCCTACAGTGTCCTTCTGAGATCAATCCCGATCCCAGGATCTTCTCAGTCCACACATTCCGCTTGAGTGAATTCACCCACAGCTTGCACCCACAGCTTTAATCACCAGGAGAGTGGTATAGGGTGGTGATTAAGAGTCTGAACTCCAAAGCTCCTCTGGGCACCGTTTGGCCTTGGGCCAATTACAGAACACCCCTGTGCCTCAGTTTCCTCAAATGTAAAATGGTGCAAAGCTTTTCAGTCTCATTGCTTTCCATGTCTGAACATGCACCGTTTCCTCAGACCATGCTGAACCTTGTAGTGTTATGTTACATGCCCATACTCATGTTCTGTTTTTGCTCAGGCACATGGGGGTGCCTGGTGAATAAATCTGTAAATGAATGAATGAATGCTGTCCTGCATTGGGTTTCCCCAGAAATAAACCTTAAGATAAGCAATTGGGGGCAGCTAGTTTACTTGGGAGGTGATTAATCCCAGGGAGAATGAATGAGTGGGAAAGAGAGAGAGGAAAGAGACAAACAACATAAAGAGTGAATTAATAGGAGGATTGCTACTGGGGGCAAGTGGACCCAATTCCACTGCGGAACCCCTGAGGAACTGTGCTGAAAGCACATTAGTACTGTCTATGAACTAGGAAGTGGTCTCTCACCAGACACCGAATCTGTTCGGACCTATCTCAGACTTCCCAGCCTCCAAAACTGTGAGAAATGACTCTGTGTTGTTTACAAGTCACCTCGCCTATGGTATTCTGTTATAGCAGTGCAAACTGACTAAGACACAACCCCCTCCCCCACCCCGTTCATTTAGGAACCTTCCCCATGCTCTCTACAGCCCCAGGACACCCTGGGCATACCTCTGTAAGAGTCATCCTCTCCCTGCCTTCTAAATAGAACTTTCTGGTCTTTCTTGGAGAGCAAGAATAATTCATCTCTGCAGATATAGCACCCAGAAGATTTCTGAGCACATTACAAGCACTTACCGAACGCCTTTTAATGAATTCAAGTTCACCTTGCTCAGGGCCCTACTCAGAGTAAGTGGTCAATAAATGTAGTCTCCTTTCCTTTCCCTCCAAGTCAAATAGTTTGCCATCTTACTTAGGAAAGCACTCACCGAGCAAGCATATAATGTGATAAATACGTTCCTGAAATGAACAGAAGTGCTGGGGGAGCACAAAGGAGGGAGCAATTAACTGGGACTGTCCCAATGAGACTGCAGTTACATCATCTGGCAGTCTTAATTACTTATAGCTTTAACTTTCCAGCACTAATAGAGCCGTCTGATGCTTCTTGCATTACACTGGGCTTTCCATTTGAGCGCCTCTCCACCAAAGCAGAAGATACAGGGAGCTAAGGGACAGAGTGATCTGGTCACTCTAATCTTGTTTGTCCCTTTCATTCATCTGACATGTCTTTGTTGAGGGTCTCCTATGGGCCAGCACTCTCCTTGGCACGGGCATACAGGAGTGAGGGAGACAAGCAGCAGCCAGCTCTGATGCAGCTTACCCATGCAGGGGGAGACATGGTAAATAAGCAGCCAAACAGGATAAAGTAAGCAGCGTAGGAGCTCAGAAGTAGTGAAGCAGGGCATGTGATGGGAAGAGAGGTAAGGGTGGAAGTAGGTGCCAAAGACAAGTAGATCAAATGGCCAGGGAAAGCCCACTTTGAGGAGCTGACTTCTGAGCTGTGAGCCGAGTGCCAAGAACAGCCAAGTGGGGGTTCTTCCAGGCAGAGGGAACAGCAGCCACAAAGGGCCTGGGGCAGGCCCCCGGGCTCCTGGTGCCAAGCCCAGAGTTTGTCTCAGTGCTTCTGAGCACCGAAAAAGAGCTGCAGAACAGAGACAAAGTTGGGTCCAAAACTGATGTCTGGTCCTGATATAGAGTAGAGGGGCTAATACCCAATTTTTCATCCCCAGAAGGTTCATTTCAAGCTTCCATTTTCACTCATTGGGCATGTTGTTTCCTCTTCAAAGTCTGACTGGGTTTCAAAGGAATTTGAAAGACTTACAGCAAAGCCCCCAAGCTGCATCCTCCAGGTAGAAACCCCTAAATGTGGCATGTTTGTGGGAAACCACAGTGAATCACTCCTACTGGCTGCCCAGTCCTGGCCTGACCGGACAGAGATTTACTTTGCTTTTCTCAAACGTTGTGAAGCCTCTCCAGACTTTTAAAGAAACTCCCACAGTCTCCTGACTCTTGGGTTAAGAGCAAAATCCCAAGTTTGGTGAGGTTTTTGAGTTTCAGATTTCACCAGAAGGGGGTCTGCCATAGCCACTAACCTTTTCGTCTGCAGAGAGCAGTTTCTGAAATGCTGCAAAGAAAAATAATCACTTGGTGATTAGGAAGAAAATGAATTCTAAAGCTTTTTAAGCAGGCACCGATATGCTCAGCACACACCCCGGGAGTTAAAACCTTCCTTTCTCAGAGGTCTCTCATGGTACTTAGAACAATCATGGCTATCATTTATTTGAGCATTTGCAATGTGTCAGTCGCTGTCTAAACATCTGGTTTCCAAATCAAACCTATAAGGGTAGTATTAGCACCTCATGTCACATTTGAGGAAATCGAGGCTCAGAGAAGTTACGCGACATACCCAAGGTAACACAGGAAGGGGGAAAAAAGAGGCGAAGTCAGGATTCCAACCGGCATCAGAATCTGAAATCCAGATTATTATTGTCCCTACTCTCCTGACAGAGAAAATTCCTGCCCCCGTCACTGGGCAAAAATGAGGAAATTAGCAAAGGGGAAGCAGTGAAAGGCGCAGCCAGGTAAAGTCATTTCTCTTATTGAAAACAGGGGAACCGGCCAGGAGATGGCAAGTTCCTGCTCCGCAGAGCGGGAGAGGACAAGGCCCTCTCCTGGTGTCAGGGGGCGGGGGGTGCCTCCGAAAGGCCCCTGCCAAGGCCAGGGTTTTATCCGGGCACATCCCGGCCTTTCCACCTCTGGGCCCGGAGCAGGCGGGGGCCGGCGGGGGCTCGGGGCGTG
>NC_048226.1:93190232-93259679 GCF_002007445.2 Ailuropoda melanoleuca | reverse complement strand
CCGACGCGGTGCGGGGCGGTGGGGGCGGCCAGTGGCTCCGCGCGCCTTCCCCGGGAGGCTCCGGGGCCCGCCGGTGGGGCGCCCTCCCGGCATTGTCTCTCTGGGCGGCGGAGGAAAGTTCCCCGCCGTTTCTGGAAGGGCGGCCGGGCCCCGCGTCCCCGGCCCCCGGTCCCCCGGCCCCGGCTTGGAGGAGGCGCTGCCAGGCAGGCCCCAGGCCACTTGCTTTTAAAGCGAGTGAGACGAAACGAAGGGCGGCGGGGGGGGGGGGGGAGATTTCCAGTCGGGGCTTGGGGTTTGCTCCCGAAGACTGGAAAGTGGCTCGTGTTTTTCCCGCTTGTACGATCTTGGGACCTGCTGCATTTTCTGAGAGCGACGTGAAGTTTAAAAGAAAAAAGAAACTCGCTGGCGTCTGGTATCCTGCGGTTTTCATACATCCCGAGAGTTCTTCTCGGGCGTTTCTAGAGCGGTTGCCTTTAATAATTGATTCTTCCACCAGCGCAGGGGGATGGCTAGCCGACTGCAGACCATCCCATCGTCAACGTGAGCTCAGCTTTACCTGCGCTGATCGGAAAGAACAAGAACTTTCTTCCACTTTTCCCGTAGACTCTGTCAGGTTGTCTTGGCAAGATACTTGATTCTGGGATGACAGCGGGGCCAGGGTTGCTGAGTACTTTTGGGATCGTAAAACACCATTGAATATTGAGGCCACTTCTATCTCTATTGAACCCTTCACCCCAAGGCCTTTCTGTTTTGCAATTGGAGGTCCACTGTTCAGCAAAAAGATGCGGGTCTTTTGGAAAACAGCAAATCTCAAGTTTAGAAAGAAAAAGGATCTTCCATGTTTCAGCCCCCTGTTGTTAGGTGTATGAGGCTGAGAGCTAGGTTATGCAAGTGGCATGGCCAGTCTTTTCAGACTCCCATTCCAGTGCTCCTTTCACTATGGCAGTTTCTGGTTTGGCAGCCATGAGACATTTGGGAATAGGTCTTATTTGCATTATAACCCTTGTTGTCCTTGTGCCTTCCCTTGTTCTGTCTTATCTATTACTGCTGCTCTTTTTGAGATACGTGGTTATCTCAAACTTGGTATTTTGAGAGAGTAAGTTAAAAAAAATTCCCTAACCCCTACTGTTCAGCCACCAAACGGGTTGGAAACCTAAAATGGGTGGCTCATTACATAGGGAATTACTTTTCTTTCTCCCATTCTTTTGTGAAAAATAGAAACCCCTAAGTCCAAAAAGAGGGCGGTATCTTAGCACAAAATGTACCCTATGCTGTTCTCTGGACTTGATTTTCAACCCTCCTGTATCCTATGAGCTAAGCAGCCCGTCTATTTTTCTCCTGATGAGAGCTCCGAATGGCTGGGTTTTCATTTTTAGTATGTGATAATGTCGGAGAGAAAGGACTTGTTCGCTGGCTTGCCATTTGGTGAAGGAAATTGAAATTCTCTCCACCTCTCACCAGCCACAGGGAGCCAAATTTTTGAGATGTCAGAGACTTGCAGGCCCAAAAATGAATGTGTGCATCCAAATGGGGCCCTCCCTCGCCCCTCGTGAGGACCCATCTCCCAGCTGGCATCTCCGCACGGCACCCACGGGGCTGACGTCTAAAGGAAAAAGGGAACCCGTGTTACCTGGAACAGTGTGGTTCCTGCATTTTCCCTGTAGGTTCTCAGCTGTGTTTGACTGAGTCCTGCCACCCCATCCTCATTTTCCCCTCTCTTGTTTCCTCACACGTCTCTCCCAGTTGCTGTATCTGGCAGGGGCTCGAAAAAAAGTCTTTCCTGTAGGATGCACAGATGATTCCCACATAAGCAGTAGTGACAGGGACAGCTAACATTTATTGAGCACTTGCTGTATGCCCTAGGCATGTCACCTGCTAAGAAGTCCCAAGGAGAAGGGGGAATTCTTTTGGGAGCCTTGCCCAGAAAGGCTTTTCAGATTCATCTAGAATTGACTCATTCTTTCATTCATCCAGTACACGTTTGCTAAGTAGCTCCCCCGTGGGAGGTGCCAGTCCTGCAAAGATGAATGGGACCCTGTGTTCAAAGCCTTCTGTTTCCAGCCTCATCCTTCGGTGTCAGCTTCATACTTGCTCTTTTGGTTGGTCCATTCAGCAAGCCTGTTGTGAGCACCTGCTCCGAGCTAGCAGGGGGTACAGTCCTGAGGATACAGTGCTGAGCAAGACAGGCCCAGCCCCGCCCTCAGGGAGCTTGCATTCCAGTGGAGGGGTTAGGCCGAGCTGAGAAGTACCAATGAAAGATTGTGATTTTTGTTATCGAAATCATGACCAAAGCGGAGTGGTGTGGGGTGGTAATGGGGGTGGTCCTAGTTTTGCTAGGGAAAGGCCTCCCTGAGACTGAAGACTTGAGAAGAAACTGGCTGGGCAGAGAGGTTGCAGGGCAGGGCATTCCAGGCAGAGGGATCAGAATGTGCAGCCTCCTGTGTGTGGAAGGGCTGGATGTGTTCCTGGGAGTGAGGAAGTTGGGGGGTGGTGGTAAGGGGATGGGCAGAGTGTAAGGGAGAGATGGGGAGCACTGCAGAAGGTGAGGTTTCAGAAGGGGTCAGGTTCTAAGCCATGCTAGAGAGGTGCCCCCATCCCTTCCCCCAAGTTTGGGCTCCGGAGTGGGATCTGATTGACATTTTAAAGAGGTCACTTTTGCTGCTTTATGAAGAGTTGATCACAAGATGGTAGAGTCGAAGTAGGGAGACCAGTTAGGGGGCCACTATATGAATCCAGAAAAGTTGGTTGCGGCTTAGACCGGTGGAGGTAGAGGGAAGTGGGTGTGACCTGGTTAGAACCCGGAGATAGAACTGATGAGTTTTAGTGATGGATGAAATGGGGGTGAGGGCGGGGAGGGACTCAAGGATGACCCCTTGGTTCTGGGATGAACCGTTGGCTGTCGTTTGGGAAGACAAGGAAGAATAAAGGTGAAACGCGTTCTGGAGAGAATCAGGTTCCATACTGGCCAGGCTAAGCTGGAGATGTCTAGGAGGCATCCAGGTGGAGACCTCCAGCAGACAGGAGGGCATGTGACTTCGGACCTCAGAGGATGCCTCTGGACAAGAGACACTGATGTGGAGGTGATCGCGCTGTGGCTGAGCCACCAAAGTGCTGGCCAGCACGCACCCTACTGTTTTGTTTCTCCGAGGGTCTGCGCATGCTCTTGCTCCTGCCTGGGATGCCCTTCCTCTCTCTCAGGCTAACTACTACTCGTCTTTGAAAACATACCCATGTCTTTATCTCCTTGAGGATGCCTCCAATTCCCCCTGACCCCCAGATGCCCTGCATCTACTTTCATGATAGTATGCAACGGAAGTTACCTTTTTATAGTATCTTATGTTTATGAACAACCTGCTGCGTGCTCTGTCACGTAGTAAGTGCTCAACAAACGCTAGCTGCTATTATTATTATTGATGGGAGTGATGGACAGGCATATACACAAAAATGATGCTGAGTAAGCATAATGATAAATGGTGTTATTAGTCTCCTCTTCCTGCTGTAATGACCACAAACTTAGTGGATTAAACAACGCAAATTTATTCTCTTACAGTGTTGGAGGTCAGAAGTCTGAAATACGTCTCATTGGGCCAAATCATGGTGTTGGCAGGGCTCTGTTCTTTCTGGAACCTCTAGGGAAGCTTCCCTCCAGAAGGAACAGGGAAGACTCAGAATAGAAGGCCCTAGGGAAGAATCTGTTTCCTTGCCTTTTCCAGCTTCTAGAGGCTTCCTACATATGTTGGCCCATGGTCTCTTTCCTCCATCTTCAAAGCCAGCAATGTGGGTCTGAGTCCTTCTACATGCTACCATCTCTCAGGTTCTCCCTTCTGGCTCCCTGTTGCACTTTTAAGGATGCTTTTGAGTATATCAGGCCACCTGTATAATCTAGAATGCTCTCCCTATTTTAAGGTCCAGTGATTAGCAACTTTAATCCCATCTTCCCCCTTAATTCCTATTGCCACATACCCCATGTAAGCTAACATATTCGCAGGTCCTGGGGATTAGGATGTGGGCATCTTTGGGGGCTGGTAAGGGAATGTATTATGGGAGTCCTGGGGTCAGGCTCTGCTTGTGTCTTCACTGTCCTCTCGAATATTCATTCCTTCCTGGGAGCTTTCCTCCATGCCTACCTTTACATGAGAATGCAGGGTTGAGGATTCAAGTTACTGTGCTTTCTTTGGGCTGTAGGCCAAACCATTCACTTTCAATGCACTATTTTTTCTCTCCCTACCTCAAGGATAATTTAAATCCAACCCCCAGGGGGTGCCTGGGTGGCTCAGTTGGTTAAGCATCTGACTCTTGATTTCAGCTCAGGTCATGATCTCCAGGTTGTGAGATGGAGCCCCATGTTGGGTTCCTGCTGGGCGTGGAGCCTGTTTAAGAGTCTCTCTCTCTCCCTCTCCCCCCGCTCCCCGTTCATATTCTCAATCTCTCTTCCTTTCTCTAAAAAAAAAAAAAAAAAGCCAACACCCAAAAGCCCTCTCCTCACCTACCTACCCTGTATTAACTCCCAGAAAGTGCTGAGAGAGGGGCTCCTGGGTCGCACAGTTGGTGAAGCGTCTGCTTCGGCTCAGATCATGATCCCAGGGTCCTGGGATAGAGCCCCACGTTGGGCTCCCTGCTCAGTGGGGAGTCTGCTTCTCCCTCTCCCTCTCTCCCTGCTCATGCTCTCTGTCACTATCTCTCCCTCTCCAATAAATAAATGCAATCTTTAAAAAAAAGCAAGAGGAAAGAAAGAAAGGGCCGAGGAACGTGAAGGGCTGGTACTGTCTTTGAGTCTGCTGTGGCTGATTTCCCAGCACAGCGTGAATCCCAGCTCTGTGTGTGCCCTTTATGCAGCTGAAACCTCTGTTCCAGGGCCACAGCTAGTGTCCCCAGTCTCAGCCAGCCCTGTTCCCAGAGCAGGCCACAAGCGCGCTCAGGAGAGAGCATGTGGTTACATCAGGACAAATCCATCTGCACCACTAGGGGAAAGCAACTAGAGGGCCTGGCCTGGCCATGTGCAGCAGGTGGCCCCATCTCCTGAGAGTCAGGGAAACACACCATGATGTGTTGTGAAGCCACATCGCAGTGAGGGGGTAATTAAGGCCAGGTTTCTAACATCCTCAGGGTTATCTGGAGAAAATGGGCTCCTATCCCAGATGCTCCCCAGAAAGAACCGGCTTCCCCGAGACCATCGGCGTTTTGGAGAGCCGCATGGACTCCGTTGGCCACTGGTGTGCTGGGTTGCACTGGGGCACGGGTTTCTTCCTGCCTGAGCTCCCCCTGCCAGCTCTGTCCATCCCCATCCGTGGAAATGCCACAAACTAACTCATCTTGTAATATTTTTGGCATTTCCTCTTCCTTTACGGCTTCAAGTCAGGAAATGCGAAAGGCATAGAGTTAGAAAAACAGAAGAGAGAGCGAGCTGTGTCTTGGGATCCCTCCTCTGGAGTCTGGTTACACTTGGGACAAAGAAGAGTGCGTGCCGTCCACACTTCCCCCAGATGTGGCGGGGGCTCCGGAGGACCACGCCGGCTGCAGAGCCTCCTCCGTGGGCACAGCAGGAAGGAGGGAGTCAAGACAACGCCTGCTGTGGCTTCTGGGGAATGGCTTGCATTTCCCGCATCAAGGCTAATTGTGAGTTTCCCGGCACGCCTTCTGGCTTTGTGGGACTCTGCCTGTGTGTAACACTACTGTGTGTGCATTTGGTTGTAGTTTTGTACCGAAATAATTATCCTTGCAAGTAGAAACGGAGACAGAGGGCTCAAGTAAACATCCATGCTATATGCAACTTGCCCTCAAACGGCTCAGGAAGAAAAAAATGACGTATATTGTAAAAAATTAGTATGAGTGAGGGGAAAGAGAAGGAAAAAGCACATGGAATGAAATGTGAACTCTCGGTAAGCTCAGGCAGAGAGCTTATGGGGGCTCTTGGCTTTATTTCTCATTCTTGAAACAATTTCCAAGCAAAAAGGTTTTTGTAGATGGGAGGGGGAAAAAAGAATACTCAGCCATGACTTTGTAAGTGTGACCTTGACAGATATAGGGTGGTTCCAAAGCAGGGTCAGTGGACAGGAAACCAGAAGATTCTGAGACCTGCTACTGACTGTGCCTTTCTTGGACATTCTGTACCCAACTGAAAGAATGTCAGAAAAGCATCCCTTGCAAGGATTCCCTGAACAGGAGCATTAGGGCAGCCATCTTGTGTGGAAGCAGGTTTGTTCCCGTGGTGTCCTCTCCCTCAGACTGAGCCTGGCCCAAGCACATGGCCGACATGGACCAGAGAGTCCGGGTCAAGTGCCTTGGCTTTAGCTGTTCAGTAGTCATTGCCATGTTTATTGAATTTTCTCATCCTTGAGCTTTTATTTTTAATGATTCTACATTGTACTTCTAGAAATTCTCATTGGTTGGTTGGTTCTCTTTCAGATCGTCCTGGCCTTTTGTCTTGTTCTTTCATGAGGGTTTCTTCTCCTTACTTCATACCTTTGTTTTAAATGGACTGACATTCTCTTTGGAGTTGCCCCACTAGGTTCATTCTCAAGGAGCCAGTTTGCATTTCCTGCATCTTCTGGTTTGGGGGCCAAGTTGGTTCCTCACCTCTCCTGGGTGTGAGACGGGGCGTGAGCAGAAGTGTCTATGCGGAGGGCTGTTATGCTTCAGTAGAGGCTCCAGGGGTTTCCTGGATCCCGGACAAGTGGAAGCTTTAGGGGTTGAGGTGTTTCACACCAGACTGGGGGTGTAGTTTTGGGCTCTACGTCCATAACTGGGGCTTTAATGTCTGCATGGGAGCCTTCTCCCCCACCCAGACCCAGAGGCAGACACAACCATTCTTGCCATGTCTCTGCACTGAAGGGAGGAACGGTTCAGGCCCTCTTTCAGAGGAAGCTGTGGTCCCTGTGGGGTCCTAGCTTTGTAGAGGGGTCTCTTGTCATTCTGTAGATGCCAAGCAGAGACCAGCCAGCTCAACATATTCAATCTTTTTCAGACTAGGAAGAGGAAGAACATTTATAAGAAGGTAAAAGTTGTCATTTTGAGAAAAGAAAACCAGAATCCCCACATCAGAACGGTAGCAACAAAAAGATTTCATTCCGACCAGCAAGCACTTACTGAAGCACCTTCGGTGTGTTTGCCCTGCAGAATGGGGTGGGGGCAAGTTGGGGCTGGTCTTCACATGCCTGTCCATTGTTGTAACCCCCGGCGCAGAGCAGACTGCAAATGTTTGGGGAAAAAAAGAAGCAAGGAGAAAAGGAAATTAATGTGGTTGAATAAGACAGATACTAATGCAGGAGACAGAATAAGATCATGAAAAGTAGCACTGAACAGTGACTCAGAGTTCCAAGTTCTAGTCCAGGAACTGATACTGACTAGTTATGGTTCCTTGATGAGCCGTCACTCCCCTCTTGGAATCACACTCTCCCATCTGCATAAAGGTGGTAGCTCCTGGCCCAGTTATAGTGAGAGCAAGAGTGGGAGGTGGGAGCGTCAGAGGGTGAAGCGTTTTTCTTGTCTTGAAGGCCCAGGGGGCAGTGTGTCCTCCAAAGGCACCTTGCTTTCCATGCTCCCTCTGCCTCGCCTCATGACCACTAGGGGCACTGGGTTTTCCCGGGAAGGGCAGCAAACACTTCAAGTCCTCAAAGCTTGTTCAAACTAAGGGGTCTTTGGTGTACGTTTGGTCAGTAGTTGGGCATTTGGGTGCTGAGCTGTCATGCATCTCGTGTGATGTTCTTTCCCTTAGAAGCTCCCCTTGAGACCCTACAAATGAGGGCCAAGGTGCCCTTGAGAGATGCAAGAGGAATTTCTGCATTGCATTGCCTTTATAACCTTTGACCCCCTGTTCTCCTAGGCTGCTCCTCTGGGTGGTGGAACTCATGATCTCTCCAGGGTCTGTCCTTTGGCCAGGTCCCTCTTTCGTTCCTGAGGTGATTTGGTGGGTGAAGGATAGAGGCATTTGTCATGATGCAATGTGGAAACCACGGGGCTTAGAATCAATAAGGATAGCTAATATTTATTGTACATTAACACATGTCAAGTACTAGTCTAAGCCGTTTAACTATATAAGCTCATTTAATCCTCATAATAACCCAATAAAACAGGCACTGTTTTTTTTTGTTGGGGGGGACACTGTTTTTAATCCCCGTTTTATACACAAGGAAACAGATACACAGACACTAAATTCTCCAAGGTCCTATAGTTCATGGGTGACAGGATTTTAAGCAAAGGGATCTGTGTTCAGTGCCAGCACTCTTGACCATGATGCAATATTGCCTCTGAAGACTTGAATTTGAATTTCACGCCCCAATTCCTCACGTGGCCTTGGGAGAGTCTGCCTTTAGCCTTTCAGAGCTTTTAGGTTCCTCTTCTGTACATTTTGAAAAGTTTGCAGGTTTAAAAAAAATGGTGTTAAATAAAACAATATGTATGGAATGTGGCTTCATGCTTGGCACGTCATGGATACTAAATAAAAGTGAGTGAGTTCTAAATGGGATAAGAACTCTCATTTACATGATCAAGAGAGGGAGGACACATGAACAAACTAATTCCATTTAAAGAGTCTTGTCTTCGGTGCACAACTTTCCCTGCATATCCTGCCCTGTGCTGGTGGATGTAGGACACAAAGATGAAAAATCCAAGTTCACATGCTAGAATTTCTCCTAGTTGATTAGGAGAGAAAGTTAAGTGTTTATCATTTTGGACCACGTCTGCCCACACTGTAGGAAAGTTACAGAGGAATAGCCCCAAGTATGCAGAGAGGGAAAACAGTCATCCCATTGGGGGTGGTCAGATACAGCTCTAGGGGAAGACGTGCCACCTGAGCTCACTCTTCCAGGGTGGGCAGGATTTCAGTTAGTGGAGAGAGTCAGGAAGGGTATTCAAGGCTGAGACTAGCGGGACTGAAGTCTTTGTGGTAGGAATGTGCTGGTTATTTTTTTTGAAGGTCTAAGGAAAACATTTGTTCAAGGAAAATTCAGTTAAAGTAAAGCAGATTTTGGGGTTTCTCTCTGGAATGCAATCAGCCCTGATATTCTCTGTACCCCCTGCTGTCCCCGAACTCCTGATCTAGAAAAGCCAACTGCAGTGTTGTTTATAGACCTTTCCTTAATAGCCTCTTGCAAGTTTCCTCTCCCTAGGACAGTTACTTCCTCGGGCCTAAAATAGAATCGTGGAAGGGTGGAGATGTTGGGTATTTGCAGATTACACTCTGTTTTACCGGTGCACTTGGAGGTGAGGGGGTGAGAAGGTGTAGCAGATACTTGGCTGGTTATCAAACACCCTTTCCCCTTCCTTGCTCCCATAACATTAATCTTCAGAAATTTACCTTCTTGGGGCTTTAGGGAGGTCAGTCCCAGCCCCAGGGATGAATCACTATGGTCCTGCCCCCCTTGGCAGTGATTTGCTTAGGCATGGGCATGTAACACAGCTCTGGCTATGAAATAAGGGAAATTCCTGGGGTTGGGGGGATGGAGAAAGATTTTTCTCTGTCTTAAAAGGAGACATTTAGGAAGACATAGCCTCTCCTGCTATGGGACATAGTGGGGTTGGCATGTGATACCTGGAACAGTGGCAGCCATCTTGGGACCATGAGGGGCCATGAGGGGCCTTGCTTAGGGAGACCATGTTGAGCGTGTTCAGAATAGAAGGATGGAAGGAACAAGAAACTGAAAACCCTAACTTTAGACTATTTTTGAGTTTTCTGTTACTTGTAGCCCCAAAATTATTTGTATCAATACACAATGGGTGGCCACCTTACATGAAATCTAGATGATTTTTGGTCCATTATACCCCCCCCAACACACACACACTCACCTTATGATTTAGCCCACCCCCTTGTTTGAAATACACCACCAAATCATATACTTTTATACCTTTATACTCTTGCTATGTTTCTCCACCTGAACTGCACTTTCCTTAACTTCTCCACCTACTCAAACTCCAGCTTTCTTTTTTTTTTTCTTTTTAAGATTTTATTCATTTATTTGACAGAGAGAGAGACAGCCAGCGAGAGAGAGAACACAAGCAGGGGAGTGGGAGAGGAAAAACAGGCTCCCAGTGGAGCAGGGAGCCTGATGCAGGGCTTGATCCCGGGAGCCTGGGATCATGCCCTGAGCCAAAGGCAGACGCTTAACAACTGAGCCACCCGGGTGCCCCTCAAAATCCAGCTTTTTAAAAAAGTATGGTTCAAATGCACCTTCCCTGAGAAGCCTTTCCCAGTCCTTCCTGTTGTAATTAGCTCTCTTATTCTTTGAGTACCTATAACATTTGCAGTCCCTCCCTCTCTCCCTGCCCTTCCCCCATTCTTTAAGTGCCTACTGAGTAGCCAGCTGTAGTGTTGCACACTAACATCATTCTTCATGAATGGGGACAGGCATGCCCAGAAACTTGTGAGCCAGCGTGTTTTGTGTGGTCCTGGGGGAACACAAGATATCACCAGGTGCTTCTGAAAAGGTGCCTGACCCCACCTTTCAGGGAGGGAGAGAGAGGCCTTGCTACAGGGTGTGATCCTTGAGTTGAATATTAAATAACGCATGATTATCTGGGAAAGAGCGAAAAGAAAGGAAGGAAATTCTAGGTGTAGGGAACCACCGAAGCAAGCGCGTGAATGGTAGAGGTAGCCCAGTTTGTGCTGGGAGCAAAGTAACCCCGTATGGCTGGACCTAACATTTGAGATGGGATGCTTTGGGGCTGGAGGAGAAGGCAGGAGGAGCCACATCCAGAAGCTTTGACTTTATCCTGAGACCACGGAGAAGACTCGGATGGTTTGAGGCAGGGGAGTCTTGTGGCACGGTCCTTTAGAAAGAGGATTCTGGCTGTGTTGCATCAAGCGGACGAGGTGTGTAGGGCAAGGACTGGAAGCAGGGAGACCATTTCGGATGCTGCTGTAGGAGTCTGGGAGTGAGCCCAGGAGTTGGAGGGGGAGGGTGCATAGGCAGTCCGATGGGCTAGCCTGGGGACTGATGGATGAGGGGCCCGGGGAGGAGGGGTTGCTGTTGGCGACACAGCTTTCTGGCTTGTTTGCGAGGCTGAGTCACATCCGTGTCGCAAGACTGCACCCTCCTCCAGCTCCTAGTCCTACCAGTCCATGCCTCCCCTGGCGTGCTTGGTTTAGGCTGCAGTGGGAGACGGAGGAGGAAGAAGTGAGGCTGCCCCCTCTTCCTTATCTTCTCCTCCCACAACTTCAGCTCTTTGGTTCCTGTTTAAGGGGATCAGGAAGTGGAGCTGTGACGTGGTTTTCCTGGTGTCCCTGCTTCCGAGATCTGAGCCTTGAGAAGAGGACAGACTTTCTTAGGGCCTGTGGCTCATCACCTTTCTTTCTTGCTCATCTCCCAAACCAACCTAAGTTGGCGCGTATCCCAGCGCCTCCGGTGTAGACCCTTCTGGGCGGGCCCACCGTTCCTGCCTCAGGCCAAGCCTCTGTGCCATCTCTCCCGAATCATCTAGCTGGTTCCTAGCTTCCTACCCATCCCCCACTCATGTCCTCCAAGCTGATGCCAGGGAGAGCTCCTTAAAACCAGATCGGGGTCATCCTCCTGCTTGACAGGCTTCAGTCCCCCCTCCCAGGGCCCAGGTGGTCATGTGAGGAAGAAAGCAATCCCGACTTTTCAGCTGCTCAGACCTGGGGTTCGCCCTGGCTCTCTTACCCTCTGAGCACCCTTGGATGAGCCACTCACCTTGCTGAGCCTGTATTTCTCCACCTGTGAAATGGGCACGTGCTGCCTTATTGAGTGATGTGATGGGTGAGGGAGAAAACGCATTATAGGGCCCACCTGAACACGTGCACATGCACCTGCACTGAATTTCTCTCTCCGCTAGGGTCTTACTCCCCTCGGGGAGTCCTTAGTGCCCACCCCACAGTGGACCAGGCTCCGCACTCATGTTTGTCGAATGAATTCTTCCTTCATTCGCTTTCAGCTTAGGCTGTGACAGCCTCTCTTTCGATGATTTGGAGAAACTCTCTCAAGTCCTGTCAGGGCCGATGGGAGCGGGGCCCCGAAACTCAGGCGGAAGTCGGCTTGGGTGCAGGCTTCCTGACTCCACGCCCCGAGTCCGAGCCTCTGCACTGGCCGCTCTGTGACTTCCAGGAGCTGCCTCCTGGGGCGGGTGGCCAGGGTTCAGGAATGTGTCATCCTGAAGAAGGGTGAGGCCGTCCACGCAGTTCTTATACACAACAGCACATACGAGCGTTTGCACAAGCAGGGCCGCGTGAGTTAGTGACGTACACGCGTGCTTTTCGGAAAGAGCCTTAATGGACGTAACGTGCCTGTGTGTGGGGTGTTCCCCTCCTGGAAGCTGCTGGGAGCCGGTTGGGTACATGGAGTTCCGTGATGGTATTTTAAGGTTTGAAGGCAGTCCCAGCGCTGAGCATTTGCACAGGGGGATCGTGTTGGAGCGGGAACAGAAAGGCTGCGGAGGGTACTCACCTCGTCAGAAACAGAGCTTCTGTGGTGTAGACAGTTGGTAAGAGTTTGGATCCTGGACTTAGGATGAGTCCTAACTCAGCCTTTTCCTGGCTGACTCTGGAACTTGCTCACCTTGGGCAGGTTCCGAGCCTCGCTGAGCCGCAGTCTTGCTGCTTGTCAAATGGTGAGACTAGGACTTCCATCTCCCGGGCTTGTGGGGGGACTGACTCTGTGTGGCACACGTGGAGAACAGTGAGAAGGGCCTGCGCATGCCAACTAGAAGTGCAGATATGCCCCCTGAACTGATGATGATGATGGTTAGGGGTTGAGCTGTAGTCTCCGAAAAAGATTCGTGGGGTCCTAGCCCCCAGGACTTCAGAAAGTGACCTCATTTGACAATAGGTCTCTATAGAGGTAACCAAGTTAAAATGAGGTCATTAGGGTGGGTCCTAATCCAGTGCTACTGGTGTCCTTATGAAAAGCGGAACTTGGGACACAGCACCAGGCAGGCACGCACAGAGAGAAGGCGAACCGAAGGCCCAGGGAGAGGCTGCCATGTGACTGGAGGGACATGTATGTAAGCCGAGGAGTGCCAAGGGTGCTGCCAACCCCCACAGACGAGGAAGAGGCAGGGAAGGATTCTCCCTGGTGGCCTCAGAGGCGGGGTGGCCCTGCTGGGACCTCAATTTCAGACTTCGGGTGCCAGGAACTGTGAGAGAATGAATTTCTGTTGTTTTAAGGCACCTCGTCGTTGGTGCTTTGCAGGGCAGCCCCAGAAATCTCAGACTGACCAGAAGGAGGCTTGCATGTGTCTGGAGATCGGCTTGTGCCATTTATTCAGCTCACACCAGCCTGAATCTAGCCTCCACTTGTCTGTTCTTGTCATGCCTCCAAATGGCACTTGTTGAGAACTTCCCTGATGTCACTCTGGGAGCAGGAGGTTAGAAGTCTGTGCTCCCAGCCCAGAGGCTGAGAGGGACACTAAGGAGCAGCTCGTCAGGAGGCAAAGTGACAGTCCATCTGTTGTGGGACTGTATTGAGAAGGGCATCCGTAGAGCAGACAAGGGATGAGGGGGGCTTTGGGACCAAAGGCAGAGAACGGCACAGGACAGTAGCCGCGGCTAGTGTGTGCCAGGGATCGGAGAAGGGTTGTGTGTGTGGGATGGGGAAAGGGTGGTTCTGGGGACTCGGGCAGCAGAAGCACCTGGAGTCTGCAAAAGTGAGCAGGGACAAGACTGGGGCGGAGGTTGGCCCTAATCCTGCTGCCGGGAAGGTGAGATGTGTGGCTCTGTGCTGTAGAAACACCCCCCCTGTGGGGCTCAGCTGTACCTGCTTCATCTGTGACCTGAGTGCCAGCCTCCCTGTGTGGGTCACTGAGAGAAAATTCAGATGGGAGGGAACATATCCCGAGCTTCCGGCGTGGCCTATGTATGGACTATAAGAACTGTTGCAAACCGATCTAGGCCAGTTGCCAATTTAGTTTTATTTAATATTGCACTTTTACGTAGACTTGACGTTGCCCTCAATCGTGACTCAAGCTGCTTGCTCAACCTTGAGGGCCTCAATTGCCTCAGCAGAAAGTGTGGGAGGTGAAGCTGATGGGTATTGAGGTCATTTCCAGCTCTGTCTTTATTATGTCTATTAAGAATAATGGAAAGAATCCACTGGGAAAAAAACTGGGATTCAGCCTGCCCGTTGACCTGCCCGAGGTACCAGAATAAGCAGGTGACAGCTGGATTCGAACCCAGGACCCGTGCCTCCAAACCTCTGGCTCTTTCCCTGGCTCAAGCGCCATTATGGGCGGTAAACCAAGATCTGCCACGATCACTGTTAGGCATGGGGCTTACTTCATTGCGCTGTGAGTCCCCTCAGAGGGGTCTATTTGTGGGAGAGAGTTTTGGGGACCCAGGGAGGAAGAAAGATTCCCGGGAAAGTATCTGGATTTCTAAGGACAATGGAGTGAGACTTAGCAGAGGGAACTCAGGGGAAGGAACAGAGAAGCCCAAGATAAGTGAGAAGGCAGGAAGATACTGTATGTGAGGGAGAGCACAGGCCAGAGAGCAGGAGCCGGGAAATACTGCATGATCGAAGGTTTGTACAAAGGAATTAGAAAGCCAAGCCTCATCTGGAAAGTGCTAGGACAGGTCTTATTAATTTCTCTACAAAGTCATACAGTTATCTTCTCCTGAACTTCCACATGGCTGCCCTCTCTCCTTCCTCCCCCTCCTCATTCCCTTCCTCATCCTCCTCCTCCCACTCTCCCTTCTCCCTCCTCCCGTTCTTCATCCCCCTCGTCCCCTTCCCCCCTTTTCTTCCTCTTCTTTCCTCTCCTTCCTCCCTCTCCTCCACCCTGCAGCTTCCATAGGAAATGTTTCCATCCCACCCCCACTCCCTCCATGTCAGGCCCCCACACCTTTGCTCAGGTGGTCTGCCTTGAATGCCTGTGACATTCATCTGCTTGATGAGCCCCTTCTCTTGAACCTGAGTGTCTCCCCTCCCAGGAGGCCATTCCAGACCTGCCTGATTCCCAGTAGAATTGAGCGTCTCCTTGTCTGTGTCCTCTCTCTGCCAGTACAGGCTTTTCTCAATGTGTCTGAAACATTTTAATGACTGGTTTTGTTTACACCTCTGTCTCCCTTATTACTTTGTGGCTTCCTGAGGGCAGATACTGTTATACTGTTACCTTATTTGGAACCCACAGGATCTAGCATAGGGTCTGGCACACACAAAGTGTTCCGTTGAAGATATTTTTTGGATAAATTAATGAAACCTTGTACAATCCAATTCAATAGACATTTCACTGCTCAGGAGACTAGAATGGCATATTAGTAATACAGTGTTAATAGCGGCAGTAACGAATATGTAACCGCTCAAATGCAAGAGATGTTTGATTTGTTCTTTGCTCATGTGAAAGTCCCAAATGGTGGTGGCTTTCCGTGATGTGGTGACTCACAGACCTGGGCTTCTCCCACCTTTGTGGCCCCTGCTGTCCCCATGACTTTGTCATTGCTGCCTCCCCTGGCAGAAGGGATAAGGAACACAGAAGAGGGGTGCCTGGGTGGCTCAGTCAGTTAAGCAAACGACTTGACTGCTGGTCTCAGCGCAGGTCTTGATCTCAGGGTTGTGGGTTCAAGCCCCGCATTGGGCTCTGCGCTGGGCGTGAAGCCAACTGAAAAAAACAAAAACAAAAATGCAGATCACAGAAGAGGCACACATACTTCTTAAAAGTCTTGGCCTGAGCATGGAATGTTTTTCCATCTTTTTGTGTGCTCTTCAATTTCTTTCATAAGTGTTCTGTAGTACAGATCCTTACCTCTTTGGTAAGGTTCATTCCAAGGTATCTTATGGTTTTTGGTGCTATTGTAAATGGAATCGATTCCCTAATTTCTCTTTCTACAGTTACACTGTTAGTGTATAGAAAAGCAACTGATTTCTGTGCATTGATTTCGTATCCTCCCACATTACTGAATTACTGAATGCGTTCTAGTGATTTGGGGGTGGAGTCTTTTGGGTTTTGCACATAAAATATCATGTCATCTGTGAAGAGAGAGTTTGACTTCTTCTTTGCCAGTTTGAATACCTTTTATTTCTTTTTGTTGTCTGATTGCTGTTGCAAGGACTTCTAGTACTATGTTGGACAATAATGGCGAAAGTGAGCATCCTTGCCGTGTTCCTGATCTTAAGGGAAAAGCTCTGAGCTTTCCCCATTGAAAATGATGTTTGCTACGGGCTTTTCATAGATGGTCTTTACGAATTTGAGTAATGTTCCCTTTATCCCTACATTGAAGAGTTTTAATCAGGAAAGGATGCTGTATTTTGTCAAATGCTTTTTCCGCATCAATTGAGAGGATCATATGGTTTTTGTCTCTTCTCTTATTAATGTGTTCTATCACATTGATTGATTTGCAAGTGTTGAACTACCCTTGCATCCCAGGAATGAATCCCACCTGGTTATGATGGATAATCCTTTTAATGTACTGTTGAATCCCTATGGCCCAGCAATTGCATTACTGGGTATTTACCCTAAAGATACAGATGTAGTGAAAAGAAGGGGCACATGTAACCCAATGTTCATAGCAGCAATGTCCACGATAGCCAAACTGTGGAAGGAGCCAAGATGCCCTTCAACAGACAAATGGATAAAGAAGTTGTGGTCCATATATATAATGGAATATTACACAGCCATCAGAAAGGATGAATACCCACCATTTGCATTGACATGGATGGAACTGGAGGGGATTATGCTAAATGAAATAAGTTAAGCAGAGAAAGGCAATTATCATATGGTTTCACTTAATATGTGGAACATAAGGAATAGCATGGAAGACATTAGGAGAAGGAAGGGAAAAATGAAGGGGGGGGATCAGAGGGGGAGATGAACCATGAGAAAGTATGGACTCCAGGAAACAAACTGAGGGTTTCAGAGAGGAGGAGGTTCGGGGGGATGGGTAAGCCTGGTGATGGGTATTAAAGAGGGCACGTAATGGCAAATATTTCTACCCTTGTTCCTTGGTCGGAACTCTGACATTGGGCTACACACCTAACCACAAAGGAGTCTGGGAAATGTAGTCTCGCTATGTACTCAGGAGGAAGTGGGACCAGAGTTTTGGGGAACAGCTGTATGGTCCTCATTTGAGCCCAGTACCATTTCTACCGGGTAGACCTTAATTGCCACTGAGGGAGAGTCATAATTTGGTGTTAAAAGGAATGAATGAAATCACCCTTTGAGTTCCATCTACTGTCCTAGATACCTTTTATACATTTTCTTAAGTTAATGTCATAGTAATCGTAAATACCAACCCAAAGAGGTCGGTTTGGGTTGGTATTATTAGCTCTATTTTACCGATGAGGAAACTAGGACTCAGAGAAGCGGAGACACATGCCCGCGGTCACCCACCGGGAAGTGGTTGAGTGGGTATGTCGGATAGGAAGCTTCCTGATGCATAGAACAAGACTGGCTTAATCGGAACAAGAAAAAGCACTGACTCATATAACTGTAAGTCCGCGAGGTGGGGGCGGAAGATCAGTCTCCCCACAACACACACACAACACCCTTGAATTAAGATGATTGAAAGAGTTTCATAAAGGATTTTTAAATTAAGGTAAAATTGACATAAAATTAACCATTAACCATTTTAAAGAGTACAATTCAGTCGCATTTGTACATTCACAATGTTGTTCAACCATCACCTCATCATCCGAAAGGAGTCTCTGAACCCATTAAATAGTCGCTCCCCACCAACGCCCCCCCACCTCCAAACCCTTGGCAACCATTGTTTCTGTGTCCGTGAAGTCAGCTACTTTAGATGTTTCATATAAGTGGAATCATACAGTGTGTGTCCTTTTGTGTCTAGCTTCTTACACTTAGCACGATGTTTTTGAAGTTCAGCATATATCAGTATTTCATGCCTTTCTATGGCAAAATAATATTTCACTGTATGGATAGACCGTATGTTGCTTATCCATTCATCCATTGGTAGACATTTGGGTTGTTCCCACCTTCTGGCTATTGTGAATAGTGCCACTGTGAGCATTCATGTTCAAGTATTTGTTTGAAAACCTATCTTTAGGGGCACCTGGGTGGCTCAGTCAGTGAAGCGTCTGCCTTCATCTCAGGTTGGGATCCTGGGGTCCTGGGATCGAGCCCTGCTGAGCAGGGAGCCTGGTTCTCCCTCTCCCTCTGCCTCCCCCGTCATGTTCTCACTCTCTCACTCTCTGGCTCTCTTTCTCTCTCAAAGAGATAAATCTTTCAAAAAAACCAACCTACCAACCCTGTTTTTAATTCTTTGGGGTAGATCTCTGGGGATGGAATTGATGAGTCATCTGGTAACTCTCTATTAACCTTTTGAGGATCTGCCAGACTTTCCCAAAGGGGCTGATCTTTTTACATCCCTGTCAGCAACGGGTGAGGGTTCTGATTCTCTCCCTCCTCGCCAAGACTTGTTACTTTATGTTTTGTGTTTTCGTTTTTGTTTTTTTTTATGGCGGAGCTAGTGAGTGTGAGTGGTCTATCACTGTGGTTTCAGTTTTCATTTCCCTAATGACTAATGCTTTTGAGCATCTTTTCCTGTGCTTGTAGGCCACATAAAGGGATCTTTAAGAAGGCATGAGTGTCCAACTCTTGGTTTCGATTCAGGTCATGATCTTGGGGTCCTGGGATCAGGCCCTGTGTTGGGCTCTGCGCTCAGCAGTGGGGAGTCGGCTTCCCTACTCTCTCTCCCCCAGCTCGTGCACTCTCCCTCTCAAATGGATGGATAGATCTTTATTTTTTTTTAATTTTTTTTAGAATTTTATTTATTTGAGGAGAGAGAGAGAGCATGAGTGGGGGAAGGGACAGAGGAAGAAGGAGAGGGAGAATCAGATTCCCTGCTGAGCAGGGAGCTTAACGTGGGGCTTGATCCCAGGACCCCAAAATCATGACCTGAGCCAAAGGCAGGTGCTTTACCGACTGAGCCACCCAGGTGCTCCTGGATGGATAGATCTTTAAAAAATAATAATAAAACTTAAAAAAATAAAAGAAGGCATGAGAAGGTAAGGAGGCTGCAGGGATAGTGCAGTGCCCAGGGCAGGTGGCTCTGGGACTCCTGTGGCATGCCTGGCTTGAGAGATGGGGAGGGAATGGTAATTGGAACCTGGAGACAGTGAGGGCTGTGGGGAGGAGCCCTGATCAGAGCTGAGACTTGGGTTGAGGGTGGCAGCCAGTTCATAGTGACCACCAGAGAGGCAATGGGATGGGAGGGATCAGTACTCCAGTGTTACTCTCTCCTGCTCAGGTCTCCAGCTGGGGCTCCCTGTTGGCTAAAACCATCCTGCAAGCCAGAGGGGTAGGGAGCCCTTCCATTAGCCCCTAGAGGTCAGTTTGGGGCACGGAGTAGGGGAGAGTGGAATGTGAGGGGCATGTGGTATACTGGGTTCCAGAATTCCCTTCTCTTCCAGAAGCTCTGGCTCCCATTGCTGCAGTTCTATGGCTCTTGCTTCATGTGTGGGTTTCTCCTGAGGCTGGTCGTGACACCAGCCAGCAGCTGTTTTGAGCTTCCCTTCTATATTGTCACATCCAGAGGAAGACACAAAACACCATTTCCAAGACCTCTTCCGGAAGACCAAGAAAGAGCTTTCTCAGAAACCTCCAGCTTCAAGTCTTATTGACCCCAATTAGGTCACGTGCCCCTCTAAACTAATAATTAGCAAATTGCTGGGATGGTTTTGAACTGCTTGGGCCCACAAGTGCAGAAACGTGCTTCTGGGGAGAAGGGGAATCCCAAATGAGTTCAGGAAGGAGGAAGGGTGCTTGGTGGCAACCCACAGAGCCTTTCCTGGGGAATTCCTTGACATATGTCTAATTAAAGCCCTCGCTTTGTCCGCTTTGCCTCGTACCAGGCCAGAGGTGAGATCAGAAGTGCAGGCCAAGGCCTCCTGGAGATATTTTCGCCCTCCCTGCTGCAGGGGCTGGTGTTCAGGCAGCGAGCTGTCTCAGGCCCCCGTGGGACGCTCTCCCAGCCCCTGTCCTCCCTCCTGTGGCTCACCGCCCTAATAACCATTCCAGGCTGTGAGGCCTGAGTTCAACCAGAAGTCCAGGGAATGGAGTCTTTTTGTAGATTTTGTCACAAAAGACAGGATTTTTAAAACCCACCTATTGTATGATTCCACTTATGTGAAATATCCAGAATAGGCAAGTCCGTAGAGACAGAAAGTTACACTGTTCTGCTGGGAGTGAGCCGAGAGTGGAGTGGGCAGTAACTGCTGGTGGATATGGTATTTCTTTGTTTGGGCAATGAAAATGCTCTAAAATTGATTGTGGTGATGGTTGTGCCACTCTGTGAATTGTAATAAAACCATTGAATTGTATACTTTAAATGGGTGAAGTGTATGGTATATGAATTACATCTTGATAAAGCTGTTACGGGGGAAAAAAGACATAAAGAGCTCAGTCTGCTTTTGTTCTGTTTTATTTAAAGTTGAAGTCAGTTGGTACTTTATTCCCTAATGATAAAAATTTTCTGTAGCTTACACCAGGTTTTTTCCCTACTGCCCACCCCCTTTCTTCCTCCCCTCCCTCCTTCCCTCTCTCTCTCTTCCCCATCCTGCATCTGCCTCTTTCTCTCCTGCTCCTTCTTTCTCCCCCGTACTTTCCCTTGGATAAGTGCCTTCCTTCACTTACATCCTATGGACCTGACCCAGTCCCCGGACCCTCTGGGCACATGAGCAATGCCCAGCCAGTGGAATGTTCCTGCCACTGGCCATGGAGGTCAGTTCAAGGATGCTCACCCTCAGAGCAACCCTGAGACTGTCCTTAGAACTGGGAGGGGGGCTTTCCTCCACGGGGATTGCTGAGCTGTGGCAGCCTGAAGGCCAGTGACCCCGGAGGGCAAGCCTGCCTGATATTCTACCCCCAACTCCCTCTAGGAATGCAGAGCCAGCGGATGCTGAGAAACCCGCCCTGCCCACATCCTTGGAGCCCCTGGCTCCAGCCACACCCAAGTTACATCTGACCCTGGACTTTGCAGTTTTGTCAGCCCATAAATTTCCCCTCCTTTTCTCCTCAAGCCAGCGTTTGTTGGGTTTTCCGTCTCGTGAATAAGTCTAGCTGTGGCTCCTGCAGACACGGGCCCTCCACGCTTGGACGACTCACATGACTCCTTTCCACAACAGTCCCAGGGCCGTGAGCCGGGACTGGTCTTTCCGCTCATATCTCTTCTATCAGAATGAGCCAAGAACACCGCTTCCACAGAGGAAACAGGCTGACGCTAGAATGTCCCGGCCTAGCACACGAAGTCCTTTGTGAGGGCCTCAGGATGGGCATCTGGGGACCGCCCAGTGGCATTTCCCTGTGTCCACGGGGCGGGGCCCATGTGGCTCCCGTGGCAGGTCGGCCCGTCTGGGTGTGGGGGCGTGCAGTCAGACTCAGATGTGTGCTGGGAGCTGAGGCCTTTGTTCTGACGTGGGGGCCCTTCTTTTTCCCTTTCCATTTTGGGCTCTATATTGTAAACCATTTGAGTCATACTTATTTAAGACTGTACCATGTTTGTAACAATGGGGAAGGGGACCCCTGTCAACACGGTCACCATGATGTCAGAGTGGCAGGTCTCTGCTCTTTCCGCTTTGTCTCCCTGGCTCCCAGGGAACGTGGCGAGCCGCTGTGGGGCCCGGGCAGTATGACTCTCGTTTTATCACTGTGGCACTGGAGGCTTCAAGGAGCCATTGCCCAGATGGCCACATCTCCTGCCACTTCAGGGCACTCACATTCCTGCTGCAGACAAGTTCCTTGCAGTTCTTTGTCGTTCAGGGAGAATTGGGTTGGGGCAAGTGGGAGCCTAGATTTCTAAGAGAAGCTGGGTTCACACCAGGCCCCAGAAGTCGATGCTCAGGATAGCCTATGTTTGAGACAGCTGCAAAGCAAGAGGCTTGAGGGAACCAGGGGCCCGGTGTAGCTGGCGTCAATGGGTTGGCCACTGGGCTCGGATGAGAAATGAGCGTGTGCCTGGAAAGTCTCAGTGTGAGGGTGTTTGTTCAGGCAGTTAGTAATGAATTCATTCAACAGACATTTTCTGAGCCAGATGCTGTGCTAGCTGCAGGGTCTTCCGGTTTCCCCAGCATCTTCTCTGGAAGGATAAGGATGGGGCGTGGGGTTGTTGTGCTTACAGCTCTGTCGTGCCTGCCTGGGTCATGTTCCAGGGGCCTTCCAACCTACTGGGCATCTTCGGTGTCTCCAGCACCACTGAGGCACGAGGGGGAGGCCACAAGCCCATAGCGCGTCTGCTGCATCTAGCCCCGGTGTCACCCCCTGCACCTGGGAGACACACAGCTGTGACATAGAAGAGACTTAAATCCTCACTGGAGGGAAAGAGCCTTGACTGTGGGGAAACTTAATTTTGAAAAGAAGTTTTGTAGACACTGGCTGATCCTTCTAGGTTTATGGGCAGTAAAATCCCTGAGAAGCAAGATGGAATTCCAGAAAGAAGTTTGAGGATTGGGATTGCCCCAACAGTGGCATCACCTGCTCACAAGGCTTCATCAGGGTGGTGCAGACAGGTGGTTTCTTCTAGCACTTTCTGTTGACTGGAGGTGGCGGGGTGGGAAAGCTTAGTTTAGGTCATATGACTCTTTCCCTAGAGTGGAAAAGGAACCTCCTCATTTCCCATTTTGACAACGCATATGGAAGTCTTTCTGATGTTTCCTTGTTTTTATCTGACTCTGAACGTATATTCGGGCAACAGGTGTTTACTGAGCACCTGTAAAGCATGTTACATCATCATGTCAGGTGCGTCTCTTACCATGTTCAGGCTTACCCACAAACTGCCTCTGCCTTCAGGAAGGAGATGAAACTCATGAGTCAGGCTCCCCTTTTTAGGCACAACTGCACTGGACTGTCCTCTCCCTCTTTCAAGGCCATCTTCTTCCAGGAAGCCTTCCTTGATTGAACTTGCCCTTCTGTAACCATTCAGCAAATAGTGCCTGCTGCATTTCAGCCCCTTAGCCAGGAGGGCCTTACGAGTCAAGGTCAAAGATTTAGAGGAAAGTAGGTCATGGTCCCTGTACTGGAGGAATTTCTGGTAACTGAGTGTGGTGATGGGAGCAAAGTTAGCCTTTGTACATAGAGGTTTTCAGTGTGTTCCCGCAGTCCTGTTAGTGTGGCATTTTGCTCTTATTTCCTATTCTTCAGTAAACTTACAGAGCTTGTAAGTCAGCAGAGGGAAAGTGCCCATCAGAAAGCATTTCTTGCGTTACTATGCTATGTTCATTATTCACCCAACAGATATATCATTCATTTATTCTTCAACTATGTGTCCAGTCCTAGAAATTGGAACTCTTGTGCCCTCTTGGTGGGATCATAGAAGGGTACAACCTCTGTGGAAAACAGTATGCTAGTTCTTCGGAAATTAAAAATGGAACAACTGTATGATCCCAACAATTTCAATTCTAGGTGTCTATCTGAAAAAATTAAAAGCAGGATCTCAAAGAGATA
This sequence comes from Ailuropoda melanoleuca, assembly GCF_002007445.2. NCBI lineage: Eukaryota > Metazoa > Chordata > Mammalia > Carnivora > Ursidae > Ailuropoda > Ailuropoda melanoleuca. The sequence goes on along the minus strand of NC_048226.1, from coordinate 93,236,342 downwards.
TTTAGGCACCCGTGTTCATTACTCATCATAGCCCAGGGGTGGGAGCAACCCAAACTGTTCATCAGTGGGTGAGGAGATAACCAAAGTGTGGCACACACGCAATGGTCTGTTACCCAGCCTTAAGAAGGAAGGAAGGTCTGGCACATGCTGCACTATGGATGAAACTTGAGGACATGGTGCTAAGTGAGATAACCCAGTCACAAAAGGACAAATACTGTACGATTCCAATTATATGAGCTATCTAAAGTAGTCAAACCCTAGAGACAGAAAGTGGAATAGGGTGGCCGGGGTTGGGGGAAGGGAATACGGGGAATTGTTATCTAATGGGTATAGAGTTTCGGTTTTACAAGTTGAAAAAGTTCAGGAGATCTGTTGTACGACAACGATTAAGCGGATATACTTAACGCTACTGAACTGTACAGTTAAAAATGGTTAAGGTGGCAAGTTCTATGGTGTGTGGTTTTTTAAAACCACAATTCAGTATTTTTAAAATATATGTATCCAGTCTTTTAGAGCAGGCATATTGTTAAGTACTTAGAATTTTCTTTTCTTCTTTTTAAAGATTTTATTTACTTTATTTGAGAGAGAGTGTGAGCGAGAGAGAGAGCAGGAGCAGGGGGGGGAGGGAGAAGCAGACCCCGTTGAACAGGGAGCCCAATGTGGGGCTCGATCCCAGGACCCTGAGATCATGACCTAAGCCAAAGGCAGACGCTTCCCCGACCGAGCCACCCAGGCACCCTAGCACTGAGAATTTTCTGGTGTACAAGCCAGACAAGGTCCCTCACGTCCAGACCTTCCGTCTACCACATGCCACAGGGGTTGTACAGCAACGGCAAGAGTCGGTGGCTAACTAGCCCATGTGTGCGGACGAGGAGGTGGACGCTGAGCAGTGAAACAACCTGTCTCGATCCCCAGGATGCAAACCGTATTTAGGGGCAGGCGGGCGGAGAACCTTGAGTGAGAGGCTGCCTGGCTGGGGTTGCAGTAAGTCAGACGCTGGCGCAGAGTGCCCGGGAGCTCTGCTCAGCAGGCTCACACTGTGACAGGTGTTAGCGCTGTGCCTTCCACGGGGAAGAGGGGTTAGCAGACAGCTGTCCCGCAGAAGGTGTGTCTTAGGCTGTGGCATCAAACTTGCTGCTCCATGGGCTTAGAAATCCCTCTTCCTGTTTTTTCTGTCCAGTATCCCCGCCCCGTTCATCCCTCAAAACCTGATGCTCCTACCACCTCCCGCGGTGAAACCGCTCTGTGTCCAATCATCTCAATCCTTTCCGGGCTTTGTCCATTTTCACAGGTGCTAGTGACTGTTGCTTCACTCTTCCAACATCCATGGGAGGAGGGTGCCCAGCTTGGATGGGCATCTGCTGGCATCTGTTGAACTGTTGTAGGAAGGAAGGAATGAATGAATGGCAAAACGGAAGATAGAGCCAAATATTTATTTCAGTTTTACAGTTTCATGGGCATTCATTGGATCTTGTACCTGTGGACTGACAAGGGAGGAATTCACTTCCTTTCCTTAGGAGAAGTGCAGATATGGATGGAATCTGGGCCACAGACAGGTGGGAGGCTGTGGGGTGGGGCCCCAGGCAGGGGCAGGTGTGTGGTCTGAAGATTATTTAGGCTGCTCGTTTCTCAGATTTTCAGCCTTTGGACTGTTCTGGGCTTTAACGAGATGGGATCGGAACATGTCTTGGCTGTACTTTGTTTCCTTTGATTCTGAGATGCCTTGAGTTGTAACATGCGTTCTTGACATCATCACAGGGCTGGAGGAGAAAACAGAAGTTCTGCCTCATTAAATTTCATTGATAGTTCAGACACATTGTGTTTCAGAAATACGAAAATGGGCAAATACAGCTGTCACAGAATGGAAGGAATAAGGTGATCACAGAGAGTCTTGTTAAATTGGGCTGCTGGGTGGTTGATGCGGATCGGACCTCCTCGGGGAGTTGGGAGTGTACTGGCATAGCAAGGCTGGTCTTGCCAGCTTGTTAGAAGTCTTTTTTCAGTCCCAGCACTGAGGAAGAAATCCATACAGCAGAGACCTCTCTCCTGAGGCTGCTGCCGCTCTGAAGGGCTGGTGGGATTTAAGGGAAAGAAGAGGATTCTAGAATCAGGCAAATCTAGATTCCACCAGCACCCTGGGAGAACTCTAGCAAGACACTCATCCCGTATTAGCCTTAGTTCCCGTCCCTGTAAAATGGAACAATAATAATAAAACCTGTCTCCTGGGTTTGCTGCAAAGATTAAAGACGTTCTCACTTGTGTAGTGTCTGACACATGTAGGAAGCACCGATCGGTAGGTGTTAGCTCTGTTATGTTTTCAGCTACTGTGTACCTCTGTTGCCTGCCCTATAAGGTGGGGATCACAGTGACAGCTCTGCTTCTTGCGACTCAGGCCTGGGGCAAGAGTCAGGAAGACTGAAGGTGGCAGAGTCCCTGGGGCCCACATAGGGCCTGCGTAGTGTCTAGTGAGCACTTAGCAGGGGGCTCCCTGCTGGGAGTGGGGCTGGTGAACACCTTTCCATGCAAAGTCCTTTCCACCCTGCTTCCTCTTCCCTTGGGCAGGGCAAGGCTGGGACCCTGAGGTGCTGTTCCCAGAAGGTGACTTCCGGGCCTTGACTGTAGACAGGGGGCAACAGCATGATGACCACCTGCAGGAACCGTGTCCATGGTGCTGGCCTTGCTGGGAAGCTGCCGGGTCAGGACTCTGGGCTGTGAGCGTCCCGTCAAGTTGTAGGTTGTGATGGTCGTGGCACTCGTCTGTCACACGTCCTCTCTCTGCTAGCACTTCTCACATCCTTGTCTGGGGGCCACACCCGGCAGTGTTGGTCCCCTGGCACTTCCAGCCTGCCCCTGGGTGGCAGAGGACACGCTCCTGGGTAGAAAGTCCTGGACGTTGCTTACGGTAGGATGCACTTGACCGTTAATGGACTTGTGAGTGTCAAGGCCACGTGCGTGGGCACATTACAGCTGGCTGCCACCCCCATTTTCCAGAAGACGCAAGCTGGCGGAAGTGAAGTTTATTGTCCAGAGTCACACAGCAACTAGGTGGGGAAGTCAGTGTTGGCATGTATGTCTTCCTGCTCCAGAGGCTGTCCTCTTTCCCCTGCTTGAAATGCCTCTCCCCCCGCCAAGCACTGGGCTGCCGGCTTCACCCTTCTCCTACACAGTGAACAGGAGCAGCCACCCAGATGGCTCTGCACCCCACGTGCTCACTGAGAGTAAACACCAAATTGTTTGAAAGGACCTCTGTCGCACTATTAAAACAGTTGGTGGCACAACAAGCGCCAGGCACCCACGCACGCCACCCTTGCTGTTCTTCCCGGGGGACCCCGAAGGAAACGTGTTACTTTGTGGAGGCACAGGCTGAGCTCCACCTGCTTGTGCTGGTGCAAGGAGTGGGTCATAGCTCGGGAGTGAGCCTCGCTGGCCTCCCAGCACATGGCTTCCAAGGCCACCTCGTTGTTCTCTCCATGGCTCCCTGAGGCTGTCTGTCTGGCGTTCACTTATTTTAAGATGCACAAAATTTTCAGGATGCAGCTTTTTAAAATGTGGAGGATCGTGATTCACTTGTCATATGTAGATTCCTCTGGTACCCAGTTCTCCTCCTTTCTCTACTCACCCGTGGGGTTATTGGATTAGGGTCTCATTCTCTGAACATGGGCTTTAAGCAGAGACCATGGCTATTTCGCTAACCATCATGATCTCCTTGACATTGAGCTTAACAAATGCTTTTTCAATAAATGAATTGGTAGATGGATGGATGGATGGATGGATGGACGGATGGACGCATTTCCCCAACAGATGAGTTTTCTTACAGGAAGCTCTGAGTGATGGGAAATAGCATGCAGTAGACACTTAGTAAATGTTTGTAAGGCAGGCCCTGTGACATCGTGTTCACACCCAGATGAGACAGCTTATGAGCATTCATCCTGTCTGTTGTTTCTGTTCCTGTCCCATCCGCCCCCGCTGGACCCGACTTCCCCTCCTTACTGTCCTGTGCAGTGCACTCAGGGCATAGGATGTAAGTTACATGGTCACAGTCATCATAAATTTATAATCTAACAAGACCTTTGGAGTGTAGTGAGTAAAGCCTTCCCCGACCTCTTCTATGGAGAGGAGAGACCCAAACCGTCTTTGATTGTTGCTTCAACCAGCAAGCGAGGCAGGGGGTGGGGCCCAGGCTGAAGTCCAGAGGCATCGGAATTGTTAGGCAGAGCACCTCGATCTTTCTTGGTGTGCACTTCCACACAGTCTTGTCTGCTTTCTTCTTCCTCCTCCTCCTTCTTCTTTCTTCTTCTCTTCTTTTTCTTCCTCTTCTTCTTCTTACATTTTATTTATCTATGTGTGAGAGAGAATAAATGAGAGAGAAAGAGAGAGCAGGAGCCGGGGAGGGGGGGTTTGCAGGGGGTGAAGGGGAGAGGGAGAAGCAGATTCCCCACTGAGCAGAGAGCCCTATGTGGGACTCAATATTAGAACCCTGGGATCATGATCTGAGCTAAAGGCAGATGCTTAACCGACGGAGCCACCAAATCTCCCCTTGTCTGCTTCCTTCTATATCATACTTGAATGACTGGTCCTGGGCAGAGTCACTAGGACCAGCCCATCCCAAACATTTGCTGGCAGGCAGCAGGAAGATGGAAGAGGAGAAACAGCATGAGTCCAGACTTACCTGGCCAGAGAGGCCGCAGGTGCCTAACTCAGGGCTCCTTGGGGCAGCGAGGGAAGCAGGATTGTTGCTTGCTAGTGTATATGGAAACTGGGAGACGTAGCAATTGGTACGGAATCCCCGTGACCAGCTCACGGCGGCCCCAGCATTCACCGTTCAGCAACTGCTGTAGGAGAGGAGTTTGACTTACCTAGCTGAAACAATCAGGAAATAATAACAGGGTATATTCTGTGTTAATTTATACTGTTTTATGTAGTGTAGTGAGTACAGCACTGAGCTTGGAAGTCAAGCTCTTCCAAGCTTGAATCCTAAATCTACCACCACCAGGTAGCTGTGTGACCACATGCTACCTAAGTTCCATGAGTCTCAGTTTTCTTATCTGTAAAATCCAGACAATCACAGTTCCTTGCAGGATTAGGGTGAGGATTGAATGGGGTGGCGAAGGTGCCCGGGATGGGTCTGGCTCCAAGATAGTGCCCAGTAGGGGTCACTGTTGCTGCCGTTAAGTGCCTTGAGAGTTCAGCATGGCCAGATTGTTGGAGAAAGCCTCTTGGAAGAGAGGGAGTTTCAAGTAGGACTGGACAAATTGGGCTTCTAATAAATAAGATGAGGATTGGCAGAAATAATATGTACTCAGGCTGTTTTCTCTAGCTCCTTGATTTTCCAAGTACAGCTTTCACAGACCAGGAAAGATTTCATCAGTAAATAGGCCAAGTGTTTGCTGTGATGCTATGGGGAAAAAAAGGCATTGTCCAAGCGGTAGCCAGCTGCAGATGACTCAGGAGTTCATAACATCCTCTATAAAAGGATACACATCCCAACATCCGTGCAGTCACTTCTGTTGAGTAAAATCCACCACCTCTTTGGGGATCGGCAGTAAAGACGGGTTTATATACCAAATGAATTATGTCCCTTATTCCTGTGTGGCATGCAGGAATTGCTGTCCCGACTGACATCCTGTAAGTTACAGGGTAGAAATTCAGTAGAAGCAGCAGAAACACCGGTGGTAAAAAGTGTGATGCTCCATGGTAATGAATTCTGGTTCACTCAAGCAGGTTGCTGCTTTCCATCTCCCATCCCTGGTGGCAACGGGAAATGAGAGGTTGTAAAGAAGAGCACGGGAGTTAATAGCAACGTTCACTTACTCTGACGTGTATTTATTGAACACCTAGTTATAGGTGCTGTGTGTTTCCTGCCTGGATCTTTGAGCCCACCCTGGAGGGCACTGCAGGCAAGTGTCTCTTTCCATGGAGGGCTTCCTATGTATGTCTGTCTCAGGTCCCCCCCCCCACCCCGCCCCCGGCTGTGCTGGGCCAGTGAGGCATGGGAGTTGGTGCAGAAATGCCCCAGCTTCCCTACCCCAGCATGGCAGTCCTGCGGTGTGTTCCCCGCATCTCTCAGAGAGTCCCTCATGGAACTGAGCTCCAGGCGGCTAAGCAGGAACCCGCATAACCTTGGACAAGTTCCTTAACCTCTGAGTTTCACCTTCTTGTAGGATGGCTGTGAGGACCAAAGAGTCCATAATATCATGGCCCCCACTCCTAGTTCCCATTCATTCATCGGATGCTGGGAGCCAAGCATTTTGCTCAGTGGTTTAACTGCGTTTGTCACTGATTCTCATGGTGACCATATGACATAGGGACTTCAATTATCTCAATTTTAAAAGGCAACTGTAGTATGAGGAGATAAGTAACTCCACCAAGAGCCATATTCTGAGTTCTTTTTTTTTTTTTAAAGATTTTATTTATTTATTCAACAGAGATAGAGACAGCCAGCGAGAGAGGGAACACAAGCAAGGGGGAGTGGGAGAGGAAGAAGCAGGCTCATAGTGGAGGAGCCTGATGCAGGGCTCGATCCCACAACGCTGGGATCACGCCCTGAGCCGAAGGCAGATGCTTAACCGCTGTGCCACCCAGGCGCCCCCATATTCTGAGTTCTTTTTTTTTTTTTTTTAAAGATTTTTATTTTTATTTATTTGACAGAGATAGAGACAGCCAGCGAGAGAGGGAACACAAGCAGGGGGAGTGGGAGAGGAAGAAGCAGGCTCATAGCCGAGGAGCCTGATGTGGGGCTCAATCCCATAACGCCAGGATCACGCCCTGAGCCAAAGGCAGACGCTTAACCGCTGTGCCACCCAGGCGCCCCCATATTCTGAGTTCTAACCCAGATGCATTTGTTGTAAGGGCTGACTTTTAATAATGAGCAAGTAGTCCAGCCAAGAAGCTGCTGTTCCTGTGTTTATTAGCAAGTGCCCAATATATAGTAGGCGCACTCTGTTTGTTGAACTATAAAATAATGAATGAACGCTTATTGCTTGAGATCAGGAACTTTCTTTTGCTCTTGGCTCCGAATTCAGGCAGTGAGAACAGTCTCTAGCCCATGGCAGGTACAAAACAAATTATTGAATGAATGGTTGAATGAATGAATGTAAAGTGGTATTTTTTTAAATTACTGGTAGTTCCCCGGTTCTAAGGAAATCGTGTTAATTGAAAGACATTATTTGTTTCATCCTTACAAAAACCAATCCCAGGAAGGAAATAGCCTTAAAAATCCCAACAGTGTTTATCTCTAGGCGTTAGGATAATAACGGATTTTAGTTTTATGCCTTAGTATTTTTCATGATGGACCCAGATTACCTTCGTAACTGGAAAGAAAGAATCTCTGTTGGGGGGGAAACCCAACAGTCTCAGAGTGTAAATGGATCCCAAAGCAGCGCGGGCGCGATACTGCCGTGTATGTGGATGCCAAGCCGGCGTGAGTGGTTTCCCAGTCGGGGCAGCAGGATGTGAGCTGACTTGGGTGTCACACCTCACACGGCTCTTTCACACGCCCTCTCTCTGGAGGTTCACACCAGTCCAGTGACGTAGGTTAGGCTAGGATTGGTGGCCTTGTTTTACAAACAAGGGACCCGCGAGCCACAGAGGCTCACTGACCGGGACGGGGCTCTGCTCACGGGCAGAGCCGGATTGGAACTTGGCGACACTGGGCTTGAAGCCTGGTGGCCACTGGACTCTGTCCCAGCAGCCTCTCCTGAAGACCCACTGGAGGCAACGAGACAAGAGTGGAGGGGGGTTGGTGGATCATGGGCTCATGAGGTAGATGCTTTGAGCATCTCTACTAGATGCTTCCGTGGAAGAGAAGCCTGGCTTGGACTTTCTCAGTCAGACACCTGGGCTGGAGTCGCACGTCTGCCACACACTGTCTTGGACACGTTATGTCATATCCTCGAGCCTCAATTTTCTCATCTGCAAAGCTGGCCCAGTGTTGTCTACCTTACAGGGTCATTGTGAGGGTCAGGCTGGCACCACGTAGGTCTTCCGTAGGGAGGTCTTCTTTGCCGAACACCTGTGCTATCCATGTGTGTGGCTTTTGGGTTTTTCTTCCAAACTGTACTGATACTCGTTGGTGTCCATAAATTAGTATTTCTGTGTGTATTAGTCAGATTTTACCAAATTAAAAAAAAAAAAAAAACAACAACAACCCTCTGAATTGCAGTAGCTTGCGTGACGGCAGACGTTTCTATTCATGCTCACGGGTCTGTGGGTCTATAGCTTGGCTGATCGAGGTTGGGTTCAGCCTGCTCAGGGTGGATGTCCGGTTGGGTGCAGATCGGCTCCACATGTTAGCAGTCTGCGGTCCAGGCTGAGAGGTGGCAGCTGACAGGGACCAGGGAGACATATTCCTTTCATGGCCCATCACAGGAGTGGTAGACTTGGGACCCTACTCTGTTGCTTCCATCCACATTCCATGGTTTAAATAAATCACTGGTCGAGTCCAGAATCCGGTGGGGAAGAGGACTGTAGTGCTCTAGAGGGAAGGACTATAAAGGCACATGATGGAGGGCACAAACGTGTAATTCAAATTCAGGGTGGGAATGAAGAAGTGGGAGCAGTGACCCCCGCGGACATTGTTTCAGGTTCCACACTTGGGTGAAGCAAGAAAAGCAAAGGAACGGCATGTGAAGGAACGGCCTGGGAGGAGCACTGATCATTTATACAAATAACAGGGCCTGAGTCGTATACCAAGTGAGGGTGGGATCCGGAGGTGAACATTACAAGAAGGTCACAGTCTGTGATACTGAGGGAAAGCGTACGTTTACTCTTATTCAAGAGCTACTATTTCAATTACTACAGCTTTGTGGGAGGTTTTGGAATCGGGAAATAGGAGTTCTTCAACATTATCCTTCTTTTTAAAGATCATCTTGGCTTTCCTGAGTCCATCACATTTCCAAGTGAATTTACAATAAGATTGTCAATTCTCCATTTAATTTAAATGTGTCATTCAAGGTTCAGGAAGATTTAGACAATCATTGTTGGCCTTTTAGTTTGAAGGACCCGGTTTGGTCATTCATTCAATAAATATCTATTAATATTGGGGTGGGCACTGTGTAGTTGGTGCTGGGGATACACCAATGAGGAAATCCTAACACAGTCTTGTGCTCATATAGCTTACAATCGAGTCATATCAACAGATCAAGAGATCAGTTAATCAACATTCACATTCATGAATGCATAATTATGAGTGAAGCCTAAAATACATTCTGTGATCTAATCTGGAGGAGCCAGGAGAGTTTCCCTGAAGAAGTAAGACCTGAAGAAGTACAGGAGTTAACTAGGCAAAGATGGTAAGTGAGGAAGACCTATAGGCAGAGGGAGCAGCATTGGCAAAGGACCTGGGACAGAAGGACCTTGGCAAGTTCCAGAATCTGAAAGAAGGCCATATGCCTGTAGCAGTGAGCCTGAGTGGACAAGATGAGGCCAGAGAGATGGACAAGAGTCAGAGCATGTTAAATAATTCTGGTTTTATCCTAAAGCACTGAGAAGCCTTTGACAAATGTTTGGCTGAGGGTGGAGAGGTGAGGGGGTGCGGTGCCACAATCAGACTGGTGTTCTAAATTTTTCATTCTGCATATCAGCCGATTGTAAGGCAGAGAGCTTATTCGGGTCTGGATTTTAAAAACAGTTGTTTAAAAAAACATTTTTGACATTTATGGGACTATTAGAAATCTGAACATTGGATCTTTGGTGATATAAGGGAATCATACAATCTTTTTAGGTGTGGGAATGCTATTGCAATTATATTTTTGTAAAAGACCTGGTCTTACAGATACATGCTGTTCTATTTATGACCAAAATGGTAAGATTATTTGCTTCGAAACAGTAATGTGGGGAGAGGGAAGATTGATTTTAAGTTGATGGTGATTGGGGCTGGGCAGTGGGTATGTGGGGTTCAGGGTGCTCTTCTCTGTTTTTGTGTCTACAAAATTCTCTACAATAAAAGATAAAAAAGAAAAAAAAAAGAAAAAAGAAAGCGATGATTCTGGCTTCAGTGTGGGGGACTGGATTTCAGAGGGAGAAATGGTGATGAGAGGAGACCAGGAAGGAGGCCCAGGTGGGAGAGGTGGAGGCTTGGTTCAGGGCTGTGTCAGGGGGGATGGAGAGAAAGAGAGAGGTTGACAGAACCTTAGGGAGTAAATGAGACGGACTTGGGATGGATTGGATATGGGGATAGGAAGAGGGTGGGTCAAGAGTGTCCCTGGGTTCTGGCCCCAGATGGAGGTGGCACTCTGAGCTAGCGATCACTGGAGAAGGATCCAGCAGTCCCTTGGCTCATCTTGTTTTCATTCCTCACCTCTGTTTCCCCTCCATTCTGCAAATATTGAAGCCGTTCCCTTACGTAACACCTTTTATCCCAGACTTCCTGTGCTCTGTGCACTCAGCAATTAAGCTTTGGTATGCATGAATTCATTAAAATCCTCTCTCAGGTTCAGAGGGGCTGTCCTGAAATATGTATATTCATATAGCTCTACCTCCTTCCTGGACTGGTCCCCTTGGCCAGTGGGGGGTGGGGGGGACACCTCCGCTTTCCCGTGGGCACAGAGCTGCATGGGTCCGTCTGTCTGTTGCACCTGTGAGCACACTTTGATTTCATGTTTAGAGAAGTTAATGACTTGTAAATTGCTCTCGACTGTAGAGCTAGAAATAGAACGCACGAAGGATCCCTGAGCACTTGCACAGATCCGAGGATAGAGACACCAGCCCCAAGGTGGATCGCTGAAACACTGGTTTGCTGTCTGTTTTCCTTTCCATTCCTGGACAGCCACTCGGTGGTGTCAGAACATTCCTAACAAGGATGCCAGCCTCCAGATGAAATCCCGTGTTGGTTTTAGACCATGTCTTCTGCTCAGTCCCACTGGATGACGCTTGTTACCTTTTCTCCTGCCCCCATCCAGGTAATTCTCTGATGTGACGGCTGAGACATGAGATCTTCAGCCTCCAGGCTCTCCAGTTTTTCGTCGAGAGATTCACTATGGAATCGGTGAGTGGCCTCTGCCCATCCTGTCTAGAGAGCCCAGCCTGGGAAATGCAGAGGGATTCTTCAGGGGTGGGGAGGGGTTGAAATTCAAAATTTGATCAAACTGCGTACTAGAATCTGACAGAGATACCGTGGGTGTGAATATTAGTAGCAAACGGATGTGTGGCATTTGTAGGGCTGTAGACTTCTCAGAGTGCTTCCTGTTGTCACACCACCTGCGTCCTCCGGGCAGAAGGCAAGTTAACAGGGCGGCGGTTCCAGAATGAGGTCAGGAATAACAACAAAGATGACACCGTCCACAGTAGGTGCTGTTTTAGCTGAGTGACTCTTAGAAACAGGGTCTCATTCCATCCATGTGACAACCCCACCAGGGAGGAATTACTACATTCATTTTACAGGTAAAGAACACGCCCAGCTGGATTTGAAGTCTGTTTTTCCTGATTCCAGGTCTCCTGCCTTTTTCCTCTATGCCATGTTCCCTCTTGGTAGAGGTATAATTTGCCCCATTTTGCAGCTGGGAATACTGAGGCCTGGGGTAGGGGCCTGTGGTAGAGTCTACAGAGTCTGACCTCAGTGGGTAGAGGTTTGTCTTACTGGACAAGAAGATGAGAGAAAAGTCAGAGAGTCTGAGAATTTTAAAGTTGTCAGGGTAACTTGACCCAGGTCAGTCTGCTGTGGCTGTTATTCTCCAGAAATCAGCTTCATGTGGTGGAAAGAGCATGGAGGTAGAATTCTGGCTTTGCCACCAACTGGCTGTGTGACCTCAGGCAAGTCACCGACCTTCTCTGTTTCTTCCACTTTCTTATCTCTGAAAGGGAAATCACAACATTTATGTTTTATATTTGTGTGTGTGGGCTAGAAAAAATAGACAATAAAGTGTCTTGTGTAAAGTAGGCACATAGAGGGCATTGTAATTATTTCAAGTTTTAGGATGGAAATTGTTTTTAAGTATCATTAGGCCAGCAAAAGTGTCCTGAATGGACGAGAGAGGCTGGAGGCAGGGAGGCGAATCTGAGAGGCTTTGACGTGACCCCAACATGAACCGACAAGGAACCGTTACTTGTTCGGGGTAAATAAGGCTTTGTATGCTAATTTTCCTAGTTTGTCTGTAAGAGGAATATCCGAAGTCATGTTTTATTTTGTTTTATTTTTTAAGTGAGGAGTCCAACACAAAAGTGATAGTTTTGCAGATGTCTTTTCAGGTGACATTAATTGTAATTGCAAAACCCAGGGCATTATTTAGGATTAGGTTTTGCTATGAATGATGTAAAATCTAAATGAACATTGGCTGAAAGAAGATAGAGGTATACACATATATATCTTCTGAAAGTTCAGACACAAGTTGTGCAGGGCTGCTGCAGCAATCTGTGAGAGACCCAGGCCCTTGCTCTTGTTTCTCTGCCATGTGGGCCTCCAAGCCCGAGACACCCCATGGTCCACTGTAGCTGCTGCTGCTCCAGCCGTCACATCTACCAGCAGGAAGAAGGCAAGAGAAGAAGAAAGGCAGGCTCCCTCCCTTTAAGGATGCTTCTGGGCATTGCACCCGCGGCTTCTACTTCTGTCGGCCAGAATTCAGTCTCTGCACAGGTGCAAGAAGGCTGAGAAAAGTGGTCTTTATTCTGTGAGACTATGTGCTTACCAAAATTGAGACTCGTTCTTGTAGACAAAGAAGAGAGCAGATATTAGAGGACAGACCTTACTTTGCCAAGCAAATCGTTCTTGAAACATTGCTTTTAAGAGGAGGGGCTCTGTGGCCGGATGGCTGGTATTTGACTCCTGGATCCATGGCTCCGTAGTTGCGTGACCTTGGGAAAGTTACTTAACCTTTGTGTGCCTCAGTAGAATCACATTTCATGCATCCTTATAAGGGTTGCCTTGAGCATTAGAGAAGTTAAGTGAGGTGGAGCCCTTGGAACAGTGCCTGGAACATAATAAGCGCTAAGTGTTAGCTCTTACTGCTCCTACCACTTCTCGTATCAACACTATTTCTGTTACCACCATGACCGCGTCTGCTGTTACTACTACCTATCCTGACTACTTCTGTTCCTTCCGCTGCTGTTCCTGCTGCCAGTACCATTGCTCCTAGTGCTTCTATAACTATGGCTGTTACTACGGTACCACTGGCATTTGCCAGGCACTGCACACACATTTTAAAAATGGAATCCTCACAGCATGGTAAGTATCCTTTTCCCAGGGTGAAGGTACGAGTCAGCAAGGATAGTAACTTGTCAGGTGTCATGCAGCTGGGGGGGTAGTGGCTTCCCATCAGGTGGGTAGGGTAGTGACGGGAAGGGAGCATGAGGCCCCTGCTGGGGTTCTGCAAATATTCTGTCTCCTGGTCTGGGTGCTGGTGACACAGGTGTAAAAATTCTTTCGATGGCACACCTATGACAATGATAATTTAAATATTTATACTACATTTCCGTAAGAAAACAGCAAAGCCTTTACTCTCTTCACTAGAACATAAGGCCCACCACCTCTGTTTCTTTGTATTTGTTTATTTGTTGGTTGGTTGGCTCTTTCGTATAACATGTGGTTCGATTGCTTATGACTTTGTGCCGGGACCTGGCCCAGGGTGCTTGGGATACAAAGGTGTAAGCAGCAGGCACGACCTGGCCCTCATGGAGCTTTCTGCTCAGGAAAAGGAGAGAGACAGATCCCATACAGATCTACAGCCACAGGGTTAGGCTGAGCATCGGACCCTCCGGGGCCACAGGAGGGGCACATCAACTAATCCACACAGGTCTGTGTCTGCTAACATAATGTAGCTGTCCATCTCAACAGACTCCTTTGATAGGGAGAAGATTCCAGCATCCCTGGGTATGCTGATCCCGTGAGGGCTACATCCGAAAACAGAAGGCACTTCCTTCCGTTCCCTGCTACCTGGCACTGAGAAGGGGTCAGCTCTTCTTTTTCGTGGAGCAGATAAAGAGTTGGAGCTGAGTTCAGTAGACAAGGAGGGGAACCTGCAGGAGCAGAGACTTTCTCCATGTATTGAGACATAAGTCCAGGGACCTCCTGCTTGGTTTGTCTGGTTATTAACGTGAATGTATGTGCAAACGAATGACTGAAATCACACCTCACCACAGGGCAGTTACCGCCCCTGGGAAAGCTCAAGTCCAGGGGAATAAAGAACAATGTGTTTCCTTTTTTTCACCCCACATACCACCAGGACAGCACCTGGAAGTGGGATTGAATTCTGAGCCAGCAATAGAAATCAGTTGGCTTTAGTTCCAGGGTTTTTCTCCTTACGTAGCAACTACCGGATGGAAACTTTAGACCCTCCAACACCAAGCCCTCTGTGACACCCCAATCCCCACCCCCACCTTTGCTTTTCCAAAGGGTCAAGGCAGACGCTCTGTTATTATCATGCCACCAGCTGTCAGCCCAAATTGAATTTCCTTGAGCCCAGCTGATGTCCCTTTTTGGCCACAGGGCAGGGGTCAGGAATGAAGGCTGCGCATGGACGGGAAATGTGTCCCTCGGGCTGAAAGCAGAGGTGCTGACCTCTTAACTCTGGGCTGCATTTCTAACATTGTTGGAAGGGTTGGAAAGCCTTCTGATTTCTAGATGTAAAAGAAAAAGAAATGTGTTTTAGAAAAACAACATTCAAGTTCCCCTGTGAAAGCCCTGTCAGTATCAGTGAGGCTGCTTGAACATCTCCGGATGATTTCATGGCCTTGGCTATTCCTTGGTTAGATGCTTAAGGGGAAGAAGGTGTCACCTGGATGAGGATTGGGGAAATTGTGTTTCTGATCTTGGCGCTCACCCTCCCTCTCTTCACTTTTTTCCCTCCCTCTTTCAGAGTTGATTAAGCAACTACTGTGTGCCAGGCCGTAGGCTGAATCCTGGGGACATACATGAATAGGACCCATTGCAAAGCCTTGCTGAGCTTATCATTTGTTCATTTTTAAAAAGTTCATTCATTCTATAAAATTTGTTGAGCACTTAATTTTCTCTGGTCTCTTAGTAGAAATAAGAGACATAGTCCCTTTTCCTACTGAGTTTATACTTTCTTAATTTTTTTCACTTGCTGACTCAGCAGACATATTCTGAGCACCTACTGCGTGCCAGGGACTGCTGGGGTTGCTGGGATACCAAGATGAACAAAGCATTGCTTCTGTCTTGCTGGAGCTGAGAGGCTATACAATGCTGCATTCCTCTCTAGGAATACAAAGTACTCCAAATCTGGTGATTAAAGCAATAGAAATTTATTGTCTCACCGTTCTGGAGGCTAGAAGTCTGAAATCAAGGTGTGGCAGGGCCACCTGTCTCTGACACCTGTAGGAGAACATCTTCCCTTGCCTCTTCTCAGCTCCTGGAATTTGCTGGCACTGCTTGGTGTCCCTTGGCTTGTAGCCACAGCCTCTGGTCTCTGCTTCCGTTGTCATCACGTAGCCTTCTCCCTGTGGGTCTCTCTTCTCTCTTATGAGCACACCAGTCGTATTGGAATAAGGGTCTGCCCCCTTCCAGTGTGACCTCTTCTTAATTTACATCTTAATTGTATCTGCAAAGACCCAAAGAAACTCACTTTCATGGGTACCTGGCACCAGCATGTCAACACTGGGCGGGAGAGGTATACCGTTCAGCTTATAACAGATATATATAATGATACAAAGCACGTACAAGGGGACCTAGAGTAAGTGTCATTACCTTCCCCTTCTTCACTTTCTCTCTGCATCTAGACGGTGTGCACCTTGAGGTCAGCAAGTCTGTGTTGCTCTGAGCAAGCGAGTCTGGATTTTGTGCCGGGGAAGTGAAGCAGACCTTTTCATTGTGCGTTTACAGGGAGAGTCTTGTGTGGTCCCAGGTGATGGGCAGGGCTCCTTCCTGCCATTCTCATTTGTTTTTGCTTGTTGGAGTGGCTGATGAAGGAATCATGGGGACACCTGCCTTGACCCGAAGGCCTGGCCTGGTGGTGAGAACTCTTGAGTTCCCATCCTGGCTCTGCTCTCACTGGTTTTGTGACCCTGGGAACATTTCTTCACCTTTCTCTGCCCCAGGCGTCCCATCTGTACCCCCCCGCCCCCGGGGTCTTGTGAGGACCAGGCGGGATTGAATCTGTAAAGTGTTCACAAGAGCACTTGGCCCATAGTGGGTATTTGGTGCACGTTGGTGGGGACTGTGCGGAGACATAGGGGGGCTGGCCCAGCTCATTCAGCACATCTCAATAGAGACTTTTGTTCAGTATTTAAAGCCCTTCACCTTCAGAACATTTCCCTGTAATTTTTCCAAAGGACGGGTTTTCAGAAATATGGAAAATATCCCCCTTGCACAAAGGTGTACATTTAAAATGGTTAACAGCTGCAAACAAGATAAAAACCTGCCCTACAACGAGAAATGAGTTAACATATTAGAGCAAAATGATAAAAAAAAAATTAGGGTAAAACACCGAAAACCAATGTAGCCATTAAAAAGATGATGATCACTTTTCTAAAGTTAGGAGATTGCTTGTAATCTAAATGTCATGTAAAAAAACATTTAATTTTTGAGGCAGTGACTTCATTTCTCTGTGCTTGGATTTTCTCTTCTCTGAACTGGAGACAATTCACAGGATCGAGCATTCCAGGGATCATTCGCAGGAAACACGCGATGGCTTGTATCAGGTTCCCACCAACTGCTAACTGCTGTTGTTTTTATTTATCGTTTGGTTGAAATCATGTGCAGAATACTCATAGTAAAATATTTGGAAGCAATGACACAGATGAGACACACACATTTCCCCTTCTAGATACTTACTCAGAGGGGCTGCGTTCTGTCGATCCCTCAGCCAGTGTGGACCAGGGTCTGGATCAAGCACCCTTCGCCCGCAGNGGATCAATCACCCTTCGCCCGCAGTGGTGGGTCTCAGCCTCGGAGTGTGCTCACAATCCCTCGTGAGGGCATTTAAAAGAATACAGATGCTTGGAGATGCTGACTGAAGAGATGTGTGATAGATCCCAGGCATCTGCAGTCTTAGAAAAAAGTTCCACAAGTGATTTTGATTCTCAGAATTGAGATAAGGCACAGTCACGCCTCCCCCTCCCCCCGCCGGAGAAGTTTGCAAACCAGATGCGAAGATGGGAATAGCAGACACATTAAAAGATAAAGTGTAATGTAAGGCTAATAATATAAGTTCTGCAGAATGGGGCTCCCAGCTCTGACTCCCCTGCAGAGCCTGGTAAAAATAAAGCCCCCCAGTGTATGGAATCAGACTCTCCTGGAGTGAAGTCTTTGCAGAAAATTCTGATGGTCAGCTAGGTGCAGAGCTGTTGGTGAGGACCCTGAGTGCTAGAACAGTTCAAGGGAACCCAGAGGGTGCCTTTCAGCCTGGGGTTGTCACGGAAGCCTCCTGTGAGAAGGTGTGATTCCAGGTCAGGCTCTGACCACACCTTCCTCTATGTCTCACCTTTGCATTCCCAACCCCCTGCCGCCAGCCAGCACCCACCTGAGGTCCAGCGCTTAGACTGTGAACCAGGGGTCTTCCAAAGCTCTCTTCTCTAAGCCAGGAGGCTGATGTGTTTCCTCTGGTTGGTACTGGTGAATGCTTTAAAATACATACCACATATATATTATATATAATTTATTTAAAATATTTTTATTTGTACTGAAATGCACTTAACATAAAGTTTACCCTCTTAATGATTTTTTAAAGATTTTATTTATTTATTGAGAGAGAGACAGAGAGCAAGCATGAGCCAGGGGAGAGGCATATGGAGAGGGAGAGAGAGAGTCTCAAGCAGACTCTGCACTGATTGCAGAGCCCAACATGGGACTCGATCCCAGGACCCCGAGATCATGACCTGAGCTGAAATCAAGAGTTGGCCGCTTAAGCAACAGAGCCCCCATCTTAACGATTTTTAAGTGGTGTTCATGTTGGGCAACTATCACCACCATCCATCTCCAGAACTCTTCATCCTGCGTGACTGAAACTCTGCGCCCATTAAACAACAGTTCCCCGCGTCCCCCCTCCCCCAGTGCCTGGCAGCCACTATTCTATTTTCTGTCTTCATGAATTGGACTACTTGAGGTACCCCCTAAAAGTGGAGTCATATTGTCTTTTTGTATTGGTCTTTTTGTGACTGGCTTATCATTGCATAGTGTCTTCAAGATTCCTCCATGTCGTAGCATACGTCAGACTTCGTTCCTTTTCAGGGTTGGCCGATAGTCCATTGTTATGGATGTACCACAGTCTGCTCATCCATTCACCCATCGATGGACACTTAGGTTGCTCCCATTCTTTGACTCTTGTGAATCATGTTGCTGTGAACACGGGTGTACAAGTATCTCTTTAGGACCCCGCTTTCACATCTTTTGGGTATATACCCAGAAGTAGAATCGCTGGATCCTTTGGTAACTTTAGGTTTCTTTTTTTGAGGAACTGCCATACTATTTTCCACAACTATACCATTTTACATTCCCACGCACGGTGCACAAGGATTCCAGTTTCTCTGCATCTTTGCCAGCACTTGTCATTTTCTGCTTTTGTAATAGTAGCCATCCTAATGGATGTGCTGATGAATGCTTTTAGCAAGGACAAATCATTGTCAGCTTCATATTTCATTTATGGTATGTGGGCCAATTAAGCAATTCCCAAGCATTTATTTAAGCTCTAGGCACTGAGTACACAGACCTAAATAATACACGCATGATTCTTGCCTTCAAGGCTCTCGGAGTATGTCGGGGGAAATAGATATGTGGCAGGTAGTTTCTGTCCAGCATGGGAGGTATAATAACGTATCCTTAGGTAGCATATGATGCCTTGAATACAGTTTAAAATGGTAGGAAATGATGGCAGAGTGCGGTGCCTTGCTGTCAAACACACGAGGTGCATTATTCAAGCAGACTGAGGGTCTAGGGGTTTGGGTTGTCCAGTAGAACTTTCCGTAATGATGGGCGTTCTGTGCCTGTGGCGTCCACTAGCCTCATGTGGCTACTGAACACTTAAAATGTGCTCAGTGCAACTGAGAGATGGAATTTTTTAAGTTTACTTAATCTTAATGAATTTACATTTAAATTGAAGTGAACCATAAGTGGCTAATGGCTCATGTGTTGGCCAGGACAGTAATAGAGATTCTTACGTGGTTCTCAAACTTGAATATGCACGTGAGTTCCCTGGGGATCTGGTTAAAGAGCACATTCCCTCCAGTGTTTCTGATTCCTTAAGTTGGTAGCGAGGCCAAGAATTCTGTCTTTTAACAACCACCACAGGTGATTCTGATATAGGTGCAGTTTGAGAAATGCCAAGTCTTGCAGTTTTCAGACTTTCATATCCTCAGAATATTTTCTTCATGTGAAAGCTTAAAAGAGGGCTCAGTGTCTAAATCATGTAGGAGCAGAGCTGGTCTGGCTTAGGCAGGGGTGGGAGCTGGAGCTCCGTGCACCTGCGGGACCACACTCTACCCTTCACGGAGGACGCTTCTTTAAAAAAAAAAAAAAATTTATTTATTTATTTGTCAGAGAGAGAGAGAGCACGGGGGTGGGGGCAGGCAGAGGGAGAAGCAGGCTCCTCGCTGAGCAAGGAGCACGATGCAGGACTTGATCCCAGGACCCTGGGGTTATGACCTGAGCCTGCGGCAGGTGCTTCACCAACTGAGCCACCCAGGCATCCCTGGAGGAAGTGTCTTCTAGCGCAGTTCAGATCACCTCGTCTAGCACAGCCTTGTCACGTCATTAATCTGAAACTCTGTGAGATGCAGAGTGAGATTTGGTTTTCCAATAACCATATGCATGGCAGAGCCAATTTAAAGCCATCGTCCCTCTAGAAACACCGGTTGCAGCAGAAGCACCATGTCCTCATTCAGACTACTGTAACAAACGTCCCACACAGACTGAGGGGCTTCAGCAACAGACATTTATTTCTCATGGTCGCGGAGGCTAGGAAGCACAAGATCAAGGTGCTGGCAGATTCCAAGCCCAGTGGGAGCTCACTCCCTGGTTCATAAATGGCTGTATTTCCACGGCATCCTCACGTGGTGGAAGGGACAAGGGAGCTGTCTGGGGTCTCTTTGATAAGACACTAATCCTATTCATAAGGGCTCCACCCTTATGACCTAATCTCCTCCCAGAGGTCCCACCAGCTAATTCCATTACATGGAGGGGTTAGGATCTCAGCATATGAATTTTGGGGGGATCCAGACATTCAGCCCATAGCACACAATTGATGCATTAGCGGGCCATGTTCTTCCTTGCACTGCACATCAGCCACCCATCTTGGCATCACATGAAGGATCGTACAGCAGTGAGTAAGAGCATTGAGTCTGACCTGGATATGAATGCCAGCGCTACCCTCAGAACTTACTGGGCCGACCTAGGCAAGTTCCCCCATCTGCAGACGGGTATCAGTATCTGCCACATGAGATAACACAGTTGACGCTTGAACAATGCAAGAGTCAGGGACGCTGACTCCTCATGCAGTCAAAAATTTGCATATAACTTTAAGATTCCCCCCACCCCCAAACTTAACTACTACTAGCCTACTTTTGACCAGAAGCCTTACTGGTACCATGAACAGTTGATCAGCACCTATTTGGTAAGTCATATGTAGCACGTACTGTAGCCTTACAATAAAGTGAGCTAGAGAAAAGAAAAAGTAAGAAAATCACGAGGAAGAGAGAATACACTTACAGTGCTGTACCGTATTTGTCAGAAAAAACCCACACAGTTCAAACCCATGTCATTCAAGGATCAACTGTGCATGCAAAGCCCAGCACTTGGTCCTTGCCATTCATTCTTGCAGGAACAGCAGCGGCGACAGCAAGAATAGCTAACACTGAGCATTGACCCTGAGCCAGGCAATCTACTCTCTTAAGCACTTGCTACTTACTAACTCATTTAATTCTTACAACAACCCAGTGAGGCAGATACTGTGATCTCCATTGTGAAGACAGGTGATGCTCCTGGAGCTTTGGGAAGTTGGTGAAGGCCAACTCGCAAAATGACAGAAGTGCCCATCCGTGGTAGGGCGTCCGGCCCCAGAGCCTGGAATTTCTACTTTCATGCACTCTGTTGCTAGATCATCCTAACCCCTAAGGAAAGCCTTTTAAGATGAGGCCCTGCCTCAGATCTCAAAGCTTCAGAATAATTCTGCAAGTCAGCTCAGCATCCAGGAGGCATTTGCAATCCCAGCTGGCCACCCTCTCCCTCTGAGAAGTCTATTTTCTTTGGGCTTCCATGGCACTGAGCCCGCCTGGATTTCTTCCTGGGTTCTGCCCTCTTTCTCAGTCTCTCAGTAGGGCTCCCCTGGCTCCAACCAACCTCACAGGGTTTTGGGAGCCCCTCTGTATGTTGACTAATTCTGGTCTTCCAAACTCTATCTCCAGCTGAACCTGGCCTCTGAGTTCCAGACTTGATATCCCAAATGCCTGATTATATCTCTGTTTGGAAGTCAAGCAGGCACCTCAAGATTAATATGTCCAACACGGCTTGTTTCCACTGCTCCTGCACGAGATCATGCTTTGCCCCTGCTTAACACCCATTGGGGGCCCCGATGCCCCCCTCCCCAGTCCATTTTACTGAAAACGAAATCCAGATTCCTTTCAAAGTCCCCATTTCCTCAACAGGCTTCCAGCACTGGCTGGTCTCAGGACTCAGCCTCGTGCTGTTTCTCTGCCTGCAGGGCCCCTCTCCCTGCAACCCCCCCATCCCCCAACCCCCCTGCTCTTCATAAGAGTGACAAGTCTTGTCCTAGAGGCTCAGCTTAAATGCTGTTTCCTCAGGCACCTCTTTCCTCACTGCCACGTTCTCTCTGGCTATGCCCCGTATGGTTTCTTCCTAGTGCTGTAACAACCCAGAATTACTGGTTTACCTGTCTGTGTGTGTCTGCCACCTCCCCGCCAAGACCACCAGCTCCCGGCAGACAATGCTGATGGCTGCTGATCCGCTAATGTTATCTCCGTGCCTGGCACAGAGCCTGGCACATAGAAGATGTTCAATAAACACAGATGGTTGTTGGGGTACTTGGGTGGCTTGGTCGGTTAAGTGTCCAACTCTTGATTTGGTCATGATCTCAGGGTCATGGGATCGAGCCCTATGTCAGGCTCTGTGTTGGGCCTGGAGCCTGCTTAAGATTCTGTCTCTCCCTCTGCTCCTCCTTCCCCCTCTAAAAAAAACCCCCAAAACCAAAAAGTTATTGTTGAAATCAAATCAATGGCTCCTAAGTCGATCATCAACATACAAGGCCAATTCTAGGCTTGTTCCTAGAGCGGACGTGTTCCTTCTGTGTATATAAGTGACTGCAAATTGGATGGGACCTGGGCTTTTTTATGGACCTTGGTCCCTATTTTCACATTTCTCTTTGCTGGGTCATCCGTAATGTTAGAACTTACAAAGATAATCTTAGGGAAAGCTGCGGCCTTGGATTCCCAAGTGATTTGGTTCTGGTTTAAAATGGAAGCTCTGAGCTAATGCATTTTACAGATATGAATAAAGAACAATTTTCTCTGTTAAAAAAGAATGAGAGGTGGAACATTTTGTGTGGGTTGCCAGAAGCTCCCGAAAGGGGTTCTCTGCAAATATTTGGGGTTTGGTACTTGTAAACAGCACAGGTTTTCCTGAAAATGGATAAGCACGGCAAGAACATTCCTGCATGCAAAGCAGAAACGTGCCGCTGTGCGCAGTGTGGAGTGAGAGTTTTTGGCTCGGCAGCAGAGCTGCCAGCGGAGGCTTGCGGGTCGGTGCAGACAGGTGAGTACCATAGCCGGCTGCAGTGACCGTGAGCTCTGCTACGCTCTTCATGGCTGCTGCCCTTTCATCAGCCGCAAGCTGATGGACTATTAGATGCCCAAGCCACAAACCACGGCCCAGGTGAGCCCACTTCTAGCTGCTTCTCCAGAGCGTCGTCTAGTTGTCAGAAGTTTCCAAACAGTGGGTGCCTGGGTGGCTCAGTTGGTTAAGCGTCTGCCATTGGCTCAGGTCATGATCTCAGAGTCCTGGGATCGAGTCCTGCATCATGGTTCCTGCTCAGTGGAGAGCCTGCTTCTCTCTCACCCTCTGCTGCTCCCCCTGCTTGTGCTCTTTCTAGTATCTCTTTCTCTCCGTCAAATAAATAAAATCTTAAAAAAAAAAAAAGTTTCCAAATGGTGAGTTTGGTCAGAGAAGAGATTGAGGATGGATTTTTGCCGGGAATTCTGCAAGTCATGACCTGTGGTTGTGTGTCTTTGGTGTGCCGGGCTCTGGGCTCAGAACCTCATGGCCGCTCCATCTTCCCCAGGCCTGGGTGTGGGGTGTGGGCAGGCTGTGTGTTAGGTCATGAGGGAATTTGTGCCCTTTGTGTACCAGGCGGGACCATCTTGGTTTTGGGCGATGGGAACCCAACTCAGACCGGCTTACTCCATAAAGGGATTTATTTGCTCACATGAGAGGCGGGTTAAGAGCTAAAACCTGGCTCAGGGCATGGTTGGTGCATTCCCCTATGCTCGCTTCCTTCTTGAGTCCTGCATGTTGCAGCTTCCAGAGGCTGTCCTACAGTTGCTGGTCTAACAACCCCAGTAGATAGAGCCTTTCCTCCTAGAAGTGAAGTTCTAGCAGAATCTCTGACTCCATTCCCATTGGTCCATCTTGAGTCACGTGTCCCAATTACCTTGGACAGGATGATGGTGTTCTCACTGGACAGGTCCATGTCACCTGACCATGCAGAGCTGGGAGAGGGGGTGTAAGGTCAGCACCATGGGAATTGGGAAGGTGTGGCTTCCCCCAGGGAAACCTGGAGTACGATCATCAGAAGAAGGGGTACTGTATACCAGGCAGGCAAACACACAAATGCCTGCATCACTAACTGAGTACGTGGAGGTGGGGAGAGCCAACAAGTTCCAGTCAGCTTCCTCGGAGGGTGTCTAAGAGTCTTGTGTTCTGCTTTGGCTCTTTTAACTGAACCTTGAGCGTGGCAACATCTGGAATCACTCCAGGCCGTTACTTATGTGTGGTAAGAGTCGGCCTCGTGTTCCCCATCCTCTGCTCTTAGCTCCTTTGTGCAGCTCATCCCATTTGGACCTTTAGCCCCGCCTTTGACCGGCGGCCTCTTCTGAAACGTGGGTCTGGGTCTCTCCCCCTGGTGCCTGGCACACCAGCCCCCCGAGAGCATCCTCCCCCTGGCAGGCAGGAGTTTGATGGGTGGACAGTTGGATCCAAGGCTCAGGAGACGGGCAAAAGCAGGAGCAGGTCTGGGAGCAGCGAGGACTTTCTGGGCCAGGGGCTATGACTCTTCAGAGGCCCCTGCCTGTGGCTTCCTTGTCCCAACCTTTGCCCATCCCCCACCCCCACTGCGTGTGGCCTGCCACTGCTTCACCCCATCTCTGTGCTCACCCCTCCTTGTCTGCACTCCAGCCAGACTCGGGTTCTGTTTGTTCCCTAAGGACCTCTATTCTCTCCATTCCTGGGGCCTTCCCAGATGCTGCCCTTGGCCCTAACCCTAACCCTAACCCAGTGCTCCCCTCCCATCTTCCCCCTTTTTCTAGTTAACTCCTGCTCATCCAAGTCCCAGCTCTAAGGGCTCTTCCCTGACACCTCCTCCAGCTTGGCTTCATCACAGTGGATCTCTGTGGAACCCTGTGCAACTCCCCACATTCTTTGTGTGTGTGCACGTGCATGTGACCGTCTTGCTTTGATTCATGTCAGTCTTTCTCACTAGATTATAATGGCCATGAGGGTAGGGACCATTACAGTTTTACTTACCACCATCCATAACTTCTAGAACAATGCCTAGCACATAGTAGGCACTTAGTGAATGTTTGTTGAATGAATGAATGATGGCACTGGGGAGCCACTGAGGGATGTGATGTGTGAGAAGATGACTTGCTCAAGTTCCCCAGGTAATAACAGGCTCCACCCTCTCTGGAAGCCCACATCTTCTGACTCCCAATGTTCGGCTTTGCCTCCTGTGCCTGGCAGTGGGGCTCTCTGAGTAGCAGGAGAGGGAAGGTGACAATTATAACACAGAATGAAGGCTTATCTGCAGACCAGGTTGTAAATTACATAGCAACACGGACAGCTTTGATGTTGCCCTGAAGAGTTGTGATTCCCCTTCCTCCTAGCAGGTTGTATGTGTGCGTGTTTGTTTTAATCTGAGAAGACCTTCCCTGCCGGTAACTTGAGGTCCTTCCATTTCACCCCCGAGTGTCCCATCTGGTTTGAGCCTTTGATCGCTCTTGCCGTGATCTTACTTGGGGATAAAGCCACTGATGGAACCTGGAGGAAGCACATGTAATCTTAGAGGACTCTGGCTTCCCCTTCCCAGGGCTTCAAATGAAAGTTCAGATGAGTTCAATCAATGCACAAAGGGCGGTCTTCACCAGGAGCTGTCACAAGGGCAGGTGGCCTGTCCTAGAGAGGAGTCGGGAGACCCGGGTCCTTCTGTGGTCCCCAGACTGATGGGGAGATCTGGGTAAATCCTTCCACCTCTCTGGGAGAAAGAGTGTTCTGTATCAGCTGGGCATCTTTCAGTGGCAAGCAGGAGAACAGAAAGAAAAGCCTGCAGCTGGGCTGGCTTCAGGCATGCCTGGATCCAGGGATGCCATTGGGGTTGTCTCAATTTGCTCCCTTCATCCTATCATATTATATGTAAACATTAAGAGACTCTCCTGTCTAATAGGGGAGTCTTTGCTATGTGACCTTGGGCAAGCCACAAATCCCTGTGAGCCTCAGTTTCCTCCTGCAGTGAGGATTAAATGAGCCAGTCCATGAAGGCAGTTAGCACAGTGCCCGGCACATCATAGGTCCTCTTGGCTCTGCCCTTCTCTCTGCCGGCTTCATTCACAGACAGGCTTTCTTCTTGCTGGACCCTAGTGATTTGGGGCTCAAAGCCTCCTGGCTTCTTGTTTACTGTAAAGAGAGTTTCTCTTTCCCAAAAGGCAGTCAGTGATATGGACATGGGTCTCAGGCTCCCTGGCAGCAGGCCCATGCTACCAGCCAGCAAGGGCTCCTCCGGGTGGCAGGAGCTCAGGGAGCCCCTCTGGGGAGAGGTTGGAGAAGCAAGCAGCCCGCCTGCCAGGTTGGGCAAGGATGGAGTGAGCACCAGACCTCAGGTGGGATGCTATTTCCAGGGGAAGACTGAATAAAGAGCCTGCGAACCCTTGTGTTTTTGTTTGTTTGTTTTTGTTTTTGTAAGATTCATTTATTTATTTATTTATTTATTTATTTGAGAGAGAGAGAGGGAGAATGTGAGTAGGGGGGAGGAGCAGAGGGCGAGGGAGAGACTCCTCAAGCAGACTCCCTGCTGAGTGCAGAGCCCGACTCGAGGCTCTGTCCCAGGACCTTGAGATCATGACTTGAGCTAAAATCGAGAGTTGGACACTCAACCGGCTGAGCCACGCAGGCGCCCTGCAAACCCTTGCTTAGTAAAGGGGGATGCTAGTAGAGAAGGTGAGAGTTAATGTGTGTTGGCTCCTCTGTGCCTCTGTGACTTTGCACATGCTGTTCCCTCTGCTGGGGATGCCGTGTCTACCCTGCACACTCCCATTCAACCCCCGTCCCCTGCTCTCCTGTAGCCACCTCTGCTGCCCACCCCCAGCCCCTTTCCCCCTGTCCTTGCTCTTCCATTTTGGGACAAGCTCTGTGGGGAGGACAGCACCGTGTCCTGGAAATACAAAAGACCACAAATCACAGTGCTGATGTCAGAATTTGGTCCTTTCTCTCTGCTGTGTCTCCTCTACCGGAGGGTCATTTGTTCATTTATTCCACGAGTATTTAAATTAAGCACCTTCTCTTTTTCCAGACATTGTTCTAGTTACTGGGGCTTTAGTAGATAGCGGGAGAGATAATAAAGTCAATAAATAATATGAATGAAGCAGTTAATTTCTGATGGTGTATAATCTGCGAAAATAAGCAAGCGATGGGGAGCAGGGTGGGAGGAGGGACCCTATGGAGTGTGGGATGGAGGATGGCAAGAAGCAAACAGGAGGAGGAGGTCTGGGGGCTGGAAAATCCCAGGGAGGGACAGCATGTGCGAGACCCTACAGGAGCACGTTCCAGGAGGGACAACTAGAAGCAAAGCTGTGGTGTGGGAAGAGAGGTCGAAGGTACGGAAGGTCAGGTCGGGGAGATGGGCAGGGGCTGGGTTCCGGAAGGCCTGGAGACCACGTACGGGGCTTGGATTTTAGTCTAAGTGCCCTGGGAAGGCATCGTTGCAGTTCTTGTCTGGCCCTGGGTCCGTGATCCTCACTGGTGCTGAACACCAGGAGTCCGTACGGCAGCCACTAGCCGTGTGTGGCCACTGAGCACTGAATGTGTCCCAGAAGTATAAAACAGATCAGCTTTCAAAGACCTTGAATGAGAGAAAAGGGTATCAACTGTGTCACTGATAATTTTTCTGTTGATAACATGTTAAAATAATATTTTGGATTTGTTAGGTTAAATAATGTATTTTTCTTTAATGAATTTCACCTATTTTTTGAGTCTTTTTTTTTAAGATTTTTTTTCATTTATTTGAGAGAGAGAGAGAGAACACGCGTAAGCAGGGGGAGAAGCAGAGGGAGATGGAGAAGCAGACTCCCCTGAGCAGGGAGCCCCATGCTGGGACTCGATCCCAGCACCCTGGGATCATGACCCCAGCTGAAGGCAGAATCTTAACCGACTGAGCCACCCAGGTGCTCCCGCCCTTTTGACTCTTAATGTGGCAATTGAAAATCTTAAATTAAATGCATAGCCTGTGCTGCATTGTATTTCTGTTGAACAGCAGTGCCTCGGAAGCACTTCCAGCCGTTGCTTTTACCTGCCTGGGTGCTAATTACCTCCTGCCTCGTGTGCTTCCCTCCATGAGGACTGACTGTATCTGGTCCGGTGTGGAGGCCTCAGGAGAAGCATTGGGCCTCTACCTGGATCTCCTTGGCACACACTGGTTCCCCTGTGCTGAGCACCCAGGGCTGTGCTTCTCGAGGTCCCCTTTGCCTGCCAAAGGTGCTAGGAGTTAACGCTCCCGGAGCAGCCCTCAGCCCACAAAGGAGAGGAGCTGGGGGCAAAAATGTTCTAGTTCCCCTGCCCTGCAGGTGCACAGCTCTGAAGTGTGTTCTGTAGCCGTTCCCAGAAGTCTGCAGAGGATTGGGCCCTGTTCCCTTGGGGATAACCTGCTCTTTAAGGCACCCATAGTGACTTCCTTCCCTTCTCCGTCTTCTCTCCCCATTCATCTACCTGGGACCATTTCTTTAAATCTTTGTCTCAGTCTCTGATTGTGGGGAATCCAGCCTGAGATGTGGGATGCCGGACACATCAGGTGCTCAGTAGAAGCAGAGGGATCGGCTCTCCAGTACATTTCTTGTTACCGCCTTGGGGGTGGGTGTGGGTGGCAGGGAGATGGGCTTCCTGGCCAGTCTTCTCCAGCCGCTGGACCTCTGACCCAGAGGGCAAGGGGCAAGGCCACTTGCCAGGCCTGGGGCGTGGTGTCAGGCTGGTTCCGGGTACCTCCAGCTGCCACACCCAGAGGGACAGTTGAATCAGCAGCTGAGTCAGTGAGGACAGAGCTGCCCAGAGAGTGCTGACCTCCTTCGTCGGTCTGGCAGCAGGGCCTGGGACGGCCTCACAGCTGGAAGGTGGAGAGGAGTACAGCGCATGCCACCAAGCTGAGTGTTTATGAGAGTGACTCCTTTTTTTTGACCACCCCTGACCTTAGGCCACTTTCCGATTCTTCGACACCAGCCGGGTGTCCAGCAACTCAATTCAGTTCTGACAGTCTGCCTGGATTTATTAGCACAGAGCCCACAGATGAAGGGCTCAGTCCCTCGAGACTGCCCCCACTTCAGGTGCCAGGAGCAAGTCCCAGGGCCACTTCTGTACATTTGGAAGTTTCCATGACCCCCTCTTCAGGTTCTATAATTTGCTAGAATGGCCCACTGAACTTACTATTTCCAGTTTATTATAAAACATACAACTTAGGGACAGCCAAACGGGAAAGGCATGCATAGGGCAAGGTATTGGAGTTGGGGGTACAGGGGGCTCCCATGCCCTCTCGGGGCTCCCTGCCCTCCTGGCACGTTGATGTGTTCCCTGATCCCCATCGTGCAGGGGGTTTTGTGGAGGTTTCATTACACAGGCGTGATTGATGAGATCATCGCCATTGGTGACTGCACAGTCTCCAGCCCCTCCTTGCCTGGAGATCTTTCTGGTGATCATCCTATTTAGCCCCCTACCCGCGAGTCATCTCAGTAGCATACCAAAGACACCGTTAGCGCTCTGCGGGTTCCAAAGGTGTTAGGAACTCGGTGCCAGGAACTAGGGACCAAGACCAACTGTATTTTCAGGATGCCACTGTGGGCCATGGCATTAATGAGATCAGGGGAGGAAACGTGTGGAGACCCGTGGCTGGCAAGTTGCCTGGATCATGGCGTGGTGTCTTTTGGCGTGCATTTAGGAAGGAGGGAGGGAGCGAGGCAGGTGACAGGTCTTGCTGTCTATAGAACTGCTAGTGTTCATCCATTCTTCAACAAGCATGCACTGCACCGACTGCGTGCTCTCGTGGGGCCAGGGGCAGGGCCAGCATTGTAGCCTGGTCGCGCCTTCTCACCACCCAACCCACCAGCTTCGAAGCTCTTCCTGGCTTTTAGGGCAAAGACCAGCTCCTTAGCCTGGCATCCAAGGCTTTCCCTGGTCACCCTGCCTACCCTGCTGGCCTCAACTCTGATATGGCCTGCAAGCATCCTTCGCTCCCACAGCTACTGAGCTATTTGCACCACCCCGCATCTGCTGTGCTCCTCAGGTCTTCACACACTTGTACCTGCTGTTCCCTGTCCCAGACCACCTTTGGTCAGCCATTCACCTAGCTATCTCCTCCAAGAGGCAGCTCAGCACCACCTCCTCCAGGCAGTCCTTCCTGATTCNCTCAACTCTGATATGGCCTGCAAGCATCCTTCGCTCCCACAGCTACTGAGCTATTTGCACCACCCCGCATCTGCTGTGCTCCTCAGGTCTTCACACACTTGTACCTGCTGTTCCCTGTCCCAGACCACCCTTGGTCAGCCATTCACCTAGCTATCTCCTCCAAGAGGCAGCTCAGCACCACCTCCTCCAGGCAGTCCTTCCTGATTCTCTCTTTACCATTGCCCTGTCGCTTTTCCATATCCCTGTACCTATCTCTCCTAGCACGTCAGCCATTCAACAGATACATACTGGGCACTTCACTAAGTTGAAAGGACTGCATGGTTAATTCTAAGAATCCCTGCTTGGTACCTATCAGCATAGATGAAATGCCAGATGCAGTGCCAAGCACCCTACTTGTATCATCTCATTTAATCCTCACGGCTGCCCTATGAAGTAGGCCCTCGTATTAACCCCATTGTACAGAAGTGAGAGTAAAGAATAAAAACGGTAACAGAGATAGTAAGTAGTGGGGCCAGGACATACAGTCCAAGCAATCAGACCCCAGGGCTTTGTGCTTCATTGGGAAACAATATTGTCTTTCATTGTTCTGCGTTACACTGCAATTGTCTGTTTACTCTGCCTGCCTGGATCAGTCCGGGTCCCAGCAGGAAGCAGATGGTACACTCAAAATAGGATAATTTGAGCAGAGTTTAATAAAGGACTCATTTGAAAAGTGTGGACGGGGGGTAGGGAAACTGCAAGGGATGGTGGGGCACTCCAGGCTCCTCTCAAGGGTGAGGGAGGAGCTGCCTCTAGGAAGTGGGAGCCAGAGGCTGTGCGCAGAGGACCCTCAGCCAGCATCTGAGAGGGTGGGAGCTGGGGGAGGGCGAGGAACACTTGCCTCCCTGTGTATTCTTCCCCTCATTGCCTTCCAGACATCCCATTGGCTGAACCCAACTGGAGGCCAGAGGGCCAAGGAGCCCTGGGATGCGTTCAGACCAGATCAGGCCCTTGGAGGCCAGAGGAGGACAGGCAAGAGTAGCGAGTGGGCTGGTGGACCTCCAGCACACTCTCTGAGTGACTGTAGTCTCCTCGAGGGCTGGCTTAGCCTCAGTCCTCTGTATGCTCATGACACCTTGCACAGAAGCGCCAGGTCCCTTGCCTGCTACATTATAAATATAAACATATGCACGTGCATTTCCTTCCTACTTGAACTGTTCATCTTCTCGCTACTCAAGTTGGTTGATGTTAGTCCTGTTCTGAATATGCATGTGTTGGAATCCACCTTGGCAAAGATCTGCAAGCCCAAGGGACAGAGGTACCACTGGCCACCTGATCAGAGACGTGGCCCCTTTTAGAATCAGAGAATGTGAAAGACAGGCTGAGCCAGATCTGTGTGTGTGCAGGAGCATGTATGCGAGTATGTGTTTATGTATGTGTTTATATTCCATCATATTCCTTAGAGAATAGGGCAAATTATATTATAAAATACATGAACCAATGGAAAGACATATGCATAAAATGCATACGGTTCAGGACCATAGGTAGGCTAGACTATGAAGACTGGGAATGGAAGTAGAGCTATGTATTTACCGTAGGATCTAGGGAGTTGTTGCTTTGAAACTGCACATTTCTTCTGAGCTCCTATACATGTATTATTATATATGCCATACTTCTTTTTTTTTTTTTTAAAGATTTTATTTATTTATTCGACAGAGATAGAGACAGCCAGCGAGAGAGGGAACACAAGCAGGGGGAGTGGGAGAGGAAGAAGCAGGCTCATAGCGGAGGACTGATGTGGGGCTCGATCCCAGAACACTGGGATCACGCCCTGAGCCGAAGGCAGACGCTTAACCGCTGTGCCACCCAGGCGCTCCTTCATACTTCTTTTTTTCTTAAAGATTTTTTTATTTTTCATTAATCTCTACACCCAACATGGGGCTCAAACTCACGAACCCGAGATCGAGAGTTGCTTGCTCTTCCGACTGAGCCAGTCAGGTGCCCTAGATGTGCCATACTTCTATGAACATCATTATATGTACCTTTTGATGAACGATGTATGCATTTCTGTTGATATATACCTAGGAATGAAATTGCCAGCTCATTTTATTCTTTGATTTTAATGACATCATCAGAGCAAATAATAATAATAGTTTCATGGAAAACAACAAAGATTCGCACACAAAGTAAGATGTCAGCTCTTTGGACTGAATGGACATTTATGGGACACAAGTGTTGTAGTCTCACATATATTAGCTTATTCAGTATTCCCAACGATCTCTGAAGGTGCTGCCATTAGCCCCATCGTAGAGGTGAGGAAAGTCGAGTCTTTTCCCCAGTACCATACAGCTTGTAAATGGCAGTGTCAGGATTTGATTCCAGGTCTTTTCACTCCTAATCTGTGCTCAGCTTAGCCCCTGCTGCTTTCCTCGACAAATTTGCATTTTCTGTAAAGCCTTTGAACACCAAATATTTTTTATATTGTGTTATTTTTGCTGGTCTGATTGAAAGCCCTTCTAAAAGGCCTGCATCTGGCATGGCG
Source organism: Ailuropoda melanoleuca (assembly GCF_002007445.2). NCBI lineage: Eukaryota > Metazoa > Chordata > Mammalia > Carnivora > Ursidae > Ailuropoda > Ailuropoda melanoleuca. Next base: position 93,204,057 of record NC_048226.1, on the reverse strand, counting down.
CCTAGAATATAGCATCCTGTCTCGAAACTCCTCTTGATGACGACGGTTCATCATTTGGACTATCACTTTTTATTGAGGCTGTCATCAGTTGAGCAGAATGGTTTGCCCTCATTAGCGGGCACATGATGTGGAATTTCTTTTTAGTGGGGGTGTTAGCTAATTTCCACAGTTTCGGTATTTTTTTCCCCTGCTTTGTTGCCCCTTCTCACTATTCCCAGCATAATTACTCTGCTCAGTTTGCGGAAGGCCTAAAAACCAGGTCACCAAACTTGTTAGAATTGGGTATATAGTAAGAGAAAACGAGGGGGCACTCCTGTGATCAGAATGCTTGAGTTTTGGTGCCTGGACTTTGTAAAAATGAATTTGGCTCCCTGGGGATCTGTGTGGTTTCTTCCCCGATTCCTGTGTTCTAGAAGAAATCAAATAGAGTGTGTGTGTGTGTGTGTGTGTGTGTGTGTGTGTGTGTGTGTCCGTCCATCCACATGCATACACCTTTTCTTCTTAGAAAAGGAAAAAGTAGGGTAAAAATTCCATCCAGGTCTGGATTAAGAACTAATAAGTTTTATCTGATTTCTCTCTCCTCTCACTTCCAGATATATGCAGATACACCACCTATAACACAAAATAACAAAATAAAAGTAGATTTTTTTTTTACCCTCATAAGGAATATTTGGGTTACAGCTCTATCCATAGTGTATACAAAATCAGATATATTAAGCTGCAGAAAAAAACAGTGTGGAAAAATGTTTCTTTCCTCCAAATGTATCTCCTCACTTACGTCATTGTAGCTGGAATGTTTAAGGACCCTAATGAGAAAGGAGGAGAACCAAAGAAAACCCATTCTTGACCCAACGATGTGATACCTACCCGCTGTTGGGTTATAAATAATACATCGACTAGTAAATATCAAATCTGTCTTATGGAAACAAATAAACAACAAAACTGTGATCCTATTTCAACTGTGAAAGGCCACCACCGTTTGTCTTTCTGTCAGGGAAAAAATTCTGGAATTTTAAATGCTTACTCTGGAAAGATTGGGCAGAACATTGATTTTAAAGCAAAGAAGTCTTTGAGCTTTATCATCTTATTTCCTATTTGGAATCTGTCCTGTCTCTTCTCTCTTAACCAAATTGTGCAAAGGTTGTGTAAATAAATTTGCTTCTTCAGAAATCCACTCTGTGGGAGCCTGTTGGCTCCTCTGTGGCTGTATTTCTGAAGCAATTCCTGAGATGAAATTTAAGGTCTTATAATATGTAATGCCTGTACTCTGTAAATTGAGACCAGTCTTTTTAATGATTCTATAACTCCATAAAGTAGGCCATAGTGACTATCTTCAGAATAATTCAATAGAATCTCTATGCCTCTGAATATAGAATCTAAAAGAGGACAAGGTGGGGAAAATGACTCTGGTAGAATACTTCTAATTTGACCATTTCTGAGATGAGCTATTTTTATACATTCTTAGTTGGTTCAGCATGTTCATAGGCTCATTGTTTAAGTTAAAATTAGATTCCAACTGCATATAAACAAAAACCCAAATAACATTACCAATTAGGGTTTTTTCCTTCTCTCTCTTGGACTATGAGGCCTAGACCTAGTCCAAAGCCAGATGGTGCCTCATGGTTGTCAGAGATCCAAGCTGTTTTCCATCTCTGGTTGTACCTTTCTTCATATTACCTCATGTTCCAAAATGGTTGCTGAAGTGTCAGCCATCACATCCTCACTACAGGCAGCAGGATGGAGGAAGAGGGGAAGGGCAACAGGATTCCTCCTCTAGCCGAATTAGCTCTTTTTAAGGTACCTTCTCAAAAATCCTACATAGCACTCCAGCTTACATCTCACTGGCTAGACTTAGGCACACAGCCACACCAGCTGCAGTTGAGGCTGGAAGTCGAGTCTTTTTTACTGCCCTAAATCAAATGGGGCTCTGTGACTGAAGAAAGGGAGACCAGATAGAGGAGAAACACATAACCAGTGGCCAGTGCCACATGCAAGCCATTCCAATTACTGTTTGTACAAAGAGTGTAGTATAGTGGAAAGTGCTTGTACTTTGAAATCAGATGGACTTGTTTTTGAATCTTAGCTCCTGCACTCACTAGTTGTGGGGCCACTTCGTTGAACAGGAGGAGAGTAACTGCTACGCTGTAGAGTTGCGTTCAGGTTTAAACAAAATCGAGTATGTGAAGTGCCTTGTACATACGAGATTCTGAATGATAGCCATTATAATTGTTATTCTTTTTTTTAAAATTTTAAAAACTCTGAATATTGTTGAAGCAGACTATCGTTGACAGTGCTCCGTTAGTTTCAGGCGTACAACACAGTGACCCACCTTCTCTGCACATGATGCTTTATGCTCACAAGTGCAGCCACCATCCACCACCACACAGTATAGGTGTTATTATAAAGGGAGAGGAAGATGTACCTTCCACCTGCACCCGCATAGTGATGGTTTATTAAGTTGAGATATAATTCACATAATGTCCAACTTGCCCTTTTAAGGTGTATGATTCAGTTGTGTTCACATATGTGTAACAATCACTATGAATTCCAAAACATTTTCATCACTCCCTGAAAGCAACCCTGTATCAATTGGCAGCCACTCCTCCTTCCTCCCTTGCACCAGCCCCTGTTAGCCGCCAGCTTTCTGTCTGCTTTCTGTGTCTGTAGATCTGCTTATTCTGGACGTTTCATATAAACAGAATCCTATCACTTGTGGCTTTTGTGTCTTTCACTAGCATCGTGTGTTTTCAAGTTTCATCTCTGTCGTAGCTCATAGCACGACTTTATTCCTTTTTGGTGACTGAATAATATTCTATTATATGGATATACCACATTCGTCTACCCACTCAGGGACATTTGGATTGTTTCCACTATTTGGCTACTACGAATCTTGCTGCTCTGAGCATTCATGTACAAGTCTTTGCATGGATGTGTATTTTCTTTTCGCTTGGGTAAAATACCCAAGAGCGGAATTGCTGGGTCATATGGTAACCCTATGTTTAACCTTTTGAGGGACTACCGGATTGTTTTCCGAAGCGGCTACATCATTTTACATTCCCACCAGCAATGTGTGAGGTTCCAGTTCCTCCACATCCTCTCCCACACTTTTACTTTACATCCTTTTCATTGTGGCCATACTAGTGGGTGTGAGCGGTATCTTATTGTGGTTTTGCTTTGCATTTCCATACATGATTAATAATATGGAACATCTCTTCATGTGCTTACATCTTCTTTGGAGAAATGTCTATTTCAAATGCCTATTTTAAAAATTAGTTATTTATCGTTTTATTGTTGAATTGTAAGGGATACCATATTTTGGATACTATACCCTTATCAGATTATATGATTTGCAGATATTTTCTCCCNTGTAAGGGATACCATATTTTGGATACTATACCCTTATCAGATTATATGATTTGCAGATATTTTCTCCCATTCTGTTATGTGTATTATCTAGTTTACCCTTTTTTTTTTTTAAAGAGTTGTTTATTTATTTATTTATTTTAGAGAGTGGGGGAAGGGGTTGAGGGAGAGGGAGAGAGAGAATCCTCAAGCAGACTCCACATTGAGTGCAGAGCCCAACATGGGGCTTGACGTGGGCTCGATCCCAGGACCTCAGGATCATGACCTGAGCCAAAATCCAGAGTCAACTGCTTAACTGGCTGAGCCATTCAGGCACCCCTGTGATTTACTCTTTATAACAATCCTTTGGAGTGGATACTGTTATCTCCATTTTACAGAGAGGAAGCTGAAGCTCTGAGACAGTGAATTGCTTGTCCAAGATAACACATCTCCTAACTCTGAAGATGGTCCTGGAACCCAGGAAGAGATTGGTCAGGGCTCTTCTAGTTTTAGTGGTAGAAATCCATCTCAGACCAGCTTCTGCTAAAAAAGAAGGATAGTTGCTTATATACCTGGGAACTTCAAGGGCTGGACTGGCATCAGGCATGGTATAGATTAGGCAGAGCCAGTGATTCAGACAGTGTCACCAGGACTCTGTCCCTCTGTCCTTCCCTTGCTCCAGCTCTTGCTGTCTTTTGGTTAACATCATTCTTAAGCACGCTTTGTCATGTGTGGCAAAGATAGTCATCCGTAGCTGAAGGCTTACTAAGTCCTTTTAGCTAGAGCATATCGCTCTTTACCCCCAGCACGCATACCCGTCCTCCGTAAAGCTCCCTGATTGGCCTTGCTGGAGTTCATTGCCTATTAATGGGAATACTCATCAGTACTGCTTTCAGGAGTCTGGGATACTCTGAATAGACAGCCGAGGCCCAGCCCTCTGGTTGTGCACTCAGGGACATATGATTGACAATCTCTGGAGAATCACGTGGAGTCAGGGAGAAGGTAGTTCCTAAAAGAAGGGGATATGTAGGGCAGGCAGAAAATATATGTCCTACAAGGTCTGTCTGAACTGCTAAATTCAGGATGCTGAAATTAGTCGGGGGTAAATGAAAGTTAATTCCCAAAGGCAAACACTAGGAAAAAAATCAGTTTGCTCATAAAATAAAAATGAAAGATATTGAAAATAATCTTCTCCAGATCCAATCAACAATGTGTTCTCTGCCATCCACTTAGAGCAATTTTATAAAGTAGTTTGTATAATAACCTTTAAATCTCTAAGGCCAGAGCAATAAGACTAATTTTTCAACTGAGGGCTTCAGAGGGGAGGAAGGTGGGGGAATGGGATAGACTGGTGATGGGTAGTAAGGAGGGCACATATTGCATGGTGCACTGGGTGTTATACGCAACTAATGAATCATCGAACCTTGCATCAGAAACCAGGGATGTACTGTATGGTGACTAATATAATGTAATAAAAAAACGTTAAAAAAAAGACTAATTTTTCAAAAACAAAAAGTAAAATAAAAAGCAAAGAAGAGAAGCTAGATGTGTCTGTCGGAAGGTTTGCTAGCAGTTGTAGAGGGTTGTTTTTTTGTTTTTTAATTAGAACCCCTAGTGTGAGGTGGAATGTTCACATTTGAGAAAGATGCTAACCAAAGAGCATATGCTAGGAAGAAAGCTCTACAGTGGGTGGGCAATTTTCCTTTTTCAAATAGAGCGATGCCCTACATTTGACATAATTAGGAAAAAATTCTGTTGTAATACAGCTCATTGTTATGTGGGTTTAAATACCTTGCAGGTGAAATCATACTTTTGTAAAGCAACAACTGGCTACTGTGATAGATTCATATAATATAGGGCGCCTCTAACAGGGGACTCCCAACCCAGAACTGATGACCTTCTAGACTGTTCTTGGCTTGCAGGTGGATCTGAAGGCAGAGCTGGCAGCCTTGTGGTGTTTGGGGTGGGTTGTAACACTGATGTCGAAAAGGAATTCATCAAATTATAGGATGTTCTTCTCCTAGGATCCAAGAGTTTCTGCCCCAGGCTCCTGGTTTTAACTACAAGGAAAAGGAGGCCAAAGGAGGTGAAATGATTTGGCTCTGGAAAAGGAGCCAGCCTCCCTGGCATTCCATGTTCCTTCTCATGCCAAAGTCATAAATAGCTGTCATTTATCAAAGTTTTCTTCTTGAGTGGTGTTTCAGATGATCAGCAGCTTTGAAAAGTGCTCATAAAAATAGGTCTAACCAGGCTTTGGGCAAATCAGAGAGCTAGCCATACATGAAACGACCTTTTTTTTTTTTTTTTTGGACTTTATATTCATAGGTCACATATTTGAAATCCATATTTATTTCTGTTTGACTTCCTTGAACATTTCATCAGTTGTGCTGAAAACTTGTGTCTATGCCTACATGTGAGGACAGGGGTTGTCTTGTGTATCTTCTTGGCTCCCAAAGCATCTAGCATAGGACCTGTTTAGAATACAAATGGTGATACTTGTAACTAACATTTATTGATCATTTTCTATATGCCAGGCACTGTGCTAAGCATCTTGCAAGGATTATCTCGGTTATACCTCCCAACAACCTTATGAGAGAAAGATCTTCTCATTATCCTCCTTTTAAAGGTAAAGAAATTGACGTTAAATACTTGCCTGAGGCTAACACACCCTGTCAAGTGGCAGAGTGGGGACTTGAACTCGGGTCATCTGAATCCAGATCATGCATGTATGACTTCTTAACTCTTACAAAGGGGTTCGTAAGGAAGGGAGAATAGGATGGAAGGAGGTAGAAGGCCCATCTGCTGACATTGATTGCCCTCCCACTCCCTGGTTTACCTGGCTTTGGAGAGAAGGAAAGAAAAGAAAAGGGACAAGAGAATAAAAACCGAAGGAGGACTACCACTTGGGTCCTGCGGTGTACTCACAATCTTCTTGCTCAAAATTAGGGGTGTCAGTTTACTGACCTTGGGCTAGATTTTGTATAGTTACGGTTTTTAAATAGTAGGCAAATGTCTATAAGCATTCCTTGATACTGTGAAGCAAGGGCGAGCAGAGTCTCTTCTTACAGGGGGTTTCAGGTATTTTTCTGAAGAGACGGTCTTTAATCCCTTCTTTGAAATGTAACTGGGAAAGGTGGAGGAATAGGAGACCCTTGGGAACCAGGAGACCTGGGATCTGGCCCTGGTTTCCCACAAACCTTCCAAGGACCTGGCTCTGATAGTCTGTGATGATGTTCAATGATGAAAGCGACTCTGAGAACCTGGATTCCTCCCACACCCCTGCCGTTTGTTCGTTCGTTCATTCATTCATTCATTCATTCATTCATTCATTCATTCATTCTTCTCTTCACTTATTCAGTGAGCATCTCTCAAGCCTCTAGGGCTCTGGGATTGTCATAGTGAATAGAAAATCCCCTGCTCTCAAGGAGCTCACTGTCTTGTTGGAGAAATACAAACAGTTGAAAAATGGTGCCATGGAAAAGGGTCATAAAAGAGTCATGTTCTCAGTCTTGAGACAGCACGAAATGGGCATGAGTGTGATGAAGTCTAAACAGAAAACAAAACACATTCATAGAAAGAAAGAAAGAAAGAGAAAAAGAAAGAAAGAAAGAAAAGAGAAAAAGGAAGGAAGGAAGGAAGGAAGGAAGGAAAGAAACCTGGGTGTTCTGTAGTTCTCATTTTTCAGGCTAATGTTTCTTTTTCAGAAATAAACTAAGATTTAAAATCGCTCACTCCTGTAGATTGCAAGTTTTTAGGAATCCCATATAACAGCACAATTTTTCTTCACTGGAGGTTGTTTTACTCGTGTTAGAAATGATGTAGTTCACAAAAGGGAGCCGGTTCAATCCAGAACACATTTATTGGGGGCCCCCAGGGGACCTGAACTAGGCAGTGCCTTCTGTGGGGAGAAGCCTGCAGGGTTTGCATTCAGACTGGCTGTGAACAGTAGTTCTTCACTGATTAACCATTGACCTTGAGCGGCTTCTGCATGTCGCTGAGATCTGTTGGCAGAAACTGTGGTACTGTGTGAGGCTCCTGAAGAAATTCCAGGAGATGGTGCTTGGAAAATACCAAGTCTGGGCCTCCAGGAACCTCGGGGATGTAAGCGATACGGAGAAGGATAGATTCAGTCCCCCAGTGCCCTCAGGGATTGACAGTCTGAGAATTTTGTACTGCAGGAAAATCAGTAGGAAGATCTGAGTTCTGAGCTGAGCCCTGCCACCCAGAGAGCTGCTTGTCACTGGGAAAGTTGTTTCTCCGTGTGCCTTGAGTCTGAATCCCTTCCAGCGGCGCCCGCATCCTCCATTGCTTATGCAGAGCGAGAAAAGCTATCTTGCAGACATCCACGGGAAGATTAGTCTCAGCTGGAGGGATGGGCAAGGGGGGTGCTTTCCAGACCAGCCAAGCTTGCATTTGAGTTGGGTTTGTAATGAGTTCCCCAGGATAAAAGATAACCTGTAGACTCTATGTGAAAGAAAATTATCCTGGGGCTACAGAGCCACTGTCTTGGATGAGCTTGTGGTGCGAGGTGGCTAATTACATGGACTGTGAAATCAGACTCCACCACTTGCAAGGTGACCTCTAGGCTTCAGGTTTCCCCCTTGTATAGAATGGGGAGAATACGAGTGCCTGCTCTACGGGATTGCTCCGGGTATTTAGTGAGGTCACGCCTGCAATGACGCAGAATAGTGCAGGGCATATAAGAAGCTACCAATTGTTAGTTGATGTGATTTCACAGGACAGACAGAAATCTGCTCCTGAGTTCATTCAGGGGATGTTTATACTGTGAGTCTTCAAGTTCCAGCACTCCACCTGACTCTTTCCTTCTCTCCATCAGAAGGAACCATCAGGGAACAGGGAGGTGGAAGACAGTAGTTTTTTTGTCTCCAAATAAACCATATTCTCCTCTTTACTTCCTGAGGAACACTTGAGCGGTTTACTTGGAGTATTTAAATTAAGTACATTTGGGACTAGAATAGGCTTTTTATTTATTTATTTTTTTATTGCATAAAATTACATGAGTGTACTTGGGAAGCACTCATACAAGGCACATGACAAAAGCAGTCTTTATTTAGCTTAGGGAGAATTCGGCAACAGGAGCCTAGCAGTAAAACACAGGCAATCAAATGCATCCCTCCCTCCTCCTGCCCCCCTACCCCTACCCTGCAGCGCTTTCCTCTCTTCCAGCACTTCATTAAGATGACAGAAGACAAATTCATAAGTTATCAGGTAAAATGAAGAAACAGGAATACTTTCTCTGTTTGCCTGGGTTGGGAGAAATATCTAACAGAGTAGCACTATGCAAGGTAGAGTCAAGAGACCAATTTTGCAGGCTGTGGCAAAAGCCTTGGGTCTCCCAGGCTCAGGGATCTTAACTTGCAGTGAGATTTCCTTGTGTCTCAGTTTCCATTATATACTTCCACATCAGGACTGTTGTATGAATGAATTCAGAGGCTGGATAGGAGCTCAGAAATGGTATTCTGTACCTCAGTAGCCACAGGTCTCTCTTGGGTAAACCTGGGATAATTATACTTACTTTATAAAGTTGTCATGAAGTTTAAAAAAGGATATGTGGAGGGATGCCTGGGTCGCTCAGTCGATTAAACATTTGACTCTTGATTTTGGTTCAGGTTGTGATCTCAGGGTCCTGGGATGGAGCCCCGTGTCTGTCCAGCTTCTGGCCTCTGCTCTCAGTGGGGAGTCTGCTTAAGATTCTCTCTCTCCCTTTGCCCCTCCCTCTGCTCAGCTCTCCCTCTCTCTAAAATAAATAAATAAATCTTAAATTAAAAGGAGGATATGTGTGTCCAAAATTCTGTTTCTATTCACTTAGCAAAGTGTCTGGTACATAGCAGGTCTCTGTTTCTTTTCTTTCTTTTTCTTCTCTTTTTTTTTTTTGGAAGGACTATCAGAATTTATATCTCCAGATAAGGTTTTCAATATTCCCATATTATCTGAAAAGTATTGTCTACTATTATATCTCAGATCTTGATAAGCACTTTATGTGATCTAGCTCATTGAATCCTCAGAGCACTAACACAGTTACTATCATTGCTCCCATTTTTCAGATGTGAAAACTGAGACCCAGGAAAGTGAATTACTTCAACAAGGTCTTATAGCTGCTATGTGGCAGAGATGTGAGCCCAAGTCTTTCTTAGCTAGAATTCATGCTCCTGCAAAATAAATAAATTCCTGAAAACTAAGTAAACTCAAATGAAATTCATGCAGCTTCTAACTCATGCTCTGCAAAATAAATGTCCTGTTCTATCCTCTAGAAGTTGCCTTGCTTTGAATGTCCTTCTTTATAGGAACTGTGTTCCATGAAAATGAGGCTTTTATTTTATGGCCTTAACTCATTTCTGATCCTGATTAGTATTCATTCTATTGGACTCTAGATACTGGTTATTTACTTCCAAAGTCCAAAACCATCACTAATGGATTTGACCTCACAAAGGATGCTTACAAGAATAACTTAGTTCTGAAGAGGATTCCCAAATCTGAGATCTCATACTGTGGGAATTGCTATGCGGCCTCCCCCTTCCCCCTCTTTTTTCCTCCTCCAGGTGACTAATTTAGAGATATATCTGAGTCCTGGAATGAAAAGAGGTATATTTATAGTCATACTTCACATAAAAAGCAAGTTCAAAGGGAACTAACATTGGTTGATTATTCACTATGCGTCAACCTCTTTATCCACATCCCCTCAATTTATTTCCCTAACAACCTGTGGTGTAGTTTTATTATTGGGCTAACTTTGCAGATGAGAAGACAAGGCTGATAACCAACAGAATAGAGATTCTAACCCCGTTTCACATAACATAAAGTGTATTCTCCTCCAACCCTATTATCCCTGTCCCATGAAGGCACTGGGAGCTTTTGAAGAATGCTGTACGTTCCATCCCATCAGGTTGGGAGGCTGGCTGGCGCTGTTGATCTTGCTCCCAGAGAGCACCCCAAACTCCCCACCCCACTCTTCCATCCCTGGTACATTATTAGCCATCTTGCAAATGCACCCCCTTGGTTGTTAGGTAGGGGGGCTGGAGTGAAGCCTGTACTTGGAAATAGGAGTCTGCCAATTCCCTGATGACAGTAGAGTCCATGAGAATAAGCCACCCCTCTTCTTATTAAAGCATGCTGCAAGGACTGTCTTACCCCAGTCAGCAGCGCTCAGAGTAAGAAACTGCATGAGGAGTTTGAGGGTGCTCAACTGTCTTGATGGGGATGATGATAATGACAAAAGTGACACGTGCTTCATACAAAGCCAGCGGGCACACAGGTATATGTATACATGTGTGTTTCCTGGCTCTGCAAAGGATGATGTTGATTTCCGAGCAGCTCCACACAAAGAAATCCAGCGTTTTAAGTTTTGCCTACATCAGACTCTATTCACTTTGAGATATCCAGGAATGGTTTTCAGGCTATTTGAGAAGATGAGAGGTGCAGATGGCTTGCACCGGGACATGGTTTCACATTTAGAGAGGATTATGGCCCAGGAACCCCAGAAATTGTGGGTAGAGGTGTGAACCTTTGAAATTCTAATTGCAGACCAGTCTGAGGAGGTATATACTTACCAGGGCACAATATCTCATTGTTCACGTATTCCTTTCCTGGCCAGAGGAGATGGGGAGGAGGAGCAGTAGAACACAATCTCCAAGTGAAACTGAAACAATTGATGGCAGCATTTTGAGCTCTCCGGTGAATTCCGTCATGAAAGAAATCCCCGGTTGTTTACCATTGCAGCTAGCTTATCTTCTCGTAATAAACTTCATTTCTTGCGTTGTAGAGCTGGGGGTGTAGAGAGACTCCGCTCCAGCTGGGAGGGATCTGTGTGCTATTTTGGCACACCCACCTCTTTATTTTACAAGTGATGGCACTAAGGCCCAAGGTGACAGCATCAGCTATTAGGAGAGAAAGCTCGGGAATCCAGGGCTCTGGGAACGGAGGCAATTATTCACTGACTCTAGGCTTTTAATAACAGCTCATATTTATCAAGTGTTTATATATGTCATACATACAGGATGGAAGGAGCGACCAACCCAATGGAGGTGGCAGGCGTTAGATGACTTGCAATACAGAGAATAGAATAAATACAAAATCAAAGTCAAAACTGATTTCCAGCCTAGAGGAAGTCCTTCTTGGAGTGGACGGAAGTCTGAGTGCTGGGTGTTATACTCAACTGCTCCACGGGAAAGCACAGGGTTACTGAGGTCAGAGAGCTTAATTAGCCCAAGCTAATAGGAGCCATATTTGCTCCAAGTCCCAGAACTTGCCCGATGCAGGATGACTCAGTATGTGGAAAAAGAGGTAAGATTCTCTCCTGAGTGGCTCATACTCCAAAAGCTCATTTTCTGTCAACCACTGCACACGAGCAAGTGACCTCCAGGAGCTGGTCTTCAACTGCCAGCTGTTGCCATGTGGATAACTCCCCAGAACCTCAACCTTGGTGTGTCCCAAACTGAACTTGGTGTTTTTTAGATTTATTTATTTGAGAGAGGAGCAGGGACAGGGCAGGAGGAGACTGTCTTCAGGCAGACTCCCTACTGAGTGTGGAGCCTGATGCAGGGCTCCATCTCACAACCTGTGAGATCATGACCTGAGCCAAAACCAAGAGTTGGGTGCTTAACCGATTGAGCCATCCAGGCGCACCCCCCAAAACAAAGTTTTAAAGTGCTAATGAGGAGAAAGTGAATGCCTGTTTATTTACTTCCATATTTTTTAGAATGCCTCTCAACGTTCATTTCTCAACCCTTTACTTTGCCAGAGAAAAATCTTTATTCACATATGCTGGCTTATGAAGTTCTTCCTATAGTTAGCTGAAACCCTTGCCTTCCTGACATCGATGAGCTCTTTGCTGGAGGCACAGTGCTGGTTTCGAAGGGTCAACACAGGTAGACAAAACTCCTCAAACTCATTTCATAATGGCTTTCCTGTGCACAAAGTACTTTCTCCTCCATTATTATTTAACACCCTCATGGGGTCGGTTCATCTTCATGTGAGCCAACTGAAGGCCAAGATCCCGTAGCCAAGAGGATGTCTCTGGGACTCAGCCTCTTCTCTTTTCTGTTGAAGATGTCACCTTTCAGAGAGGCCTTCTCTGAACATTCCTTATACTGTGACACCTCCATCACTTTTTTTTTTAAGATTTTAATTATTTGATAGAGAGAGCACGAGCAGGTGAGAGGAGCAGAGGGAGAGGGAGAAGCAGGCTCCCCACTGAGCAGAGAGCTGGATGCCGGACTCCATCCCAGGACTCTAGGATCACGACCTGAACTGAAGGCAGCCACTCAACTGACTGAGCCACTTGGCTGTCCCCCTCCATCGCTTTCTTACTTTATATGTACTCCACGTTGTATCACATGATTACTACTACTAGAAGGGAAGCTCCTGAGAGCTAGGACATTGTCATGACTGACTTTCCAGGGCATGTAGTAGACCCTTTGTAAATATTTGCTGACAGCGAGGTGATGCATTTTCATTTGATAAGCACTTGGCGACTTCTCCTCTATGCCAGGCCGATGCTAGACAAGGTCCCTGCCTTGGGGCACTCCATTGTCCTTGTGGGTAAGGACAAGGGAATGGACAGTTAACCACACCAGATGGCAGGAATTCAATCCTAGGGGGAGGCCACAGGGCCAGCCTTCCGCCCTAAAGGGGTGCTTTTGGAGAGGAGTTTATAGGACTGCTCCGATTGGCTTCAATTACAGAGATCCTGGGAAGCTTCCCAAGGGCCTAGCTTTCTTCTTTTCTTTTTAAAACCAATTTTATCCGCAGTGGTGAGAAATTAAATGGATTCTTTGGACTGAGTGAGCTAGTTAAAATAGCCATCTGCCAGGACCAAGGAGTGAGCAATCTGTTGGTACTTTCTCCGCTTAAATTTGGCATCTGCTGAGCTTTGTACACCACTTGCACCTCCGGAAATGCCTTTTGCACTCCTGACCCTCCTGTGTCCTGCGGGTTAAAAAAACCTTACAGTGCAAATGCAAGATTAGAAAATTGTTTAAAAAAAAAACCAAAAACTAAAATCCTTTCATTTGTCTTAGCATTTTAGCAACCTAAGCAAACTGCACAGAACTTGCCTTCCAAGGATGGTGAGCGCCCTGCACCGGGACCGAGGGCGGGAGCCAGGCGAGCGCGCGGCCGGGCTCCAGGCCGCTCCTCACTCCCGGCCCCGAGGCCTCCCCTGCGCCCGCGCCCCCTTAGCTCTGCCCGCGGCCCTCGCAGTAGGAGGCGGCTCTCCCGGCCTCGCTTCCTGCACCCACTCGGGACTAAAAAAGAACGCACATAACTTTTTTTGGTCCCTCTTCTCGCAGAACGCAGGCGTAACGAGCTCGCTGAAGTAACCGCTCCGGGGGCGGCGCCGGGACGCGAGCTTCCGGAGCCCCGCACGCCGTGCGTTCCCCACCCGGGCGCCCGCGTCGGAACGCGGCCCGGGAGGCGGCGCGGGGGCGGGAGCGGGGGCGGTGTGCAGGCGGAGGCGGGGCGGTGG